>NC_142869.1:64789821-65100000 GCF_051225735.1 Oryctolagus cuniculus | reverse complement strand
TCCCCTTGAAATATTTTCCATTTGATGAAAATAATATCTCCTGGAAAATGAATTCTCTCAGAAGTTTACAGAAAGCCTATTTTTAGGAAATGAAATTTTAAAATCCAGTGTCTTTAAAATAACAAAAATGTGTTAGGATATGAATTTGAAATAAACCACAGAAAATAGTGCCGGTGTGTATATATGAATATGTGTGTATCTCTTACAAATGTATTAGTTTAAGAGTTAGGGTGTGTATATATATATATGCATATGTATATATATACACATACATATACACATACACAGGTAGGCAGTATACCTACATTTAAATACACACACAACACACAAACCCACTTCGCTGGGCCTAAACATGCACTAGCAAGTTATTTTAGGGCTTCAACTCTTCAGAAAATCTCATTATGTGTGGAGCGAAGTGGCTCTGCGGGGAGCATTATGGAAATATCTGGGCTTGATTTAATGAGGCTGTTCACATTGGTGGAATATCAACTTAACAGAGAAAAGTCTACCCAGGGCGTCCAAGTTACCAAAATGAAAATTGGCAATTGAGATGATAAGAACGTGGCTTTCTTCTGCGAAATCACTTCAGGTAACAGAGATAACATTAAATAACATACATTCTATGCACCAAGAACAATGTTTTATGTACCGAGTCTCTTATCCGTCTCTCCTAATGACTTCCCTTAGCGGGTTGTTAGTACTTGACAGCAGGTCTCCGTGCGGGGAACTTTTCTCCAATTCCACATTCAAAGGAGGTCCATCAGAGAGCATGATTGGCAATTTTCGTCATAATCTGCACATTATTAGCATCAAAATTGACGTGGCAGTTAACACTGGTGGGTTTTGATGTACCTTTCTTCAAGTTCAAGGAAACCCCTCCTGTAGTCGGGGCTGGCAGAGCGGGTCTCAGCAACCCAGCGGAGGCTTTGCGGAGAAGGCGCAATAGACATGCGTGAGAAATATGCCAAGAACCATTTTACCCGAGGAAAGGGAAGGCCGAGAGGGAAGGGATCAAGGGCAACGGAGAGTTCCAACTTAGAAAAGTGTCGAAGGAAATGCTTCGCTCGGGGTAATATCACATATCTGGAGATTCAAGTATTTCCCGGATCGCAGGGAACCCGGCCGTTGGGGAACGGTGCCGACAGAGTCCCTCTCCACTCGGCGGCGATCCGTCAATCTTGCCCGCGCCTTCCCTTCCTTCTCCTTTTTTTCTTTTTCCTTCTCCTTGCCGGCCTCTCCTTCCCTGACCTAGCTGAGGCAACCTCATTAGCTCTCACTTTTTGCATAAAATATGCAAGACGCTTCCTCTCCATTAACACGGACACCGAAGACCAAAAAGACCCCCGCGGTGGCGCGAGGAGGCGGCGGCACGATCGCCACCCCGTCCACCTCGGCTCTGTCCCTCCCCGGGAAGGCAGCCACAGCCCGCCGGCCTCGCTCGCGCCCGCGGTGAACCACCTCACGCACACGCCGAGGCCGCTCGCGCTCTCCGCCCGCCCTGCCGGCCCTCTCCTCAGACCTCTGTCCCGCTCCCCTGCGACAGGGCCCCCAACAAGCCGAGGCTGAGAGACACCGTGCCGCCTCCTTGCACCCCATTTAAAGGAAAGAAAGGGCGGGTGGGAGAAAGGGGGCCGCAGCGGAAACCCCGGGGCAGACTCCCCGGCCCAGCAGCGCGCACGCCCTTTTTCGTTTCTCCTTTGTCGCGGTTCTCCACTGCTGTGGCGGCGCGCTTCAGCCGAGTACCCTGGGCCCCACGGCGCACAGCCAAGGCTCCAAACCTGGGAGGACTGCTTTGGGGGGTTCGGGAGGATTGTCTTCGGGGAGACCAAGAGCTCAGGACAGAGTTGGGGTTGGGGGGAGTGGGGTCTGGGCGGCGGGAAACAAACTTTAGAGGACGGAGAGGAGGGGAGATAGCTGGGCGGCAAATACAAAAATAGAAATAATTCGGGGGGACGCCCGCCAGGCTTCCGTGCCGGCTCCTTCCCCCCAGTTCGGGGCAAGTTCCTTTCGGCCTCCCGCGCCCCGGGGCGCCCCCTGGCGGCAGCGGTAGCAGCGGGCAGCGCACGGAGGGCACAGGGGGCGCCCCGGGGGACGCCCGGGCACACGCAGAGCGCCAGGCGCGGCCCCCTGGCGGTTGCGACGTAGTTATCTGGTGAGCGGCGCCTCATCCCTCTGGTCCGGCGGGCTCACAGCCGTCTTGCTAAGCACGGCGGCCGAGTAGGGCAGGAAGCCGCTCTCGGAGCGCGGCGCCGCGGCGCTGCAACCGAAGTCCGAGGCCCCCGCAGCCCCTGTGCCGCCGCCGCCACCTCCTCCGCCGCCGCCGCCGCCACCTCGGGAGCCCAGGGCCGCGGCGGCGGCCGCGGCGGCGGCGGCAGCCGACTGACTGCTGTGGCAACTGAGGCACGAGCAGGGCGCGGAGCCGCCGCTGGGGGGCGCCCCGGCGGCTGCCGCTGAAGAGGCCGCGGCCGCTGCCGCTGCCGCCGCGGCCGCGGCCGAGGCCGCGCTGTTGAGCCCGGCGGCAGCTGCGGGTGTCTGGTAGAGACCCGGGTGGCGGAAACTGCACAGCAGCTCCGGCCGGGAGTAGGGGTGCGAGAGGGCGCGGAAGGTGTCCAGCGGACGGATGGAGGTGGCAAAGGGTGATGAAGCTGCGGCCGCGGCTCCGGAGGCTGCGGCGGCCGCGGCCGCGGCCGTGACGCCCACGTGCGGGTAGTAGTGCAGCGGCACGTGAGAGTGGAAGGGGTAGGGCAGGCTTCCGGTGGCGGCCGCGTGCGTCATCATGTAGGTGTAGAAGCTGGGGTCGGCTGGGTGCGGCCACGACATGGCCAGGCGCTGCCGCTTGTCCTTCATGCGCCGATTCTGGAACCACACCTGCGGGGAGAGTCGCGCCGCGACCCGGGTTAGGAGCGCCGCGTCTCGCCGGCCTCCACCCCGGCCCTTGCCTCCCTTTTCCCCGGCCCCTGCGCGGCCTAGCCTGGCCCGGCCTGCTGCGCTCTGACCGGGCCGGACCCCGAGTGCCCTGGCCAGCGGCTTGTGGGCCTCCCTGCACGCCCTGTGGCAGCTCCCCGGCACCTGCTGTTTCTCGTCCCAGTACAACCGCCGCTCTCCCTCCCGCCGCACGCCGGTGCCCAGCCTCGCCGAGCTTCCGTCTCTGAATCCCGGGATTTGCGCGGGGATTCTGGGCGGCCTCTGAAGGGAGGCTGCGGCGCAGCTTCCCCGCGAGGTCGCCGCGCGCAGTCTTGAGCCCTCCTGGCTGTAAGGCCCTGCCCCTAGGGGCACGAGTCTGATTTTGCAGGGATGATTTTGTAGAAATTGTGTGCCTTCCGTGAGCGGCGAAAGCAGTGTTCCCATAAACTGGAGAGGGGGCTTTTCTACCCCTCCCAACGCAGTATCTAATAAAGACATCATTCTTCAGAACCCTAAATTAAAGTGAGCCCGACCAAACCGGAGGGAGACCCGCACAGCCCTCCCCTACCCCTCGGGGGCGTCCCCTCTTCTTTCCTAGAGTGTCGAACGTTCCCTGACGGGTCCCCCACGTCGCCCAGCCTCCTGGCTCTCTCTGCCAGACGTAAAATAAAAGTCATATCCTAAAGATACCTATGAATACGCACAACTTCGTTGTGTTCCTCCCTCCTCCACCCCCAAAGTTGCCCTTGTCCCTCTGCCCGCGACAAAAATGTGTAGGAAACTACTTTCTCAATCGATTTTTTAAAAATACAACATCCTTTTCTCCATGTTGTAACGATTTATGTGGCAAATAAATCTCCAAAATGAAGATCAAATGAAGCTTTCCCTCTGATTCGTGCTGGAGGAACAAAGACCAGCCGGCTTTGCCGCCTGCGGGAAAGCGCTGCGGTGGGCGCTCGGGCAAAAGCTAGCGGAGGCCAGGGCGTGTTTCCAGCACCCACTCCTCTTTTCAGGGGTCTTACCGGCTAAGGGCAGGCCAGCCAGCCGTTCGGGCTCGGCAGCAAAGAAACAAATAATCCAACTCCTTTGGCGACTACCGCCCGCGAATTTTCAGGCCCTCAGCTAAATCTAGCTAGCCAGAAAGAAGAAATGGGAAATAAAGAAATCAACCCAGACGCCCCCAGGGAGGCCAGAGTAGGCGCGCGGGAACTCGATACCTTGATGGTGGTTTCGGGCAGGTTGAGCGCAGCGGCCAACTCGCACCGGCGCGGCCGCGACACGTAGTTCTCCCGGTAGAACTCTTTCTCCAGGCGCGCGATCTGTTCGCGAGTGAACGCCGTCCGGTAGCGCCGCACCTGATCCGCGCCAGAGCCGGAGCCCCCGAGCGCCGTGCCCGCGCCACTGCCTCCGCCGCCGCCGCCGCCTCCATGCAGGCTGCCCAGGCCCGAGCCCGACGCCGACGTCGTGGTGCCGGCAGCCGAGCCGCTCTCGGAGAACCCTAGCAAACAAACGGTGGAAAGTGCATGAGTCTCTGTAGCGCCCAAAGCCCTGCGCGTGGAAGGGGAGAACGGCGTCGCTCAGGAGAGTCGCTGCTGGAATGGCTGGAGTCTGTCGCGCTTATAAATTGCTGCCGTTAATGAAATCAATAAAGTTTGGGGAGCCCTTCATAACCGATAATAGGAACTGAATCGTGGAGGGTTTGGCGGTTTTGAACAATCGGAAATTTTCAAGCGGCCTGAAAATCGGCCGAGGGAAAATGCCTACTTTCGGGGCGCAGTTTGTTTCTGGCCTCTAACCTTTCTTTTGGGTTTGGCTACTATTTTAAGGTTCGAAACACAGCAGCGGCTCAAACTAGAGCCTTTAGTGGGTGGAATCTACGTTTCATCTCTGTGTACGTGTGTCGCTGGACCAAGGGTCCAGCAGAGGCGCGCCTGGCGAGGCTCCCTCCGACTTACCCACAAGAATGCCCCCTCCATCTGACCCCGGGGGCTCAGAGGCGGCGGAGTTCAGAGTAGTCGCCCACGGACCCTTCCCAGGAGCAACTCAGCCGCCGGCTGGAAGTCTGTCGGCTCGCCAGGGCATTTAAACCCGAGCACACAAACATCTCTCGGACTCATTGCCAGAGCCGGCAGGCCTGGCGCCCTCGGCTCCTCGGGCCTGGGCGGCCCTGGGAGGTGGCACAGCTCAGGACCTGAGGGCAAGGTCCCTGGCGCGAGTCCCGCCCCTGCCTGAGCCAGCGATGTCCGGCTCGCTTGCGAAGGGTCGGAGGGGCGCAAAGGCACCGGGAAGGGCTGGCGGAGGGGGGTTGGGGGGCGCGGTGATGCCAGGAGGATGGGACTGGAGGGCGCGAAGCGGGCGGCACCGTTACCTTTGCCATTGTTTTCCTTAAGCGGTGTGGCGCCCAGGCCGCCGGGGGAGCGCAGCGCGGAGCAGCCCACCTCCACGTCGCTGCTCATGTCGGCCTCGGCGGCCGTCTCTGAATAATGACCCGGCTTCTTGCGGCTCTCTGTGGCGGAGGCGATTTCGGCGGAGACGGTGCTTTCGCTGCCCGGGTGCTGCAGGTTGAACAAAGTATCTATTTCGAATTTGCCCTTGGTGGGGAGGTCTCCCAGAGCGCCATGCAGGGGGGCGGACGGCAGGCGCGGGCTGAGCCGAGCCGGGTGCTGCGAATTTTCCAGGGCCTCGAGCACAGCATTGCCAGGAGTGTCGGACAAATTGGAGAACCTCTTGCCGGCCGTGGGGCTGTGCAGCCCTCTCTCCATCAGAATCATCTCCTTTCTTATTCTCTCCATCATCTCAGCTTTCTAAAAAATGTCACAGTGGCCCGGCTGTCCCGTCCTAACGATGGGCTGCGCCTGGGGCTAATTCTCATTCAGTCCCAGCGAGCGCCTCTAAATATTATTATCTCTTTTGGAGGGAGGCGGAAAAATTGTGGGATGCCAGAGCGAGGGAATGACTGGTCAAAATGACCCATACATCCTTCCGAGCCCGAGATGTCATTCATCAAAAAGTAGCGCCCGCTCGTCATTAAGGTACGAATGACGCCGTTCGAATAATCATTTATTGTAACAGGTTTATAAGCAAATAAATACAAGCTCCTGTCAGTGGGTAATGAAGACGGCTTCAGAGCAGACAAATAGATCCAGGTAGGAGGCGAGAAGAGACAAGAAGTGAGGAAGAAGGCTCCGGTCCTTCGCCCGCTCCGAGCCGGTTCTGCTCGCCCGGGGGTTTGGCCTCGGGGGTGAAATTGACAGTCTGATTAATAGAGCGCGCCGCGGCACATTTCCCCCTTCATTTAGGGGCATCATTACGCTCGCAGTTTGCTGGGTTGCCCCTTAGGTCCTAATCATGCAGCTCCTTCCTCATTTTTCCTCGGACACAGATACGTGTTAAATAATAGATAATGCTTTGATTTTTCCAGAGTAGATCCTCGCGATGGATTAAAAAAAAATTTACAAGCTGGGGGCGTGGGGGGGGGGCAGGGGGAGGATGCAGGAAGAGTTGCGTAAGGAGACCTTGCGCCGCTTCTGTCTGGATCAGTTATCTCTCGGTTTTCAGAACCAAATATGTATTTTAGTTAACAAATAGGACGCTGAGTTTTCTCCCTCCCTACTTCTTCGCCTCAATACTCAGAGAGAGAGAGGAGAGGAGAGAGAGAGAAAGAGACAGGAGAAACTGGGAAACAGAGGGAGGGAGAGAGAGAGAGAGAGAGAGAGAGAGAGAGAGAGAGAGAGAGAGAGAAACTCCTATCTCATAGAGTTTTGAAAGCGCTTTCTTGCTACGTGGCCGGGGAGGTGCGTTGGACCCGCGCCTCCAAACGGAAATCATTAGATCTTCTCTGATTTTCTAACAGTTTACAGAATGAGCTCTGAACTCGAAGTCCCCGGTTTTTCACTTTTATAATCCTGCTGATGGATAGGCTTCTCTCCTACGCATTTTCCCTGGGGGAAAGGAACTAGGCTGGAGGAGAGCAGAATTCGACAGCTAACTTTAAACACAGCCGCGATTCACAGCGCCACACGGGCCGCTCCAAATCCACTTTGTACGTGGCTAGCACCCCCCCTTCCATTATTTGCGGCAAAGTAGCCGATTTCGAGGTCAAAGGGGGATAAGAGGCTCGGCCTTGTTCCCCGGCCACCCGCTGCCTCCCTTGCCCTCCTCACTCTCCGTGCTACTCTGGCCTCGCGTCCTTACCTGTGGCCCTGGGTAGTCCCAACGCTGAGTCCGGGCGCAGAGAGTCGCCGACCGGCCTGACTGCGGCTCCTTGCGGCCTGAGCTCGGCGGCTGAGCCTCTTAGCGATAACTTTGATAGTCATAATGACGCCGGTGGCAACCATTTTAACGAAGATCAATCTTCACTCAAGGCCGCTCCTCATCTCCTCGCGCGCTTGCGCCCCACCCTGCCCAGAGCCCCGAAGCGCCGAGCCAGCCCGCCCACCAGCAGCCCAAGAGGCAAAGATCCGCAGACGCGGGCGGGGACCCGGGAGCACCGGCGCGGAACGCGGAGGTCGGCCCGCGCGCTTCCGAAGCGGCCGTGAGACCCTGGCGGTCTGGGCTCCGGGCGCGGGTCCCGCATGCCGCCACGGCGCCAACCCAGACCCCACAAGGGGCCCCCTCTTTCCCTCCCTCCCTCCCTCCCGACACACCCAGCGCATCGGGGTGTATTAGGGGCAAACCTAGGATCCCTTTGCCCATCTGTCTGTTGGCGCTTTCCTTTTAACCTTGAGCCCGTTGGGGGCGCGTCAGGAATGTAAGGGGAGGCGAGGTGTGAAGTATATGTATATACATATATACACATCTATAGTCAATGCCAAGAGTTTCTCTCCTGTTCCCCTCGGCGCTAACTTATTTCAACAACGCGAGCTGTGCTCAGAAAATCAATTCCACCTCTTTACTGCAATAAATGGAAAGCTCTATAGGCACGCACTGGCTGGGGGGAGGGGGGCGTTGTGGCACCGGGACTGGCCCTCCTCTGTTCCTGCCGGGGTGGCTGTCTGGCCCCAGCAACTCTGCGCGCTCCTTATGCCACTGTCGGACCGTTCCTATCACCGGAGGCCGGCCCTGCAGATGCCCCCACCTGCTCCCTCTCAGCTCCGCCCAGTTTCACCTTTCCTGGCGGTCGCTGCCGCCCCGACACGGAAAGGTATCCCTCCCCTAGCCATTCCTCTTTCTCTCCGAATACTGGATCGGGGACCCTGGTGCAGGCGCCGGTCCTTGGGGACCAAGGCGCTTGGCAGGGGTGGGAGGCAAGCTGAGGCGCTGCCGGGCGGAAATCCGCGGATGCCTTTATCGCTGTCGTTTGGCGCCCCCGTCTGTTTTCCTCGCGGTTTAGGCGACTGTGAGCTGTTTTTCAATCGCGGAGGACTGGGGTACAGACGACCCCCTTGCTCTATCACCCAGCCCGCGGGTCTCCCACTTCCTCTCTTCCTTTGGGATCTGGCGCTGCAGGTCCCAAAGACTGCGCCAAGCCGGACCTCAGTATGTTAAAGAGAGAAAACACCATTTCTCGGCGACGCTTTGATTCATGAGTCGTTTTGAAAACTTTCGCACTTTTTAAATAACGCCAATCCCGCATTTCCAGCAGGTTTATTACAAAAAGTGCACCGGGGGCCATGTCAGGGAGATTTCTCACAGTAACACACCTCTGATTGTTCCTTCAACTGTGTTTAGCTGACAATAACCTTTCCTGAGGCACAGTGAACACTGTGAACATTCCATTTCAATATTCGATGTCCCTTAAAGTGTTTGGATTCCACACTTCGCTAACCTATGCAACGCTCTTACTATGCAACTGCTTGAGCTTTCAAACGTTGCTGTCTGGTTCAGAGATCACAGCAACCCTGGGAGAGGGCCTCAGCTATCCCTTTGACACAGGGCCTCCGGGACTTGCTCCCGCTTTTAAACCTGTCTCTGACAACAAACATCCCAGTCCCAAGGCCGCAGGTTTTGGGCGGCTCTTCTTGTTGTTTTTCTCACTTTGCGTGTCTTGTTTAAAAGCAGGCCTACCTGGAGAGCAGGAACCCTTTGTTGAGAAGACGTGAGCAGGTGGCAGCTCCGTCCACGTTTACCGATGAAAACACCCAGCCTTTGCAGCCTCTCCCAGCATGTGGGGGCTGAACCGCAGACTGGCCGGCCCAATGTCCCCAGTGTTTATACGCGCCCTCTGGAGCTCTCAGGGCCTCCTACTGTCAACCGGGCAGGGCCCACGCAATAAAGCAAGACAAGAATCCAACCGACGCCTCGTGGGCCACGGTAAAGATTTCCTGCACATGACGCGAAAAGAGCACGTTTTGCTCCAAGGGTGACACAAAGGAGGCCTAATTTTTCTCGCTTAGGCCTGCACATTCCGTATTTGCTTCCTGAGTGGCGGCGGGTGCTCTGAGGTGACGTGGTAAACCCTATGGCCTGAGACTGCAGGGAACAAAACGGTCCCGTACGCAGGCGACAGGCACTGGCGGCGCTGCTACAGAGGCCCCGGGGCCGCCACGACCCGGACCTTCGCTTTCGCGAAAGGGCTCAGGGCGACTGGGCCACCACCCCGCGGGCCCGCGGCGGGACGCATGCTCACTCAGTAGTAGGGCCTATGGGGGGCGGCGGGACCGCAGGGCTGCCAAACTGAGCGCGGTACCCACCGCTGAAGCTTTCGGTTTATAAGGGAAGACGCAGGTTTGTCGACGCCAGGCCTGGCTGCGCACTGGCGGTTCACGCGCCCACCCTCGGGCGAGTCGTTCTCTCCCAGCCTCCTCTGGGTCTCTGCTTGCTTCTCTCTCCTTGGCCAGCGACCCTGCGCCCCCCGGGGACGTTCTGGGTGAGGGATTGGGTAGGCACTTCCTCGCTGAACTCTTGTGGCTACGCAGACCCGCCTTCTCTATGGAGCTCGGGAGTCCTGAGCGCGACCGGAAAACTTGCAGGGACATCTAGCGCCAGGCGCGGGGAACTGCGCGCCTCCGGGCGGGGAAGCCGCGCACAACCGCACGCCGCCTCCGCCTGGCTCTCAACGCCCACTCCGTGCCTAAGCACTTCCTACCCCTCACCCCTTTGCCTGGCCTGTGAGCACGGCGTGGATTCCCCCTGGAGACAGAGGGCTCTGCGGAATGGATACAGGTAGACACACTGGTTTCTTTCATCTCAAACAGTCGGCAGAGTGAGCATTTTCCTGGACCTTAAGCTGGCGACAGTTTTGTTAAAGAAGTGTATTTGGAGGATAACCCGACACCTTGAGATGTCGAACAAAACAGCAAATTGCAGTCGCAGCTTTTATTTTCCTAAAAAGGAAACAAATTACCCGGGTTCTCTGGCTCGGGGCCCTCCCTTCCCCATACCCCCTGCGCGGTGAGACTGGCGCTTCTCTTACCGGGAACACGCTGCTTAACTCCCCCCTCAGCCCTGCGGAGTTCTCTCCATCGTAGGCAAGGGCCTGCTGCTCCGCGGGAGGCTAGCCTGATTTCACCGAATTCCACTTCGGATTTGAAGAGGGTTTTGTTGTTGCTGTGGTTGCAAAGGACTGCCATTTGATAAAGGCTAATTTGGGCTGTTAAACTCAAAGGCGATGCATCTTAGTCGTAGGAAATACCCAAATGCAGGTTTCCAGTGTCAGGCTGTTGTCACACCAAGCTTCTCGGGTTTTTTTTGTGCAGCACAGCACTAGGAGAGGGAAAATTAACCAGACACGGGCCGGGTTAAGAATACTGTTCAGCCAATTCCTCTGGACTCAAGACTTCACTTTGGAGCTACAACTGTTTCTACACTGAATATCTTGCTTCTTACAAGCTAATTAGGAGGGTGTCCTGCACTTCCTGGTTGTGACCTTCAAGGCAAATGCTTTCAAAGGAGTCCCCACGACCCCACTTGGATAGGATCCTCTCGCCCTGGCCTTAATGGCCACTGATTATGTGGTTAATTGAGCTCATTGCTGTCTTGGCAAGCACAGCAACTTCCATAAATCTAAATCACAGCCTGCATCCACCCAGTCCCCAACCCAAGTTGAACACAAGTTAAAGTTCATCTACAAGGAGAAGAGAGGATGCGACCTGCAGAACAGCACTAATTCCCAGCCAGGGTGCTTTTGGAGGAAAAAGAGGAAGAGGAACAAGTTGATGAGGGAGTAAAGTGGGACTTTGACCACTAAAGGGTCATCCTGAGGAGTTGTTTTGTTTTTACCAAAAATCAGGAAAGGTGGCGAAACTGGCTTCATAAAACCTATGAGTGTGTAGAGACATTTGTGGTAGCAAAAGATTTTCATGTAACAAAACCTATTTCTGCCATTAAAGACCCAATATGATAAACCCGTGTGCTCCTGGTCAGCTAAAGAAATGACTCCCATCAAGATTAAATCTGAAATCAGTTCAGATGCGGGGAAGACAAGCTAAATAAAATGTTGCTGTACATCCCCTTCAACAGTCCACCTCCACCTACCTGCTGGCCCTCAGCTTATTAACTGTGTGTCTCATTAGTTCAACAAGCAGCTCTGTGAGCTGATAACAGTGGCTGCCCCAGAGTGCTGGGTTTAGGGGTCCACTCAGGGGCAGAGGCCCTCTCCTCAGGATAGCCATCTCCCACTAGCATGTGCTAGAAGCAGGTTTAGCATCAGGATAACAAGAGGCAAAGCTGCCTATTATTCATAACCTCCCTAGTCCCTGAACACCCACCGAGGTGGGCAGAGAAACCCAAGTCCTGAGAAGAGCACACAGGGCAGAAGCAAAGTCTGAAAAATGAAAGTCTCGGTCAAGTGGAGAATTAATTTAGCTCTTCCTCTCAGCCCTGCACAGCACAAGCAGGGAGCTCCCTGGAATTAGCAAAACTTGAGAAATTCTTCTTTTGCGTCTTAATTTCACTTTGCTTATGCTTTAGTGTATAATTGGTCATAAAATGTATTTATCAGAAAGTAATGGAACAAAAGTTCAAGGGCATAAAACCATGGGAATACTTAGTTTTAAGAGACAGAAAGTTCGTTGGATCCAATTGTCTTAAAAATATTTCAACAAAGATTTTTTGGCTCACAGATAAAAACTTTAATGTATCTCCCTTCTCCACCCCCCCAAAGAGAGAGAGAGAAGAAAAAGGAAAAATTAAAGCATTTCAGGGTGGCCTATGGTAGATGGTTTGGCACAAAATTTTTGGGTACAGGGTACCCAGCCAAACCAAAGCTCTCACCTGGCCTAATTTGGCCTTTTGAAAACACCAGCCCAGCTTCCATTGCTAACTCTTGCCACCTTCCATCAAGTGGTCAAAAGGACTCTCACCAGCAAACCCGTTCCCTGAGATTTCCTGCACAGCCCAGACCCTTCCCGGCTCAGATTTGATCATGAACATGTCTAGGACTTCAAAAAGGTCAAATTCTCTTGCTTTTCCTCTCCAGCACTCCTCTCATAACTTTCCCCTTTATTTGAGCCTTTTATGGTTACTGCCTTTTGCACGTCAACACTCCCAACACCAGCGGCAGCCCACCTTGCCATGCCAGGACAGGCCCAGGAAGGGCTCCTGGCTTTCCTCCTCCACCTACGCGGGACCTGCCTTGGGTTTGGGAACCGCGGGGCTGGGTGACAAGCTGGCTTCACCAATCCATCACAGGCTTAGGGGACTGGTTTTCTTGGAGATAGGCTGGCCTGAGAAGTAGATGCCACAGAAGCAAATGGGCTCACTCTGAGGGCTCTCACACCCACCCCAGTGCCCCTTTCGCTCGCTCATCGGATCTCGGCTCTAAGATTGCTGCTGCTAAGGCAGAGCCTTGAAGTCACAACAGGGCTCACACAGTGCCCCGGTAATTGCTAAGATGGGAGCGGGATCGATCGTGGGCTGAGGCTCTGAGATGGAGGAGTGGCAGGAAGGCGTGAGGAGAGCAACGGGCTCCAGAGCTGGGCCTAGCCTCAGCAGCGCGGCCGCAGCCCACCCTACCCCGTCAAAGTCAGATGTTAGGCTTTGCCTAACACAAGCCCCGACTTTTTCTCGGAGAAGGCGCCCTTAATTTGCCCCCTTTCGATTCCCTGCAGTTGGCAGCTCAGAAGAGGCAGCGAAACAAAATCACTGGGAAAGTGAAGTTTTCAATTAATTGGTGTGAGTAACGGCTGGGGGTGGGTGGTGGCAGCAAAACCAAGAGACCAGGCGGCCGCGCGCGAGGCGCAGAAGCTCCGCGGCAGAAGGCAGAGCGGTTTTCTCCTCCTGCCCTCTTCTCAGAACCTTTCTACCGGAGCTGGGAGCCCAGTTCGGGGGGTGACTGCCGGCTGGCCCAGGCGAAGAGGCGGAGAATGCGGAACAGGCATCCACGGATTTCTCCCTGCGGGGCAAACTGTCAGGCTCACCGCGCCGAGGTCGGATCGTCTCTCTGCTCGACTTACTCGGAAGTCTCTGCCGCTTCGTGGGTATTTTCGGGCGGACGGCGTGTGTGCACGGGAGGGGTCTGCTGCAACTGGTCTTATACGTGGGAAATGCCTTCGCCCGTTAGCAATGCGCAAGAGAGGGAAAGCCAGCTCCCTCGGGCTTGGGGTCTACTGTCGGCTGACCGCGAGCTGCAACAGCATCAGACACGGGTGTGTTTTCACATAACTCAAACAGCTCTGTCCTTCATCTGCATTTTGTTGTGCAGCTCGGGGAGCCGAGGAGAGGTGGCAAAACAGCCGTTGCCGAGATGAGGCGCAGGCCTCGGCTCCCGCCTCGGTCACAGACAGGGCCTGGGATGGGCCGTCGCGAAATCGACTCGTGGGGGTGGCTGCGGCGAAAGCGCCTGGGTCTGGGGGAGGGCGGGAATGGGAGGTGGGCCGTGCACAGGGCTGGGGAGGGGTGGGGGCCCGGTGGGTGGGTCCAGCCAGGCCCAGGCCAGGAGCCAGGGTCCCCCGCGCCCCCACCCCCACGTGGCTCTGCGCAGCCAATGGCATGGCCCCCGGCCGGCGCCCTCGGGGCGGGAGGCGGCCCCCCGACCGGCCCAGGCCCCCTCCCAACCTGAACTTCGTTTTTATAAACGTCCCGCGATGAGCTAACCTGTTGGAGGGCGGGCGGGCGGGCGGGAGGCGGGAGGCTCGCAGAGGGAGAGAGGGCGAGAGGAAGAGGGCGGGAGCGAGCAAACCAGAGAGAAAGGAGAGGAGGGAGGAGGCGCGCTGCGCCATGGTGTCCTGCGCGGGGCCAGGGCCGGGGCCGGGGCCGGGCCGGGCCGGGCCATGAGCCGCTCCGGGAGCTGGGACATGGACGGGCTACGCGCGGACGGTGGGGCTGCGGGGGCAGCCCCGGCCTCCTCTTCCTCCTCCTCCGTGGCGGCGGCGGCGGCGCCGGGCCAGTGCCGGGGCTTTCTCTCCGCGCCAGTGTTCGCCGGGACACATTCGGGGCGGGCGGCGGCGGCGGCAGCGGCGGCTGCGGCTGCGGCCGCGGCCTCGGGCTTCGCATACCCGGGGACCTCTGAGCGCACCGGCTCCGCCTCGTCGTCGTCTTCGGCTGTGGTCACGGCGCGCCCGGAGCCTCCCCCCGCCAAAGAGTGCCCGGCGCCCGCGCCCGGCGCCGCCGCTGCAGCAGCGCCCCCCGGCGCTCCAGCGCTGGGCTACGGCTACCACTTCGGCAACGGCTACTACAGCTGCCGGATGTCGCACGGCGTGGGCTTACAGCAGAACGCGCTCAAGTCGTCGCCGCACGCCTCCCTGGGGGGCTTCCCGGTGGAGAAGTACATGGACGTGTCGGGCCTGGCTAGCAGCAGCGTACCGGCCAACGAGGTGCCCGCGCGAGCCAAGGAGGTGTCCTTCTACCAGGGCTACACGAGTCCCTACCAGCACGTGCCCGGCTATATCGACATGGTGTCCACTTTCGGCTCCGGGGAGCCTCGGCACGAGGCGTACATCTCCATGGAGGGCTACCAGTCCTGGACGCTGGCCAACGGGTGGAACAGCCAGGTGTACTGCGCAAAGGACCAGCCACAGGGGTCCCACTTTTGGAAATCGTCCTTTCCAGGTAGGGGTGATGGAGAAAAGGGAAGGACAGGGGGAAGGGGTGGGGAGAGAGAGGGAGAGAGAGAGAACAGACTAGAAGCATACACCCCTACTTGGAAATGGGTGCCTGTGCTCCACGCCTGAGCAAGGTTCACCCAGTGGAACAGTTTGTCCAGTTCGTGTGAAATCTGTAAACTCCTCCTTCCACTTAAACTGCTGCGCTCACAACCTTTCCTTGCGGTCTTCTACAGCCGGGAGTCTTTGTGTCTGTCCCCTTTGCTCAGGTCTCTCCTTCCCTTCCTAACGGGGCCTTTTTCTTGGGAGGGGTCATGGGGTTGAGCCCCCATTTTGTGAGGAATTCATGGCTCCTGGGTGGCCGCTAAAGCTTCTTAGAGCCCATAAGCTTCAAATACAGATAATCAAAGCTCAGCAAAAGATGTGAATTTGTGGGTGTGTGTGTGTGTTTATATGTATGCAAGTGGCATTTGCAGACATTGTCCTTATGAGTGTCCCCAATAACCATGCCATAAAATCACAGGCTTGTTAGATGCTAGTTTGAGAAACCATGATGATCCATCAAATTAGCCTTGCATTTGAAGTAAAAATAATCTTTCTTTAATAACATGTAAACACAATGTTTTGTAAATAATTAAAAATGTAAACAGATTTTCTTTATTCCCTACACTCCCTACACACACACACACACACACACACACAGAATCCTCAGCTAAGTGCTCCTACTATCCCAGTCTAACTTCTCCCATGCTGTTGTTTGTACCAGGGGATGTGGCTCTAAATCAGCCGGACATGTGTGTCTATCGACGGGGAAGAAAGAAGAGGGTGCCCTACACCAAACTGCAGCTCAAAGAACTGGAGAACGAGTATGCCATTAACAAGTTCATTAACAAGGACAAGCGGCGGCGGATTTCGGCTGCCACAAACCTATCCGAGAGACAAGTGACCATTTGGTTTCAGAATCGAAGAGTGAAGGACAAGAAAATTGTCTCCAAGCTCAAAGATACTGTCTCCTGATGTGGGCCAGACTGGCTGTAGATAGTTTAAATGCCTTTACTCGTCTCCAAAAGACCTTGGGAAAGACTTGAATATGTATTTAATGCCCCACATCCCCTGCCAGTGATGGCAAATTTTGTGAATTGTTTTTCTCTCTTTTCCTTATCTGGCTCTGAAACCTTTTGCTGCCCAACCTGATTTTGTAGCTCTGTTCCTTACATGTTTATTATTGATTTTGTTTTTGTCCAGGTTTTTTGTTTGTTTTAATGATTTTTTTAGTGTTCTGTTTCTCCCTCCAGGCCAGTATAAAGGACTTGAAGTATTTTTTTTTTAATAATCCTCCTTCCCCCAAAGAATTTCAGAAGTGCCATTCTGATTTAAGGATTTTTTTTTAAAATCTGTTTCCAGCACTGATTATCTTCATAATCCATTAGGGCAGAACGATTTGCAGTCATTCATATCCTGTGATTGGGTAATTGAATCATTAGCTCTCAGCAGTTGCCCTGAGGCAAGTGGAAACAGCTCTGGGCTGGCAGTGCTCTGGGGTCACCAGGAAAGTCTGAAAGCAGGAGGCTGCCGGTACAGCAATGGCTTTAAAAGCAGCAACCTTATTAAAGTAGAGTTTGTATCAGTATTGGAATGAAGACAATCTTTCCAAGTCCAACTTTCACTTGTGTTTGTTATATATTGTTAAGACAACTGTAGATTTGTGCTTCTATCTTTAATTTGAAAATATGTTCACATAGATGCCTTCATTTTTTGAGCTCTAGAGGCAGACATTTAAATGGTGCAACTGGCAGAGTGACCCGTGGGTGGTGTAAATGCACCCTATTTCCTTGGTCTTGGATCTGTAGGAATGGGATGGAGGCCACCTCAATCCCCCAAACAGACTGAATCACATGGCCATGGATACAAACTTTTGTCTAAAACCCAATGAAGAGCTTAGCTGTCTGAACAAATGCATCAGGCCTCATATGGAGCTTTAAAACACCTAACAAATGCAAAAAACGTGGCGCTCACTATAGGGTCCAAGGAGAAAAAAAGAAAGATGTTTCTGAAAGTGATGATAAGTAACTACTTTTTAAAGTGCTGCATATTTATACAACTGAGAGATTATTTTTGTAGTTGCAATGTCTGTGAGCTGGGATATGTGGGCAGTGCTTCAGGCATTAAAAAAATCACTTTTTACTCCTAGGGAGATGCAAATAAACAGAACTGTCTCACTCTCTCATTTCCTGTGAGTCTTCATAGATTTGTTTTCTTTTTACAAGCTTATGTGCCTCCAGAAACTCTTCTTATTTATTATAAAATCTTGCTATCCTGAACACTATGATGAAGGATACTCAACACCGGTTCTGCTTTCTGAAACCTGCACGCTCTCCACTTCTGCCCCTTCTTCCTTCCCTGTGGATTTAACATAGTGATGTTTTTAATGAGGATATGATTTGTGGCGTCTAAAATTATATTTTTATCAGACCAGATCAAAAACATCTCCAATAAAATTTTACTTCTCTTTCAACATTATCAACTCTAGTTATAGTTTTATTTGTTGTTCTAAAAGTCGGTACGGATATCTGTGTGCCTAGGTGTAGGAAAAATTATTTATTTGCAAGTTTTCAACCTAGGAAGCCATTATAAATGTCTTTACTTGGAAGGTCTTAAAATTATAAAGACATATCCTTATTTGGCAATCAAAAAAGAAATATTTCAGGCGTCCCCCATGTCTCCTTCTCTAAGCAGCCGGCACATTGCAATTGACAGCTGAAAACCCGATTACGAACGCTAAAGCGCTGGACACTTTCTAGACACTAGGAACTTTCTTCGAGGCCTTTTTACCACCCGAGGAAACCGCCGCAGAACTGGGACGTTCGTCGTCGCTGGCTCCTGGTACTGTCAGGGTCGTGGTTGGTAACTTTTTGATAGGTAACTTAGGTACACGAGGATTTTGTGGGAAAACAAAAAACAAACAAACAAACAAAAAAACTCCTCCTCGAAAACCTTGCTGTCGGAAGGCTCGGGTCCGGCTCGGCGAGAGACGGCGCGGAGAGCGGAGGCGAGGGCTGCTTTCGGTTTCTCGGGCCGGGTTTGGCTCCCTCACGTCTCGCGGCAGCCCGCGTGGGGCCAGCCCGGTTGGCAGAGACTCCGGCGCCTGTTGCTGCAGAAATGACGCCTGAGCATGCCGCCGCGCGGTCCCGACCTTCCACTTCGAGAGGGCCGCCGGTCCTTCGGCTGCGCGTCTCACAAGACGTGTTTTCACCAGAAACGGGCCTGCGCTCGGCTCTCTCCCCTTCCCCTCCCCCAGTCAGTTTTCGTCGACTCCAGACCCTGGGTCCATTTCTCAGGTTTCCCAGCGCGGGCACCGAGGGTCGCCTCGAGGTTTCCCTTTCATCTGTGGCTTCTCGTCAGTTTCCCTCCGCCTAAGAGAAAGGGGAGGTGGGCTGGAGATTAAAATTGCGCTCCAACACTCTCTGGTGGAATTCGGATTGACGGCTAAATCAATAACAGATGAAGGCTTTGTTATTTATACGCGCCCCTTTTATATTCCGAATTGCGCAGGGAGGCCAGGGGCTCCGCAGTGGCCCAGGCTCGCCGAGGGAGGCAAAGGCGGTTTGGGGGATCAGCCTCTGTGGCTGGAGACAGGAAGGCCGGAGGGAGAGCGCCTCAGAAACCTGGCAGGTTTCTAACGCCGCTGGCGGGGGACCTAGGCGCGCGTGGTCGGTGCCTGATTCGAGAGGCGCTGGAAGCCTCGAAGCCGGGAAGGAAAGCCAGACAAAGGAGTGATCACAATGCTTTTCCATGTCTGGCAGCCCACGGGCTCCCTAGGCTCCGCCGTGCGGGTCAGCCTGGCCGCCACAATCTGCAAGCTTCCCGGAGCGCTTAGCAGCGCCAGGCTGTGGGCCGTGACCGCGCGGGCTGGCGACCCCGGGCCGCCCTTCACTGTTGATCTTGACCGTGCGGCGGCGCCTCGCCAGGCGTGGAGCGCGCTCGCCATCTCCTGGGCGGTCGGCGGCATTGGCAGAGCTCAGCATTTAACTCCTCGGCCAAATCCTGCTTTCCCACTCTGGCTCGCGGGCCAAGCCTCCTTCCCGCCCTTCCCCCTCCTTCCAGGTCCCCAGCTCCCAGTTCCCCGCAGGAATCTTTGCCTGCCAGACCTCGAAGAAAGTCATAAACCCGGGGGATGAAGCAGGGCGGCTGGGCAAGGAGCTACGGAGGGAATCTAGCCGTTCTTGTCTTTTTTGTTGTCTCATGTAGTTCCTTCGTGCCTTTAAGCCCTGAGGGGCAAACAGCCGCTGTGAGTCCGCCAAGGGGTCCGAGGGAGTTGCCCCTGGGCTTAGAAACACGGGGGTTCTCTGTGCACCGAGAAGCGTGGAGCGTAGGGACCCCGTGACTGGATTTCCGGCCTGAAGAGGCTGCGGCTCCTTGGAAGCAGGGCGAATTCCCCCAAAATGAAAGCTATTGGGGACCTAAGGCCCGGTTTCCCCGTTTCTAGAAAGTGGGGTTGTAGTTTGTGCCTGCATCATGAAATGCCAGAGAATGGAGTTAAGTCTCCTAAGGAAACTGGCAGAGCCCTGAGGAGCCCTGGGCTTCCCCACCCCCACCCGCTACCCCCTCCTCAGAGCGGGAGGAAGAAGCTGATTGCATTCCCCAGAGCCGCCCAATTGGTCGCCATAACTCACACAATAAAGTCACAGCGCGGTGGTCAGCCTTGCCCTCCGGCGGCGCCTGTGTGGTCTCGGTGCCGGAGCTGGCGGTCTAACCAATTCCATCTTGGCTTGGGGACCGCGAGGCCTGCCGCGGGTTGGGGCAGACGCCCTTCGTCCGGTCTCTGGGGGCCTCGGGACCTGAGAAGGGGGGGAGGACCCCTACTCCTTTGGTAAGACTAGATAGGAGGATCTCCGGGCTGCTGCGCACACTGCTCCCCGCCAGCGACCACTACCCGTCCAGCTCCTCTGTTCGCCAGACCCGTGAACCCGCCACCAGCCCGCGCGCCGGGAGGCGCCGGGGCAAGGAACGCTGCTTGCCAGCTGCCTCGGTGCGCCTGCTTTTTTTGCGCGGCCAGGTGGCCTCTGGCTTTTCCGCTTTTCCACACGCGGTCTGGGGATCGAGCACTGTTCTGCCAGCCTCGGGGTGGATGAATACGTTGGAGTTCTGGTTTGCAGGATCAGCCGCCAAGGTGATCCTGGCGATAAAAGGAATGTAGCCTTTGGCCACGACTGGCGCATGGAGCTGCCAAGTTGCCTGGCCTGCATGCTCCATGGACCTGGATGGCAGCTTTCCTAAGGAGCAGAGTTCCTGGCCTGGGGGTGGTGGTGATGGTGAGATGCACACCAAGAGTGGTGTGAGGCCTCCTTCCTGGCTGCCAAACTTTGGATACCTTGTGATACCTCTCTGCTTTTAGCAGGTCTCTCAGGCTGTGTCTGCAGCTTGAGGACCCAAGCAGCAAGTGGATCTCTGTGGCCGGATTCCCGGGGCAGAGGCCTCAAGAGGGCCTCCATGGGAGGGATTGGGGTAGGAGTGGTGTTGCTCAGGCCCGGGAACACAGCTGGCGGCTCTGCCAGGCCGCACCTTCTCTGGACTAGGCGAGAGGCGCCCGTTACTGGAAAATGCCTCAGCAGCAACTTAAAGCTGGTAGAAACAGGCCAGGCCCAGGTAGCCTGTGGAAAACGGGATTGAAAAGCCAATGAAGATGGAGAAGAGTCCCAAGGGACACTGGGGCAAAGACCCCCTCCACCGGATGCTCCCAGCTCCCGAAGCCTGGCAGGGAAACCTGCAGGCTTCGCCTTTGCTCTACATGTCTCTGCTCAGCCGGCAGCCTCCTCCTTCGCCATCGAACATTGCGGGTGTTATCATAATACCCTGAAGGGGGGGAAAACGGGCCGGGGGATGTAGGCGGTGCTGAAATGACCGGCTTTGAAGAACCTGCAGGCAAAGTTTCGTCCAATCGCCTGAGCCTGTCCTCTTATTCCCGGTTGTAACTAAATACTGTTGCGAGCGCAGCCGAAGCCCTTTGTTGGAGATGTGTGAGCGCAGTCTTTACAGAGCGGGCTATGTGGGCTCGCTTCTCAATCTGCAGTCGCCTGACTCTTTCTACTTCTCCAACCTGCGGCCGAATGGCAGCCAGCTGGCCGCGCTTCCCCCCATCTCGTACCCTCGCGGCGCGCTGCCCTGGGCCGCCACGCCCGCCTCGTGCGCCCCCGCGCAGCCTGCGGGCGCCACTGCCTTCGGCGGCTTCTCGCAGTCCTACCTGGCCGGCTCCGGGCCTCTGGGCCTGCAGCCCCCGGGCGCCAAGGACGGACCCGAAGAGCAGGCCAAGTTCTATTCGCCGGAAGCAGCCGCCAGTCCGGAGGAGCGCGGCCGTACGAGGCCGCCCTTCGTCCCAGAGTCTAGCTTGGCCCCTGCAGCCGCTGCTCTCAAGGCCAAATACGACTACGCGGGTATGGGCCGTGCCGCGCCGGGCTCTGCGACCCTGCTCCAGGGGGCCCCCTGCGCCGCCGGCTTCAAGGAGGATACGAAGGGCACGCTCAACTTGAACATGACAGTGCAGGCGGCAGGCGTCTCCTCTTGCCTGAGACCTTCGCTGCCCGACGGTAAACGGTGCCCACGCTCCTCGGGCCGGGATGGGAGGTGGGGTGCAGGGGAGTGTGTAAAGGAAGGGGAGCTGCCGGAGGAGGTGGGGGGCGCACGGGCAGCCAACAGGGAGAGGGCTCGACTGACGGTGCGCTGGGGTTGTGTTGCAGGCCTGCCATGGGGGGCTGCCCCGGGGAGGGCCCGCAAGAAGCGAAAACCCTACACGAAGCAGCAGATCGCAGAGCTGGAGAACGAATTCCTCGTCAACGAATTCATCAACCGGCAGAAACGCAAGGAATTGTCCAACAGGCTGAACCTCAGCGATCAGCAGGTCAAAATTTGGTTCCAGAACAGGCGCATGAAGAAAAAGCGCGTGGTGCTGCGCGAGCAAGCATTAGCGCTCTACTGACCACATGCGTGGCTGTGGGCAGCCCGGGCCTGCCCTTTTGGATGGAGGCCTGGCATGGGGAGGAGGAGCTGGGGCTGGAGCTGGGGCTTTCCTCCCCCCTCCCCCATTGCCCTCTCCGCTGGTTTGTCCTCATCTCCCGCTCTGCCTGCAGCCCCAGAAGCTAGCAAGATCTAGAGATGAGACCAGTTGGGCCTCCTCGCTTTCCTCCTCTCAGAGAGGCAGATGAAGGGGCCTTCGGAAGTTGGAGTGCAACCTTGGCCTTATGGTTTCCGCGTGTGGAACTTCGGGTCACCCAAACTTACTCTTTGCTGGGACACTGCACCCAGGACTCACTTTTGCTCCCTTGTACTTGGATTTCTCTGTTTGCGCCTGGTTAGTTCTCCCTCCCCCCCTTCCCAGCCCTGACTGCATTAAGAGGCACCTACTCAGAGCTCAGAGTGGAAATGAATATAGGAAGGCCTCAGGACCGTGGAAAGGGCTGTGGATACAGCTCGGCGTCTTTGCCACCAGCCCTTTGTGGCAAAGCCAGGATCTCCAGTCTGGAGGAAGGATGGGGTGCCATCCCTCCTCGTTCCCCCCACTCACCTTTCTACCCTGGCCAATTTGGGAGGACTACAGCTGTCCTAGACCTCAGACCTCTAGAGGAAAGGAGAGGGGAGGGGCTGGGTGGCCAGACACCTTGGAATGTGGACTGGGCTGGCCCCTGCAGTTGGACAGAATGGCTCAGAGGCTTCCTTCCCAGAGAAGGGATGAGGGAGGCTCGGCCCACAGAGCAAGCTACAGTCTCCAGACAAGATTGGCAAAAATCTCCTTACTTCCAGCTTTTCACATGGGCTAAGCCCATGCATCTTGTGACTGGGCCCCCAGAGCTGAGCTCTGCTATGGGGAGCTGCTGGTCTGCTTTGAGGCTGCATTGCTCAGGGAGGTGTGCTCAGTGTCCAGGGAGTGGTGAAGAGAGTCAGGAAGGGGAAGAGGGGTCCTCCTATGCACCAGCTCTAAATATGGCCAAAGTGGCCACATGTCTTTCCTGAGTCACCTTAACAGCTACTGCAAGGAGAGGCAAAAACTCCTCCTGGAGTATCACAGGGTGGGGAAAGAGACTACGCAGATTCTCAGCGCCTGGTCACTGCTCTTGACAGAGCACACAGAACTAGAAGTTTCTCTCTCACCCTCTCCACTCCCCACCAACTCCACCAGAAGTCCAAGCACAGTGCCCCTTCTGTAGCATGTATGGTGCTGCACCAGTGGAGCCTTCAAGGCCCTGGGCCCTGCCAGGCTTGCCTTGTGAAGGCCGGGGCTCCGGAATGCCAGGGGGAGCTGCTCTGGGCATGCTAGGGTATCCAGCCTTCATTTCACCTACTCCATTGCCCTCTCCCAACTCTGACTTCTTCTACTACCCCAGCCTCTTCTCCCACTCCTTGTGAAATATAGCAAGATACACAACAACCAAAGAGTTCAGATTCCTTCCCAGAGACCAGTGGTTTCTTTTCAGTGGGAAACCAGAGCCTAGAGCTGGAATGAACACCTCACAGGGAGACTTGAGCTCAAGAGTTCAAAGGATCTCAGTTGACATTTAGACTGATTTCATTTTCTGTGCTTTCTAATAGTCGTCGTGCATGTTTTGTTTTGATTTTGTCAAAAACAATGGCTTGTATATATCAGACACATAGAAATGTTTTGAGTGGAAATAAATATCCAGGTCCCAGCCAAGCTCTCAAGGGCCTGATGTCAGTTTTTCAAAATGCTTAGAGTTCCTTCCTGATGTTTTTCAGGCCACCAAATTCGTTTTTCTTTCCTGGTTGTGGTTTCACCTTGGCTGTTGACTGTTCATTAAATGAGAAAATGGCTTCCAAGGCAGTCAGGAAATGGTGTATAAAAACCCATGAGCAAAATGTGTGTGACAAATCCAAAGGGGGAAGGTGGTGGGCAGATCTGAGTGTGTCTCACATAGGAAGGGGACCCCCGGCTTATGGCAGGCTGCAGCTTCTGCACTTTGCCTAAATTCTCAAACTTTAAAGGTTGTTATTATGGGGCAGGGGCTGCCAAGATTTGAGTTTCCTCAGATTTCAAAGCAAAACATGTCTCTGCTGAGTTTTGGTCAAACTTCTGTGGAACAGGCTATGCCCTGTGAAAATCTGTAATATTCGAACCCCTCGCCGGAGCCCGGCAGACTCTCCATTGGGAAACATGGCCTCCAAACCCCTTACAGCTTCAGAGGCACTAGCTCAGGCCAGGGAATCCAAGGCCTGTTCTGTGTTTGTCCTTTTACAAATCCTAGCTCCCTAGCTAATGGAAGCAGAAACTAGTTTTTAGTTAAAGGGTAAATTAGCAAAATTGCTAAATCTCTAATACTTAGTACTGCATATTCAACATTCCAACTCTTTCCTTGATTAAATTTAAGGTATACTTAAATATAATTGCTCTTTTAAAAATACATATAAAGTAAATAACATACAAGGAAAAGGCAAGATGAAAGACTGGATAGGGCCTGTGGCTAGAAATGTTCCCTGACGTTGCTGGGGGCAGAGACACAGTGATACCCAGAGCCAGAATCTGAGCCTGTATTCAGAGGATTGCCTCCTGGAAAACAGCGAACAAAGGCAAAGCCTCACTGAGACTTCGGACCCGAGAGCTGGGGAAAGGAGGAGAAAACCAAACTTCAGCCTAGGCCCTGGGACAACACACAGAAGGCTGGGCCCTCTTCCCCCAAATATACCATTACATCCAGGTGCTCTCTCCCCGTAGCCTGGGATGGGGTGTGGGAAGAGACTTAAATTACTCCAAGCGTAAAATCTTGTCTTTTGGTTCAGCCATGTTTTACAAATCCATCACCTTTACTCATCCACACAAATCCAAAGACAGCAGTGACTCCTTTCCTAGCCGGCAGTGCCTCCTTTCCTAGCCGAGGTCGTGGCAGGGATGTGGAGCCAGAGGAAATTTGTAAGAAACAAACGGCCGAGAGAAAGGATGCTGAAATCTCAGTGCTCCAGGTTCCCTCGCGGAGAAACAAATGCGTCTTCGGAAACGCTGCAGTCCAGGAGAGGCTTTTGGCTAAGAAAATGGTTTTTAAACGAGAAGGAAACGTTTTCGTCTGGCATTCAATCGGTGACGAGCTCAGAAGGTCGACTAGTGGAAGCTTTTTAAGGCCTGGGGGTTCTCCCCCAGGGAGGCAGGCTGGGGAGGCTTCCGGGATGCTGGCGGGCGGAGGAGAAATCCAGAATCCTTGTAAATATTCATGTCCGTTGTGGGGGGGGGAGGGGTTGTGCCCCATCACCCGCCTCTCCCTGCTGCATCCACCCCCTCAGTGTTGGGGGGAGGGGGCGCGGCGCCTGTCCGACTGTCCTTGGACAAAGGTGATCTCCCCACATTTTTGTTCTCCAGGCGTTTGACTCAAGGAGCCCATTCCGAAGGCTCTGCAGGGAAGGGACTGGCTCCGGGTGTTTTCCCCACGTTTCTCTTCTTTCGTTTCCTAAAAGAGCATAAATAATTAAAGTTTGGCAGGGAGGAAAAGCTTTCTTGCAGAACTGTAGTGGCAATAAATGAAATGAGTCAGAATCCCTTCCCAGTCAGCTTTTACGAGAGCTGCCAGACAGTGTCTGTTCACGTTCTCCAGATACCAGGGGCGCCCTGACAAAGTTAAGGTCAAGTTAGTGTCTTATCTTGGGTGGCTCAAAATTACCGCATCCCGTTCCGGCGCGGCGCGGATAGCCATCGCTCCTGGAGCTGCCGGCTGCGCCCCGAAGGCCTGGTGCGATCCCCGCGCTTCGGGTGGGGCTGCACAGGCGAGGACAAGGCCACAGCGCCGGGGTCTTTACGGTAGGTTCTCGAGCGGGACGTGCGGGGCGGGAGGCTGCGGTTTTCCCCGGATTTCGGGGTGAGGACGGGGGAGGGGGCTGAGGTCAAAAAAGCGAAGCGGGCTGGGCCCCCGAATGAAAGTCCTGGGTCGTGTTAGGGAGCAAGGGTCCGTGCTGAGGCACGGAGAGGGTCCCACCGCCCCCTTCCCCTCTGCACCCGCGCGCCGCTGCAGATGGCGCACCCTCCCCCGCCAAAGCTCAGCTCCCGCCGGAGCCGCCGTCGCCATGTCGTTGAACTTGAATGATTCGTCCTCCCCAGTTCCCTTTTCGGCGGTCAGCAGGCTTCACTTTGGGGGCGGCGGACTGCCTGCGCCCCACCCCGCACAGTGAACAGAGAGAAGGTGCGAGATTTTTGTGCACCCTGCAACCACAATAAAGACTTGGCTGGGGGCCCCGCCGCTGCCCTGGGTCCTGAGCGACTGAAGGGCCAGTGTGCAGTGTCCGGGGAGCCATTTTAGGAGAGAGATCCGGGGCGTCGACCACGAGTCCGAAGACAGAGGCTTGGGCCTGGGATGGAGATGGGGAGGCAGATAAGTGTGCCTGGGGTCTGGGCCGAGGGGAAGGGTACCAGCTGGAATCTGAGCGGGAGTGCCAGCTGTGGAGAGGGGGCACCTAGGGGCGAGCAGCTCTGGGTGGGGGAGAGACTCGGTGCCCTCCCAGTCGCCACCGACCTGTTTGCGCAGTGTAGGGGGAGGGAAGCAGACGTGGGAGGGGGCGGAGGAAAGAGAGGAAGGGAGAAAGGGAGGGAGCAGAAAAAGAGGAAGGGGGGGAGACACCAGCCAGAAAATAGATATTAGCCCAGACCACCCGCCTTTTCTCTGTTTGTCCGCACGGCACGGTGGGCAGAGCACACAGCATCGGCACTGCGGCGGGCGCCGGGGCTGGGAGGCATCTAGCGTCACAGCTAGCGGCGCCTGCTCTGGGCATCGGGCTGAGGTCCGATGCCCTAGGGCTCGGATTGCCTGGGCAGAGGAATCCTGGGGAAAGGGGCAGCCTTTTGCCCTCCTTTCTGGGACTCGGGTTTGGGGAGAGACCGTTTTACCTTTGGAAAGCGCCTGCTCTCCGGGAGATGGGAGCCCAGGCCTCGCCTGGATCTCTGGGCTAGGAGAGGGTCGCGGCAGCCGAGGAAGAAAGTGAGGCCTTGGGTCGAGTGGATGGGGGGCCTGAAGAGACCGCCTCAGAGCCAACTGGTGTGGAGAGGCTGTAGCGGTGAGGCAGGCCCTGCTGAATGCCCCCGGAGAGCCAGCCCATCTCCCCGGGGGCAGCAATGACCATGCCGACCCAAGGGCGCCGGAGCAGCTTCGGGGAGAGGCGGCCGGGATGCGCAGGCCTTGGTGGGGTTGCCGCGCAGGGAAGGGTCTGAGTGTACAGCGGACGGGTCCCAGGCCAGGCCCGAACGCTGAGGCGGTGAGGAGGGTGGAGGCGTCAGGGGTTTGTCCCCTGAGGGACGAGCAGGAGGCTGGGACCGACCCTAGGGCTCCGGATCCTTTTGTTCGCCAACCCCCCCCCATCTTCTTGGGAGGCCAGGGCCACGGGGTGTCTCCAGCGGCCAAGCTCCCTTCTGCTTCAGTACTGAGAAAAGCAGAGGGTGACCGGGAAAGAGACAGAGACGGTGACACAGCTTGCAGGAAAGGAGACGGGGGTGGGGGCACTCAGAGCCAGGGGCAGGAGAGGAGGAAGAGAGAGGGAAGAGGGGGCTGGAGAAAGAAGACAGGAGACAGAAGAGGCCGAAGGAATGAGAGAGACAGGAGCAGAGCGAGAGAGCCCGTGTGAGAGAAGGGCGGATAGGGCCGAGTGGGTACCGAGGCCCTGGCTGGGGTGAGGGCGTGGCAAGGGCTTGGCGTGGGCTTTTTGGGGCCAGAACCCGGGCTCAGCGTTCGGGATAGGGGTGTCAGAACCCGAGAGAGCCAAGATACTCCTAGGTGAACGCGCCGCTGGGCAGAGAAATATGTAAATCAGGGCTCCCTGTGCCCTGAAGAGTGGCGCAATTACGCCCCCTGAACAAGAAGCAACAAGCTCCCGGCGGGTGAGCTGCAGAGGGTGGCGGCGTCGCGGGGGAGGGAGCGGCTGCAGGAAGGGGGTGGGGGTGGGAACCTCACACCCTCACACCTAGTCCCCTGTGCCCCGGGCCGGGGCTCCCCCCTCCGCTCGCCGCTTCTCTCCCTTCCCCCTTCCTCCCCCTTCCTCCCCCTCCCTCCTCCTCCCTGCCGGCCTCGGTCCGCGTACTTAAAGCGGCGCGGGCGGGCGGACGCGGGCGGGCGGCCCGGTCGGGCGGTGGCAGATGCGCCCAGCGGTGGCAGCCGCCGGCGGCGCGCAGGTGACCGGCCTGCGGCGCAGCCTAGTCAGGGGGCGCCTGGGGAGAGCTGGCGGGAGAGGGAGGCAGATCCGCCCCCAGCGCGCGCGCGTCTCGGCGCCAGGAGCCGTCCCGGGGCGTGTTGGCGAGTGCTGATATAGATATAAGGACATTTCTCTCCATGGCGTCACGTGACATAATTACCACCAGAATCAATCAAGATGAATTGCACGTCAGCGCCCGGTGGGGATTTTTGCTTAGTTGATCCTGGCCCAAGCCTCTTGTGCAATCGATGGCTCAGGTTGGCGGCGCGGGGAGCGGCCCGGGGCTTGCCGGCGTGCACGCCGCGGAGCCATGAACGACTTTGACGAGTGCGGCCCGAGCGCAGCCAGCATGTACCTGCCCGGCTGCGCCTACTATGTGGCCCCGTCGGACTTCGCTAGCAAGCCGTCATTCCTTTCGCAACCGTCGTCCTGCCAAATGACTTTCCCCTACTCTTCCAACCTGGCGCCACACGTCCAGCCGGTGCGCGAAGTGGCCTTCCGCGACTACGGCCTGGAGCGCGCCAAGTGGCCATACCGTGGCGGCGGCGGCGGTGGCGGAGCAGGGGGCGGTGGCGGCGGGGGCGGCCCTGGCGGGGGCGGCGGCGGCGCCGGGGGCTACGCTCCCTACTACGCGGCGGCGGCGGCGGCAGCGGCGGCGGCGGCGGCGGCCGAGGAAGCGGCCATGCAGCGGGAGCTGCTCCCGCCCGCGGGTCGCCGGCCAGACGTGCTCTTCAAGGCGCCCGAGCCGGTGTGCGCCGCGCCCGGGCCGCCGCACGGCCCACCAGGCGCCGCCTCCAACTTCTACAGCGCGGTGGGTCGCAATGGCATCCTGCCGCAGGGCTTCGACCAGTTCTACGAGGCAGCTCCCGGGCCCCCATTCGCCGGGCCGCAACCTCCGCCGCCGCCTGCGCCGCCGCAGCCCGAGGGCGCTGCCGACAAGGGCGACCCCAAGGCCGGGGCCGGTGGCGGCGGGGGCAGCCCCTGCGCCAAGGCGACCCCCGGCTCGGAGCCAAAAGGGGCAGCGGAAGGCGGCGGCGGCGAGGGCGAGGGCCCCCCGGGGGAGGCGGGATCCGAGAAGAGCAGCGGCGCAGGTAGGCACCGGGCACGGGTCGCGCGGCTGGGCCCGGGGGCCGCGGACGCGGGGGGGTGGCGGGGGCCTCCCTCTGCTTGCGCCGTTTTATGTGCTACTTTATAAGCATTCGAAGGGGTTTATACATCCTATAAGATTTCCCGGGTCGTTGTAAAGCGTGTTTATGATAGGAAACCAATTTAGGTGGGCTTAAGGTAGACTTCGAGGAGGACGTGAATGGTTGCAGAGAGCTTTTCCCGTCCTGGGAGGGGTTGGGGGGTGCTAGGGACCATGGATGGAGGGAGAGAGATTTCGAGACAGTTTGTGAGTGCAGACACCGGAGCCTCCCGCTTTTAAGGGAGGGTGGGGGGTGGTGTTGATCCTTGCACTGGACTTTATCCAAGCCGCTGGCTGACGCGCGCCGCTGGAGTGGAGCAGATGCCCCTGCGGGCGCGCTCCTGTCTCCCTGCCCTCAGGTTCCAGTTCAGAGCCTGCCTCGCCCTCCGCTTTCCCACCTTGGTGCCAGGGTGTGTGTGTGTGTGTGTGTGTGTGTGTGTGTGGTGTGGCTCCGGGCGTGAACACACGTCCACGCCCGCACTCTCTCCTGTGCCCGCCCATATATCATCCCCCACGACGCAGGCAGGGCCTTTCAGCGGCAGCAGGGGACGTCCCCAACGGGGCTGGGGCCTGGCCCTCGCTCAGTGGCCCGAGAAGGCGGGTGGGGGCTGGCAGGCAGCGACCCCTCTCACCCTTGATCTCTTTGCCTTGCAGTGGCCCCCCAACGGTCCCGGAAAAAGCGCTGTCCTTACACCAAGTATCAGATCCGCGAACTGGAGCGCGAGTTTTTCTTTAACGTGTACATAAACAAAGAGAAAAGACTCCAACTCTCTCGGATGCTCAACCTCACTGACCGGCAAGTCAAAATATGGTTCCAGAATCGCAGGATGAAAGAAAAGAAACTGAACAGAGACCGTCTGCAGTATTTCACTGGAAATCCCTTATTTTGAGAGCTCCAGGAAGCGTCCCCTACCCCGAGCCCCACTCACCCACCCTCCTCCCCACCAGCCTGCCCACCGCAGGCCCAGTGTCCTTGGGTTTCATGCCGCCTCTTCTTGTGGAACTTCACCAGTCCTTCCCACGGTCAACTCGGGACCAAACAGCGACCACTGCATCCTGCGGACGAGGCCGGGGACTTGGCCGAGCGGATCCTAATAAGGGGAAAATGGTAAATGAAAACGTCCCTTTACAATTTTACCGCCAATGTGCTGTCCTTACCCCTCCCCCTCTCCAAGTCCTCGTGGGGCCGCGGTGGGCTCTGCAGGGAGTTAGGCCGCGGGGCTAGAAGGCGCTGGTGTTTTGTTCTGAGCTTGAACGGTCCCTTCCTTTCTCGTCGGTCAACGCAGATTATTTAAACTCCGGGAAATGTACCTTTGGTCTGTCAAGTCGAGGCATGAGTCCCTGTCTTTTTTGTGTGAATAAATGGTTTCTAGTAAAATGGAGGTTAAAGCTTCAATACACTGTATGGGTTTTCCTCTGTGAAGTTTAGAGTTTGGTTAGGATATTTTAGCGGCAATAACCCTCTCCCCCATGCACCTGGAAATCTGGTGAACTGCTTTTTGATTCTGATAAAATAGAAGTTGTTCCCTTCCACCTCCTGCAGGCTACACTGGTCTTTAAAATTATGTTAGTGATGAGGAACCAAAGAAGCAGATTAACATCCCCGCCTCAATCCAGTGAACTTGGAATTTCTGAAGATAACAAAAAAATTTTTTTAAAAACCGGTTAGAAAATCCAAATTCTCTCTTCATAAAATGACAAGGATTCAGGGTCCCTTAAAAGAAGACACCTTCCATGGAGGGTTGGGGTGGGGGTGAATTTGTGGAAAGATTATCTCTCAGTGGGTGGAGAGGGCTTGAGAAGTCCAGGAGCAGGGAGAGGGAGCCCCCTGGCTGGCAGAGGGCGGGGGCCCACACCCACTTCTCCCCGCGTCTTGCTTCCAGGTAAAGAATGTGGTCCAGGCTACAGCGCACTTCGGGCTGCAGGGCCAGGCCAGGCTGTTTACAAAACCTTGAACTGTCTAGACAACACCATAAAAGCCAGAGTTCTAAACAGCTTAATTGGGTTATATTATACACCTTCTGGTGGGCCCAAAAGAGATTTCCGCAATGTGCCATAAACTGGAGAAGTGAGAAAATCTTCTTTCTCTGAAAAGAGTGAAGTGAATCTTATGACTCTTAACCTCTCCTAAGTCTAAAGTAAAAATATAAATCCATGAGATTCACAGCACTCCATGCATCTTTTGAATAGGTGTGCACTTCGAAATGTAATTTTTAAAAATTAAGGCTTCTTTGGGGAAGGAAAAACATAAGTGCATAAGTGTATGCCTTTGAACTTCCAAAATGTCAAGGTCATCACCTTTAACCTTTCTGAATAATTAGGCGCCTTAAGGTTCCTCTGTGATTTTCAGCCGCCACCCACCCTCACACATGCATGCTCACACACTTCCAGACTCTCCCCCACATTTATGACCACACAAAATCATATCAGGGACTCACCATAAATCTAAGAAAATTCCTAATTTCAGGATCAATAACCTTAATTTCCCTCCAAACATTTGTGCAATTCAATAGCAATTGACTTCTTTGGAAAAATACTGGTTAGGCTGAAATGCCTATGAGTGTGCTTTCACAATGGCTAAGAAGTGTTGGGGGTCTTTGGGGAGATCTTAGATTGTGGTCTTTTTTTTTTTTTTCCTTTTTTTTTTTTTTTCCTCTATTGAAGAACCAGCTTTTAAAGCAGGCACTTGAAAGAGGAAGCTCTCTTCAGGCTTACACCTTCATTACATTTGAAAGCAATTTGCCACCCTGTCAAATAAATTAGAGAACCTCCTATGACACGGGACACAAGAAAATATATTTATATTGTTTTAGAAAGCATCTCTCAACCTTTGGTAAAAGATGGCAATAGAAACAAAGCCTACGTTGGAATAATTTCGTTCGGAAGGGGATTCCTTTGTTTGGAATTCTGGACATCGGTTGAAATAGTTGCTGTAGTAGTAGATCGTTCTAGAAAGTTAAAACTGGTTTATTTCTTTCTCTCCTTTTTTTTTTTTAATTGCGTCTCAATGTAGCAAGGTTGTGTGCCCACCACGATAGTCAGACTGAACTCGAGATACCATTCCCCGTTTGCAGGGGCCTAGAGAGCCACACGAGGGCGCGCTCACGTTCCAGAAGCCGCGCTCGGCCCAGAGGCCGCGCGGTACCTCTGTTTCCAGGACTGGGTTGCAATGGGCGATCTCAGCCCGTTAGAAACAGGCGGCAGCTAAGGTGTTCGCTGTTTGTTTGTTCTAAGCAGCCGCGAGGTGTGGCAAGTTGTTTGGAGACAGAGAAAAGGGAGCAAAAATATATTTTTCAGACAGGAGATGGATCACCTAACCGTTGTTTCCTTAAAAATAAAGCTGTTCCAAGAATACTTGGCTACAACCTGATGGTGAAGAGGAGAGATTTTTCATAGACAAATCTGGGTTTTGAAATAGGTCGTGGCCACCGAGAGTTAATTTAATTAGGGAAATCAATTTTCTTGTTGGCTTGAGCGTGTAGAGCGATGTCGAAGGCAGGAGTCCTCCCCCCAGCCCCCCTTCTCCACCTCCCGAAAACCGCGTCCGTCCTGCGAGCTCTCAGACCGCCTGCGATGATTAAAAGGCTTTTGTTTAAGACGGATCAGGGCGCCGGCAACTTAGCTGAGTGTGGTCTCGGAGAAAATGAGTCTCCTCAGGCACGGAGGTGGCCGTTTGGGGCTAGGAAGCCCGGGACACGTCTGGCGCGCTCAGGGCTACGCGGGGCGACGGGGAGGCGCGGGCAGCACCGCGATTTGGGGTGCCGGGGCCGCGCCGGCCGGATGCCGCCGCGGGAGGCAGCCGGCTGTCCTGGGAAACATTGATATTTCGAGGCGTTGTGGAACGGGAATGCATTTGAAGCAAACGGGGTTCGCGTTCGACAGAACCCTGGCCACCCTTCCAGGTCGCCCGCCGGCTTTGAGGTGCGGAGCTTGGTTTTGGCACTGACTCTCAGAAGCAGTTTATTCGCAGCACGCCCTCCCTGCCCCGGCAAAACCTTTGACATTGGGGAGCGTCTCTTTCTGCGTCCGCTAGCCTAGAGGTTGTGAGCAGGTTTCCAGGACGTGGGCCTCTCCGAGAGAGGATGGCTGCTCCTCTGGCCCCGCGAAGTTCAGTGTGAAGAGCCCGCAGCTCCCAGAATGAGCGCCCGCCACATCGGCTCGGCGGTCTCTGTCTCCCGCGCTCCAAGCCCCAGACCTTGCAAGGCGCTGGCGCTCTCCCGTCTCTGGGAGCTGGCGTCGGCAGGGAGGCTGGGCGCTCTGAGCCCCCAGTGAGGCGCCAGCGAGAAGCGAGGCGTGGGTGCCCCCACCCCCAGCCCAGGGTGTCCCTGGCTCCACCAGTATAGCCGTGCATCCGGTTAATCTGTTGTGAAGGGACCTTTGCGCCGACCTAACCGGGGCTTCCGTCTCCGTGGGCCAGGAACCCCCTCCCCAAACGTCGTTGTGTAACTTGTTAGGCGGCCCCGGCAGCAGCGGCGTTTCTGGCTGTGCGGGGCCCCTTGGCCTTGGCTGGTAGCCGCCGGTGGACCACGGTTGCTCAGCGGTCAACGGTTCCTTTCGTCCCTGCAGCACCCAAGGCGTGCCTGACTAGGGCCCGGGGATCGGATCGGGACCGTTCAGGGCTAAAAGGCTGTCACCTCCCCCCACGGCTCAGAGCTCGTGGGACTCGTGCACGGTGGCCTTGGAGTCTGCAGCGCCGAGGTCTCTGACGCCGAAGTGGAGGGAAAATGCGGGAAGTAGGAGTCTTTTGTGTGTGTGTGTGTGTGTGTGTGTGCGCGCGCGCGCGCGTGCAGAGGAGGTCTTGGGCTGCTGGCTGGTTTACACATCTCCATCGATTCCTTACCGCCTTTCTGGTAGCCTTCCCATTTGTCCCCTCCATTTCTGTTAATCTTTGCAAAAGGGTCACCCAAGGAAGGCAGCTTCCAATTAGCCCCCCAAAGAGGGAAGAAGCCCAGAGGCAGCTCAAGGCCCACCCCTCGGGGGCCCAGGGCCTCCACTCCTCTTCCCCCAAACAGCGGAATGCAATGGCCAGTCACTTTTTGATTATAAATACTAATTTCTTGCTAAAGCAACCCCTTTAATTTTTCTCTGGAAAGAACTGTGCCAAGGAGAAGGGTGTCTGGATACAAATATGGGTATTCATCTCCTTTATGGTGCAATATTGATTTATTATTAATGGTAACGGCTCCATCTGATCTAAAGATGATCGAAAACAGCAGCTACATTAAATACTTATAAGTAAAATAAAGGCTGGCCTTTAAAGCTGTTGCTTTTTCATCCCATTTGCTTCATCTCAGCCTTAGGGTCTTGGACACACTCTCCATCCTCCTTGGCCCATATCATTCTCTTGTATTATTTCCAGTTTGCTTGATATTTTATTGTAAAATTGCTGTAAAATATTGAAATTCTCTAGCCTCAAGGAGCCACTCTGAAGGCAGAAATTTGAAAACAAAATAGAATTTTATGAGAAATAGGCTCAAAATTATATTGATATTACACCCCCCCAGAGTGAAAACTTATTTAAAACCTAATCCAATGTAGGGTGACTTTGAACTCAAATACACTGGGAGCAGACCCAGGCAGGGTCCCCAGATTCGGAAGACGGATCTCGCCTGTGCAGGCACTCTGTATATCTACCAGCTCCAGAAGGAATTGCTTGTTTTTCGCCTGGATGTTTTCTTCAAGTGTAAATAAAGATTATGAAAGGGCATTTGATGGGCATAAAATTCCTGATTAGATTGAACAGTCTTGTCTGGCTTGGGATAGGGAAAATGGGGTAACCGAGTTTCTGGCGGCTTCCTGGCCAAAACGCAGAGGGACGACAATGCTGGGGCGCCAGGCTGGCGTCAGGGCGCCTGCCGGCAGAGCGCAAACCGGGCAGTTTGTCCAGCCCTGGGCACTGTTAGCCATAGCTCAGAACAAGATCTCTGTGATTCCAGAAAGCAAATTTGGGGGTCCTGATTAGTGACTGTTAGTGTTAAATAGGACCTTAACTGTCAACAGTCAAAAGTTGTTTTCGTTTTTCTTTCTTTCTTTTTTTTTTTTTTTCCTGCCTTCTTCAATCCCCACCCACAAGCTTAAAAACTACTATCCTGGTGCAGAGGTAATGTTTAAACCCCTGGCTTTGCCGAGATGTGGCAGCCAGAACAGTTAGAGGCGCCAGGCTTTTAACCTGACAATGATGTTGCATTTGAACAGCTGCGTAAAGGTTTAAAAGGTCTGTCTCATTGCCACCGCGGAGTTTTTTTTAAAAGGGGTTATTGTTTGGGTGAGGGCACAGAGAGGGGATGGTGGGAGCAGTCCCAAGGCCGAAAATAATGTTCACTGCCTCCTCGACAAGGCCAGTGGAATTTCCTTTTGGGGAGGGGGCACAAAGTGTTTGCGGGGGGGGGGGGACTTTTTTCTTTTTCTTTCTTTGTTTCTTTCTTTCTTTCTTTCTTTTTTTTTTTTTTTTTTTTAAGCAGCCGATCGGCTACTGGTTTCCCAACAACTGAGGCAGAAATCGGCTTTGCTCACAAGTTCAGTCTCTGAGCCTGAAATCCAAGGCCAGTGCAGGCTCAGGCGAGTGTGGGGAAGAGAACGAGAGTGCTTTTCTGACCAGAGAACTGGTTCACGGTCAGAGTTTCCCCGGGCCGTTTGCGTTTCTTGTCTTCGAGGAGAGTGGACCTGGGGAGGCCGAAGGACGGCTCCTGCATCCCGGCTGGCCGGGGCCCCTCACCCCGGGAGCCTCTGGAAATCAAGGTTAAAGCTCCCTGCTGCTGCCCTGGGGCTGAGGCTTCCGCAGGGCGGTTCACCCGCCTGCAACCAGAGGAGGAGGGAGGAAGTTGTTGAAGTTTCTCATAAAACTCTGAGTTTCCATGGTGGTGATGGTGGTGGTGGTTCTTTAATGAGCTGGACTCCAACCCCAGACCATATCCTTGTTATAGAACTTTCCCTCATCAAAGGAAACAGAGGACTCAGATTCACCTCCCTCCCCACCCCCCAGCCGAGCAAACCCTTGTCAAATAATTTTAGGCATTGTCCAAAACTATAAAATTCAAGTTCTGACAAAAGTATAGCTTTTTATATTTGACGATTTGTGTTAAAACAAAAATTGACCTTCTTGGTTGGTAGTGAAGGGGAAAAATCAATAGTATAATTTTCAATAATTCATAAAGCGAACGCCATTATGCTAAATCTTAACTATTAATCTTATCCTTTACAAAGTCTCGATTGATTTGTTAATAAAATATCTTCCCGTGTGTGGCAACAGCGGGTATAACTCTTTAAAAACCTTCAGAAGCAAGAAAATTACCAAGTAGCCCAAGAATGTAGATGAGAATTTTATTGATCGCCCTGATTCTTCTTAATATGTATTAATAAATTCCACAACCTTTTGTACCTTGCACTTGTCAGAAACCAATGCTTTTACAAAATCCATAAAAGGAAAACATATTTTTCTTCGCAGACGAACCAAATGACACCTTTGCATTTCTTTTGCTCCTTCTCGGCCCAGTTTTCCAAAACTTCTGGGGTCTGAGGGTCAGTTTCACCCTTACATTTTTCTCCTCTCACTCTTCCTTCCTCGCTGCCCCCCATTATCAGGGCGTGTAGGGAAGGAAACTTCGGTTTCGTTCTCCCGCTGAGAGCCCAAGAGACGCCTTAGTGGACAGGGAGCTGCCGGCGAAGGCTTTGCTGCCGGCTGAAATCTACCCGGCCCGCCGAGGTCAGGGTGTGGCTCCTGTGAGAACCCAGGGCTCCCGGAGGCTGGCGGGGCGCGGAGCGGGTCGGAGCCACGGCGGAAAGCCGAAGGAGAGGACGGCGCCGGGACTGGACCCCTCCTCGGGGCTCCAGGGCCGGCCAACTGCGTAGCCTCTCGGCACTCGCGGCCCTCTTCGCCTCCGCTCTCCAGGACACCTTGGCCGCGTCTTTGCGCCAGAGACTCTGTCTGTGAATCCTTGGGGTGGGGGAGCCTCAGGGACTCGAGAATCCTACTCACCTTCCCTGGCTTTCCTGGGACTAAAATGACCAGCCTGCGCCCCCACCCTCTCCCCGGGACCTGGTCCTCTCGGGCGCGTTCTGCCTGAGTGTGGGAAGGGGAATGCTTCTTGTGCCGGCGCCACAGCGCTCCGGCTTCCCTTCCCGCACGTGTCCTCCCGGAGGCCCCTCTGGCCAAGCCTTTCCTTCCGCCGGCGGGCCCGGCAGCCGGGACGTGGGACGCCAAGTCGGGCAGGCGGGCCGAGGGATCCCCGGGGAGGCGGGCGGGCCGGCGGCGGAGAGCTCTGGGCCGGCTGTCTCCTGCGCGCACTATCGCAGCCGCGTAGTAGATGTCGCTGTTGTCCGTGCTTACGCGGCTGGCCGGCCGAGCTCGGGAGCACGTGACCTGCAAGGAGGCTGCGGCTCAAGGCCATTTTCAAATCTCATTGGCTTGGTTGTCATGTGGTCGGCAGAGGCATCCACAATTACACGGGGAATGTTTTCCTAGAGATGTCAGCCTACAAAGGACACAATCTCTCTTCTTCAAATTCCTCCCCAAAATGTCCTTTCCCAACAGCTCTCCTGCTGCTAATACTTTTTTAGTAGATTCCTTGATCAGTGCCTGCAGGAGTGACAGTTTTTATTCGAGCAGCGCCAGCATGTACATGCCACCACCTAGCGCAGACATGGGGACCTATGGAATGCAAACCTGTGGACTGCTCCCGTCTCTGGCCAAAAGAGAAGTGAACCACCAAAATATGGGTATGAATGTGCATCCTTATATACCTCAAGTAGACAGTTGGACAGACCCGAACAGATCTTGTCGAATAGAGCAACCTGTTACACAGCAAGTCCCCACTTGCTCCTTCACCACCAACATTAAAGAAGAATCCAATTGCTGCATGTATTCTGATAAGCGCAACAAACTCATTTCTGCCGAGGTCCCTTCGTACCAGAGGCTGGTCCCCGAGTCCTGTCCCGTTGAGAACCCTGAGGTTCCTGTCCCTGGATATTTTAGACTGAGTCAGACCTACGCCACCGGGAAAACCCAAGAGTACAATAACAGCCCCGAAGGCAGCTCCACTGTCATGCTCCAGCTCAACCCTCGTGGCGCGGCCAAGCCGCAGCTCTCCGCCGCCCAGCTGCAGATGGAAAAGAAGATGAACGAGCCCGCGAGCGGCCAGGAGCCCACCAAAGTCTCCCAGGTGGAGAGCCCGGAGGCCAAAGGCGGCCTTCCCGAAGAGAGGAGCTGCCTGGCTGAGGTCTCCGTGTCCAGTCCCGAAGTGCAGGAGAAGGAAAGCAAAGGTCGGTATGAGCAGAGTTGCCACCCCAGCGGGGCGCGCAGCCCGGGAACCAGCGGAGAGGGCGCGCCCGCCCGCGGTGCCCAGAGCCGAGCACAGGCTGCCGCGGCGGCGGGCGCCAGACCTGGCAGGTACTGCTCCTGCCGGAACTTAGAGGGGGGCAATCTCAGCCCTGAGATGGTCCCCACTTCTCTCCCCGCTGCCTTGGCCCTCCCCGCCAGTCCTGGCCCCACGCTGATGGCGCACGGACAGAGGAAAGGCTTGCTGGGTTTATTTTTCCTGAGCTAGACTGAAACACAACAAAAGAGAGCAAAGGGGACCTGCGGCTCGTAAACACGGCCCCAGAGCCTCATTTCTCCTGCTCAGATTTGCATTCCCAGTTTTGCCTTGCGTCCAGTGATCATTTTAAGGCGGTCCAAGGCACGGTGTTCGTGTTCTAGTGTGTGCACCCCGCATCCTGCGAGCTTAGGGGCGGCGAGGGGAACGGGATGGCTGGGCTGGTTGGTGCTTGGATCGGGGAACACGGCTTCCTGCCTTTGCCGGGCTGGGTAACCTTGGCTTTGTCTGGGGAAATTGCCGCAGGCTTTGCAATCCGTCTGTGAAGAGGGCAGAGGCGGAGGGAGAAGAATGGGACCGCATTGCCCACTCTGCAGGGCCAGCCGTAAGGCTGGGCTAGGACAAGGAGCCAGAGCTCTAGCTCTGGAGAAGGAACCCTGAACCTTTCCCCCAGCGCCCAGAGGTGGGCCACGGTATGGGCTACGTGTCTGAGGGGATGCTTTTGTGTGGGCACAGGAAGGCATGAGAAGTCAGGAGATTCTGGGGGAGAGTGTACAACAATGTCAGACAGGGTGGAGAAGGTGTTCTTGCTTCCTCGCTTACCTTGTGAAATAGAATGGCCTCATATAAGCCTGGCTGCGGGGTTCCCTGCTGCCCAGGCAAGTGGGGCGGGGGAGGGGAAGCAGCAGAGGTGGGGATGGAGGCAGTAGTGGGGTTGCTAGGCTTGTTCGGGCTGTGGCTTCTTCCACCGTGGCCCTGTCAGGAGCTGACCACTTGGAATGTTACTGAGGAGATCCTGGGAAGTTTGCTATTGTACTGTTGTTTTCAGAAAGTTGAGAGAGAGAAAGGGATGCGATGTTCTCCCATCATGTCCTTTTGGGCATTTAGATCTCATCTGGCATCAGTTTCAAACCCCTTCCAGGGTCCACCTCGTGCAGGTAACATTAAAATACCAGCATTTACCAAAGCGGCCTGGCTGCCAGCAGGGTCATGGCCAAGGGTACATTTGAACAGACTTAGAGAAAAAAATTCTTGATTTTTTTTTCTTCTTCTCCTTTTGATTTTGTTAGAGGAAATCAAGTCTGATACTCCAACCAGCAATTGGCTCACTGCAAAGAGTGGCAGAAAGAAGAGGTGCCCTTACACTAAGCACCAAACGCTGGAATTAGAAAAAGAGTTCTTGTTCAATATGTACCTCACCCGCGAGCGCCGCCTAGAGATCAGTAAGAGCGTTAACCTCACCGACAGGCAGGTCAAGATTTGGTTTCAAAACCGCCGAATGAAACTCAAGAAGATGAGCCGAGAGAACCGGATCCGAGAACTGACCGCCAACCTCACCTTTTCTTAGGTCCGAGGCCGGTGGGAGGCCAGGATCGGAGAGGGGGCACCGCGTTCCAGGGCCGAGTACTGGAGGACTGGGAAGGCGGAAACAAAACCTTCATTGCTCTTTGTTTTTTGTTTTGTTTTGTTTTGTTTTCCTGCTAGAATGTGACTTTGGGGTCATTCTGTTCGTGCTGCAAGTGATCTGTAATCCCTATGAGTATATATATATATATATTAAAAAACTTAGCACGTGTAATTTATTATTTTTTTCATCGTAATGCAGGGTAACTATTACTGCGCATTTTCATTTGGGTCTTAACTTATTGGAACTGTAGAGCAGCCATCTGTCCATCCATCCACCCATCCACCCATTTATCCATCTATCCATCTATCCAGCAATGTGACTTATTCATGTTCTTCCTAACACAAAAGGTCTCTGTGTGTGGTTAGCCCATGAACTCATGGCATTTTGAATACATCCAGTACTTTTAAAATTACATATATATTTAAAAATTTTAAGAAAACCCACAAGCTTTGGGGGGAGGGGGACTAAAAAAGCACATTACAATGTATCTTTTCACAAATAAACTTAGCAATTGTCCTTGGTGAGATGAAATACTGACAATTTATGCCTTGTAGCCTTTCCCTTGTGGTGCATCTGTGGTCTGGTAGAAGTACAACAGCAACCTGTCCTTTCTGTGCATGATCTGGTCGCATGTATAATGCAATAAACTCTGGAAATGAGTTTGCTCCCTCTGCTTTCTGAAAGGGAAATGTTATGGTGGAAATGAACGCCTTTGGTGAGATTCTCTTCACACTCAACTGCCTGTTTGGAGCAGGCGGGTGGGGGTGTGATAAGGAGCAGAGGAAGGGAGAGGGGAGGAAAAAGCTAGAAAGGCCTAGGGTGCTGGAATTTGGCAGAGGTGGGGAGAGTGGAGTGGTAATCAGCCTGGGTGTGTAGTTTTCATAATTGGGACAAAGAGGAATCCTCTCTCCTCTCCCAACCCTAAATGATGGTAGTGTAACTGCACGCGCACTGGGTCTGAGCCTCCCTCCTCTAGCCGGAGCCTGGTGAGTAAGTGCGTGCCTCACACCGCTTTTCCCTCTCAGCTTCCCCATCTGTGTTTTCTTGTCGTTGGCTTTGGTTATGTTATTTTTTAATGCTTTCAGTGGGATCTTGGTGATTTCTGGCTGGCGAGCCATCATCAGGGGCTAGGTTGAAATTAGTCTTGCCCACCTGGAAACTGCGGGGCCTTGGTTACGGAGCCAAGACAAAGCAGCGGCTTAGCATTGCAGCACATCCAATTCTGGCCCCCTTTTCCTCATCCCCAGCCCTACCCCAAGCGCAAGACAGCCAGGCCCCAGCGAAGCCAAGGATGGGTGAGTTTTTCCATCCCACTTTGCCTTGGTTTCCTTGTGGAAGGGTTTTATGCTCAGCCATTACCTTTTAGAGGCCCACATGAAATTTTTTTAAAGGAAGAAACGGAAAGATTCTCCCCTGTCAGTCCTCCCTCTATTTGAGTACAAAATGCTGCCTGAGCCACTGAGGCAAGAAAATGCCTGAGAGGTGACTGAGAGAGAATTTGCAAGTGAACCTGACTTCCCGTGGAGGCCATGGCTTTCACCCGCTTCTGAAAGATCCCCCGAGGACCCAGGCTTTTCTAGTCCTGCCAGAGAAAAGGGAGGAAGAGCTGACAGCGAATTCGTTGTCCCAGGTCCTGCCTGCAGATTCGAGAATCTCCAACAGCTTTCAGGAGTTTTACAAAACAGATTCTTTCCCTTAAACTCCCGTCGCCTTCTTCCCCCTAAGTACAATCCATGTAGGTGCTCTGGCAGCCTTTAGGACTCAGTATTTATTCAGAATTTCCAACTTCCTTCCGAAAAGCCAAGAACCTTCCCACGTTCAAAGACAGACCCTTTAGGGGTGTCATTTTCTGGAGGGGGGGGCGATGAGGAGGGAGAGGGCGAGATCTGCATCAGTGCCAGACTGAGAACTCTGAAGAGGATTCGCCCAGACTTCACGTTGGTTGGGTACTTTCAACTTGGCTGTTTCTCCCAGCGTTGTGAGGAGCGCCATTAGTTGTGGATAAGGGGCCGTGCCTCAGCGGAAAACCTGTGCTACAAGCAAACGCAGCCCCTCTGGAACAAAATCAGAAAGCCAATGGCAAAGGCAATCAATCAGGCCATAAGTAGCCATTTACCCCCTTCCTTTCCTGGGCTGGAGGTGGGCTGAGAGCCCTCCACGGGTGCGATGGGCAACTTGTAGAGCAAGGAATATGCCCTCCGCCGGCGGCGCCGCCGCAGCTGCTTTTGTCTCGGCTTCCAGCCGGGCTCCCAAGGCTTTGTACCATGGATTTGGGAGTGACAATGGGCATTTCGCTCAGATTCAAGGCTGCCCAGCTTTACCTCAGGAGGCAAGGGGGGAAAAATTGGGAAGGGAGTGGCTCTAGGACCTGGCCCGTGCAGCAGGGTTTTGCAGCTCCCCAGAATCCTCTCGGAGGCCTCCACGGGCTCACCGCGCCAAAGCAGCGGCGCCCTGGGAGCGGCGGTTCCGGGCGGCCTGCCTGAGGCAGGGCCGGAGCGGCGGGTGGGAGCGGGCCCGCGCTGGTATTTGGGTTCTGCCCTGTGGCGTGTTCTCTTCCAGGGCCTTCCCGGCAGCCCCAGAGAAGGAGAGGCACCCTGGCCGCCGCCGTCTTCACCGTGCCGACTCGACCGCCCGCCGGCCCACCCGAGGGCACACAGAAGCCCCCGCCGCGGCGGCCGCCGGCGCGCCTGGTTGGGCCCGGCCCGGCCCGCGAGCCCTGCTGCCCCAGCTCGTCCCGCAGGCCGCGGCGTGTGCCTCGCCTCACGTCGGGGTGTTGTGGCTGCGCGGGCGTGTGTGAGTGTGGCAGGGGGAGGGGGCCCTCGGAGCTGCTCCATCCGTCCGTTTTATTAGGGACACATTAATCTATAATCAAATACACCTCATAAAATTTTTATTGAAAGGCATAATATCATTACAGAGGTCTTCCACCTGTTTTAAACAACACGACAAGCTGTGAGCGAGCGTGTGTGTGGGTCTGGGTGAGGAGGGGGGTGGGTTTGGGTCGGGAGAGAGGCGAGGGGAGAACAACTCCCCGCGGGCGCCAGGGGGCCGCCCCCGAAGGCCCGCCTGCCTCCGGCGGCTCCCAGCTCTGCGCGCCCCCGGCTGCTCCGGGCTCTGGCCAAGCACTGGGTGCGCCCTGGACGCACGGTTCGGGGCCCTGGAGCCGGGGAGCCAACGCCGAGGTCGAGACTGCTGGACCCAGAGCCTCAAGAGGAGGCGAACAAATAGTCCCCAGCGCCGCCTCCGGCCGCCGTGGAGCCTGTGGTCCCAGCCGCCACCACCGGGCGGGCCGGGCTGGGCCGGGTCCGGGCGCCGAGCCGGGTGCACGGACCTGGGCCTGCGTGCTCTAATTGCGGCGCTTATGTTGATGATGATTTTTTTCTTTCTTTTTTTTTTTTTTTAAATCACAGCAACCCCCAGTTTAGCGGACTGATTTACTCCTGGTATTGGTAAATATGATCACGTGGGCCGCGCGACCAATGGTGGAGGCTGCAGCCTGCGAACTAGTCGGCGGCTCCGGCGCCGGCGGGGAGCGGCTCGGCGGCGGGCAGTGTAACCTTGGGTGGGAGCGCGCGGCGCCTCAAAATGTCCTCCAGTGGCACCCTCAGCAACTACTACGTGGACTCGCTCATAGGCCATGAGGGCGACGAGGTGTTCGCGGCGCGCTTCGGGCCGCCGGGGCCAGGCGCGCAGGGCCGGCCTGCAGGTGTGGCCGAGAGCCCTGCCGCCGCCGCCGCCGCTGAGTTCGCCTCGTGTAGTTTTGCCCCCAAATCGGCCGTGTTCTCCGCCTCGTGGTCCGCGGTGCCCGCCCAGCCCCCGGCGGCGGCGGCGATGAGCGGCCTCTACCACCCGTATGTGCCCCCGCCGCCCCTGGCCGCCGCCGCCTCTGAGCCCGGCCGCTACGTGCGCTCCTGGATGGAGCCGCTGCCGGGCTTCCCGGGCGGCGGTGGCGGCGGCGGCGGCGGCGGTGGTGGCGGAGGCGGCGGCCCGGGCCCTGGTCCCAGCCCCGGCCCCGGCCCCGGCCCCGGCCCCGGCGGCCCAGCCAACGGGCGCCACTACGGGATTAAGCCTGAAACCGGAGCGGCCCCGGCCCCCGCGGCCGCCGCCTCCACCTCCTCCTCCACTTCCTCGTCCTCCTCCTCCAAACGGACTGAGTGTTCCGCGGCCCGGGAGTCCCAGGGGAGCGGCGGCCCCGAGTTCTCGTGCAACTCGTTCCTGCGGGACAAGGCGGCAGCGGCGGCGGCGGGGGGACCCGGGCCCGGGGCGGGCGGCTCGTCGGAGCCCTCGGCTTGCAGCGACCACCCGAGCCCGGGCTGCCCGCTGAAGGAGGAGGAGAAGCAGCCGCAGCCGCCGCAGCAGCAACTTGACCCAAGTAAGTGCAAAAGAAATTGCCCCCTGATTTATTGCTGGAACCTGTAAGGCTCGAATGTGCAAAACTGATAGTTTTACTAACCTATAAAAACGTCTAGACGCCTACCCAAGCCTAGGCGAGCAACACGCATCCATAAAAAAGCTTCCCATAACCACCTACCCCGGGCGCGCGGCTTGTACGGTAAACAGAGCGCGGGCATTAGGCTTTTTATGATAATTCCCCCAAGTTGTGAAAAGCGGCCATCCTCGGTGAAATTAATTTAACGACCTCTCTTCCCCACCCTGTCGTCTCTCCTTGCCTCCCCTCCGCCCCTCACTCCCAAACCCCCCTCTGCGTAGACAACCCCGCCGCGAACTGGATCCACGCTCGCTCCACCCGGAAAAAGCGCTGTCCCTACACCAAATACCAGACCCTAGAGCTGGAGAAGGAATTCCTCTTCAACATGTACCTCACCCGGGACCGGCGCTACGAGGTGGCCAGGATTCTGAACCTCACCGAGAGACAGGTCAAAATCTGGTTCCAGAACCGTAGGATGAAAATGAAAAAGATGAGCAAGGAGAAGTGTCCCAAAGGAGACTGACCCGGCGTGGCGCCGGCGGCGGGAGCGCTCTGAGGCCGCGGGGGCTTCTCCCTTTGTGGGTGCTTGGTTTCCAGAAACTCTCCGGCGACGCGGACTTTCCGTTTTGTTTTGCTTTAGGTAGAAGTGACTGTGTGGTTGGTCTCTGTGAGGTATTTGGGGGACTCTGTATTTGCTCGCTTCTGTCGTGGAGAACCCAAGTGGCTGTGGGGGGTCTTTCCCCGCTCCCACTCCCTCCCTTTCCTGCTCCGTTGGTTCCTTCGGAAATGCTATATTTTGTGAGTGCACGCTAGTTTGAGGAGCCTTCTCCTGTCCTGTGTACATTTCCCCCCATGTTGAAAAGTGCTGTAGTTTAGCCCTCAACCCCTCCACGCCGCCCAGACAGGGGCCTGAACGCGCCCCACTTCGGAGAACCAAGGCCGAGTGGGACGGCACCGACACCCCCGCGCCGAAGCCCAGCCGGGCTGCCCCGGTTGCAGAAGCCCCTTCCCTCAGGGAGCCCTCGGGCCCTCGGCGGCGGAGACCTCATGTGAGGCCTAGCGTGGCGACGGGGGCCTCGGGTGGGTCGGGGGTTTGCCCTGGGTGCAGTGGAGGAGCTGCTGTCTCCCCGGGAGGGCCGAGCTCGCGTGGGCGGCGGCGGCGGGTGACTCTCCCGGTTCCTGCCCAAGGACCAGTTGTAAATGTTACCGCTTCCTACCAATAAATGCTGACCTGATCCAATGGAGCCCAGACGCTGGCCCTGAACCTTGTGTGCCTGCTTTCTGTGTCTGCAAAATATCACCCTTACAGGACTCGCGCCCCATCCCTGGGAGGGAGACGTTGCTAAAAACCCGGGGTGCGACCACCTCCAGGGCTCTCCCATGGCGCAGCCCAGGGGTGGCGGCAGGGGCTCAGGGGCTACCCCAGCCTGCTTCCAGCGCCTTCTGAACTCTGTGCCCCGAGCCCAGTGTCACCCTGGCAGCAGCACCCAGCCAAGTCCGCAGGAACCGGGGCGGGGGGAGGGGCAGAGGGCAGGGGTGCGGGTGGGCAGGCACCCCAGGCCCTCCTGGACTCAAGGAGGCTCCAGCCCTGTCTCCAAACAAGGGAACGACCAGCTCTGCATTCTGGAGCAACTCCCCCAGGTCGGAGGGGCTGGCTGGCTCCGGGAGGTCCAGGCCGCTCAGCCTGCGCGCTTCCGCCCCTCCCCATCAGAGCCCCAAAGTGACCCTAAGGGATCAAAACGGGTCAAGTCACTCCTCCCCGGCCACCCCCAGCCCACTGCCCGCCTTTCCCCACCCAACGCTGGGCCCTCAGAGGGCTGCATTCAGGGGCTAATATGAAGGTCATTGTAAGTGCGGGTTCGGAGCAGCGCGCAGCACGGCGATAGCAGGCCCCAGAGGCGGCGGCGGCGCCGGGCGGCCCAGGGTGGGCGGAAGGCGGGGGCGGTGACGGAGATCTTGGGGATCCTGATGAAGGAGGAGACCCGAAGGGAAAGCAGAGGGGGGCTGGGAGGGAAAGCCAAGGCCCAGATCCGGCAGAAGGTGCTGCGGACCCCCGCCCCTGCGGCCAGCCCGGTACCTAGAGCTCTTTGAAAACAGGAAGAGCCAAGGTGCCATAAAGCCATCGAGCCGGCGAGACGTCTGGAGGTAATGAGTTTACTGCAGGCCAGGCGCTTCGCTTTGAAACCATCTCATTTTGATGTTTGTGTTTGTGAGGGAGAAGGAAAAACGCAGACAAAACTGGGTCTTAAAATCTGGACAATAAAATATCAACGAGAGACTGCGTAGGACCAAGGAGGCGCAGGGGCTTAGGCGCCCCTGGGTGAGGTGTAGGCGCCTCAGAAATAAAAATGAGAGGTAGGAAGGAGGAGACGATGTCTTTCTCCTTTTTAAAATACGCCAGGTATTGGGAAGTAGCCCAGGGAGGGAGCCTCTTGATAATTTTTTGCGTAAGGCACGGGGTCTCGCTTGTTCTCTAAAAAATCGGCCTGTAAACCCAGGAGTAGGAAGATCTTAAGTCGCTTACTTGGAGGAGAGCTTCCCATATTCGATGGGGTAGGGTGTGGGGGGGAGGAAGCATCTGCCTTGTCCCAGAAATATCCAGCCTTCCATTCCAAACTTCGCAGCAAAAAATATGGTTGAAAATTATATTTATTCTCTTATAAAAATACAATCGTTACACCTGAACTGGCAGAAAGTATTTTCTAAAATAAGAGAAAAGATTAACCACACAGGAAGCATCTAAACCGCTATTTTTAAAAGAAAAATTCAAGCGGAATGCTTAGTCAATTCAGTTCAGTCGGTGACTTTTGATATAAAATTTTAAAATCCCATTTATTGTTCATAGATTCAAACTAACTCAAGCTAAACAGGGACTTTCCAATAGCCATTCAGAGATGCAGCGGAAAGCTTCGTCTTTGGCTTCGATCCCTCTCAAATTGCCCAGCTAAATGGTCCAAGCTATTAAAATTACAAAATTAATAAAGCACATATTCATGATTTAGTGTGAAGAGCAACAGCTTTAAAGGAAAACATAAAATGCAATGTTTGACTTCTATCACTTTTTTTTTGGGGGGGGGGAGTTGTCAAAGTGCCTGGCTTCTCTGAAAAAAAAAAAAAAGTCTCTCTAAAGTTGATATTTAGAAACTTGTGATTTTTGTTAAATCTAGCTTGTCCTATAATTGTGCTTAAAAGGCACAGCTGGCTGATTATAGAATGGAGCTCTACTGGTGTCTGGCAAAAGAAGGGCTGAAAGCTTTTGGAAAAGTCGCTACTGGAAGCTCTAGGGAGCACAAATGAGAATATCCTCGGCATTCAGGAGTCTGTTTGCTGCACTTGACTTGTTGACAATCAAATAGATGAAGCATTATTAGTGTCAGCGGTCCAAGCCCCAGTCAAACTAGAGAACAAGACTGGAATTGGTTTGAGCCAAATAAAAGGGGAAGTTACTCAGTGGGCTCGAGTTGGCATTTGGCCACTAGAGAGCGCTATTGCTCCACTGTCTGATCTCGTAAAGCTGGACTTGCGGCGGAGTAAGGTTTTGATTAAAAATACTTACAATCTTATTTTTAATCCCAAATTAGGATAAATTTAACCAAAAAATAAACAAGTGTGCACTATTAAATTCTCCAGTCGTGTTTGTTAGGCATAAAATTTTGGCTCAGTTGGGATTTCAGAAAATTTGGATTATAGCACATCTGAAACTATAAAACGTTATAGTAAATCAATGCATTCTATCAAAACAGAAATGTGTAAAAGCGTACGTCTTTATTTACGAAGTAAGTCGTGCTCTTTTTCGATAAATACTGTAGACAGGACGCTTAAATAATTTAAAGAAACTGTTTTTGCTGGAAGAGGAATTGTTGTGTGGTAATGTTTTCTGAATTAGGCCTGAATGTGTAGATAGGAATTTTAAGGTGTTTGGGTGTCTTACCCCAGCCCCAGGAACCTCGCAGTTCTAGAAGGTGCGCTGTAGCTTTGAGATCTGAGCTCAGTTCCGTTTGTTTCCCATTTCATTCCCAAACCCTCTCGCACACCGGGAGACAAACAGCGAAAGAAAAAGTCACAACTACAAAGTGAGCTCCAAAGGCTTTATTGAAAATAGTAATCTATTAATTGGGTATTTGCAAAGTCCAAGTACAAATCCTTAACTGTCAGAATCAGTTCGTTCCGTCAGGACTTAAAAGACAGTTTACCTGGCGACAACCTGCAGGAAAACCCAAACAAAAAGCAAACAGAACACCAACCTTGCCCTCCACCACCCCCATCACAGTCTTTCGCACACCCTCTGTAGTAACTTAGGAATTCAGTGAGGCATGTTTTTATCTTCTCAGATGTCTTAGCTTTACCTTCGCCACTTCCAGCCATTCCCTGTGCAGATTACTGATTCAGACACGTTATGTCCTCGCTATGCCTTTGCTTCTCGACCTTATTTTCTCCACGTGTAAAAATAATCAGTCCGCCCGCTCCGACCTCAGCCGCGCGTGCACGGGCAGGGCCGGCCCCCAGGGCACGAGGGCTGGGTGGAGGCGCTCGCCCGCCGCGTCCTGGGGACCGGCCGCGGTGCCAGACGCCCGCGTTTGGCGTGGAGAGCCGTCGTGGCGCGCTAAGCTGAAGCCCGAGCGCCCCCGTAGGGCTCGGGCGTGGCTGCCAGATCCGTGCCCAAGGACAGGCCAGAAGCCTGGCACCCTCACGTCGCTGGGTGATCTCCGTGGAAGAGGGGCTCAGAGCTTCCACACTTCACCCCGCGCGCTCAAGAACCCACGAAATAGCCCGAGTAGGCGAGGAAACACACACACACACGCACAACCAAGACTCACTGCATTTATTGGACATGAAAACAGGAGGAGAGAGAAGAGTGTGTTGGGGAGCCCGTGCGCGGCGGAAGGCCAGGCAGCTTGGGGAGAGCGGCGAAAACTGGGAGCACCTGGCCGAGTCACGCTCGACTGGCCCGCCAGCCCCGGGCCGCTTCTCTGCCCTAGGGCGCATCTTTTTATTTCGGAAGAAGGGGTAACTTCAGGCTGAGGCCCGCGCCCGCTCTCTCGGCAGCTGTTTCCCAGGCGAGGCTGTTCGCGGGAGATGGGGCCGCCCGCCGCTGCCTGGAACCGGCGTGATCCGCACGCCGGCCCCAGGGCTCCGCGGGTGCACGGGCGGGCCTCGGGCCCCCCCAGCCTGCGCAGGTCCGCGGAGCCCCGGGAGCCACACGTCGCGCCCAAGGCAATGCCACCCACACCGGCGTGGGTCCCCCTTCCCGCCTGGCAACATTTCTGTCCCCTCTTGTGTTTACTCCTTCGGCAATGCTAATGTTTCCACCCTCCACCCCCGCCCGCATTCTCCAGCCTCCCGCCCTGCGCCTGGTACTGACGTCCACCAAGGGTGAAATGATGGAAACTATATTCATGGACATGATTTCCATTAAATATCAATTAACCTGGGAGCCTCAGCCAGGCATGCAGTGCGTCAAGGGTAAAATGTACATCTCATTTCCACAGGGCCCACTCGGCTGGAAAAGCAGGGCTTTGATAACGCCAGGATTTGGGGTCACGCTTGCGGCCTTTCATCAAACCACTTAGATAGGCCCGAACAAACGCACGGTCCGGTCCATCAACACCGCCTGTCCCTCTTCCCTGCGCTGCGCGCGCGTGGCCACAGATGCGAAAGCCACGGCCAATCTGTTAGGCCGTTCCAGCGGCTCTGGGAGGGAGCCCTGGACTCCGCAGCCTCCTGGGTGTGGCCTCCCTGGCTCCCCCAAGTCTAAGGTTCCGCCGCGCCCCCTCCCCGCCGCCTGCGGCCCGCGTCCTCTCGGGCCCGGGGCAAAGCCAGCCCTTGGCAGTGCAGCTTTATGGGCCCCCTTTAAGGCCGGCGGAGGCATCTTCGGGCTGGCGTGAGCCGTCCCGTCGGGCGTCGCCGCTCGCCGCCGCGGATCCCTCCGCGCGCCTATCTCGCCCCCATCTCGCCGCCTCTGCTCGAGCGGCGTGGTGCGAAAATGCCTCGTCGGCGCGCACCGGGGCTGCAGCCGCCGCGGCGGCGGCGGCGGCGGTGGCGGTGGCGGCGCGAGTGTTGGGAGGGGGCCGCGGGGGGGGCGAGGTGAGGGGCGGCGGCGGGCAGAGCGCGTTGTGCTTTTTTTTTTTTTTTTTGCTTTTCCCTCCAGAGTGGGGGTTTGTAAGCCGAAGCCAGAGTGTGTCCCCGTGGGCCGGGCGCACTTTTTTTTTTTTTTTTTCTTGTCCCGGTGCGCTAGGGCCGCCTGGTGCCTGAGAGGAAACAGTGAAGGCAGCGGGGCAGGTCACCCGGGGCGTCGGCGATTATATTGCGGCCGAGCCGGCGCGCGCCGGGAGAGGCCGGGCGGGCGGTGGCGCGCGGGGGCTGGGCGAGGCCCCGCGACCCGCGAGGGAGGCGGCGCAAGGCCGGGGCGGCGGGCGCGAGCGCTGGGCATGAACGCCCAGTAGTCGAGCGCCCGCGGCTGCCGGGCCTCAGAGGCGACGCGGGCGGGCGGGCGGGCGGCAGCAGCGGCGGCGGCGGCGGCAGCGACGTAGCCTCGCGGCCCCAGCGGCCCCCGCGGCAGTGCGGCCGAGCCCAGACGCGCTCGCTGCCCGCTCGGCCCCGGCCGCCGCCCTCGCCGTCGCCCGGATGAATTCGTACTTCGTGAACCCGCTGTACTCCAAGTACAAGGCGGCGGCCGCAGCGGCGGCGGCGGCGGCGGCGGCGGCGGGCGAGGCCATCAATCCCTCTTACTACGACTGTCACTTCGCGCCCGAGGTCGGCGGCCGCCACGCCGCCCTGCAGCTCTATGGCAACAGCGCGGCCGGCTTCCCGCACGCGCCCCCGCAGGCGCACGCGCACCCGCACCCGTCCCCGCCGCCCGCTGGGCCCGGGGGCGGCCCGGGCCCGGGGCCCGGCCAGGACTACTTCCACCCCGGCGGGGGCAGCGCGGCCGCTGCCTACCAGGCCGCCCCCCCGCAGCCTCCGCCTCCGCCGCCGCCTCCCCCCTGCGGCGGGATTGCCTGTCACGGGGAGCCCGCGAAGTTTTACGGATACGATAACTTACAGAGACAGCCGATTTTTACGACCCAGCAAGAGGCCGAGCTGGTACAATATCCTGACTGTAAATCGTCCAGTGGTAATATTGGCGAGGACCCAGACCACTTAAATCAGAGCTCGTCTCCTTCTCAAATGTTTCCCTGGATGAGACCACAAGGTTGGGATGCATTTTTTTTTTTAAGCGGGGAGAGGGAGAGAAATCTGCTTTCATCTCACGTTCTAGCTTTAAAACTCCCCTTTCCTCTCCCTCTCCCCCTCCTTTTCCTTCTTGTGTAGCCACAGTGGCTCTTATTCATAAAGTAATACAGGCATTTTTTTTTTTAAAGTAGAAACCATGTAAAGCTGATGGGGACAGAATAATTGTCAAGACCTTCTCTCTGCCTCTCTTGCCTGCACACCTATATATATCAGCGCTAAAGAGCTTGAGTGTTTCACCCCTTAGACCTGTTCAGAAACCTCCAAGCAACTTACAGAGGCACCATTACACTTTAAAAACCTTTATTCCCCCCTCTTTTTTTTTGTTTTTGTTTTAATCAGCAGCTCCTGGTAGACGAAGAGGAAGACAAACCTACAGTCGGTTCCAAACCCTAGAGCTGGAAAAGGAATTCCTTTTTAACCCTTATCTGACCAGGAAAAGAAGAATCGAGGTTTCCCACGCCCTAGCCCTCACGGAGAGACAGGTAAAAATCTGGTTCCAGAACAGGAGGATGAAGTGGAAAAAGGAGAACAACAAGGACAGATTTCCCATTTCCCGACAGGAGGCGAAGCTCGGGGAGACCAAAGAGGAAGCTGGAGAGCTAGAGGAAGACGGGGCTGGAGGCCCAGCAGATTAACTTCCACCTCCAAGTGTTATCGCAGACGGTTAAAACTAATGGCCAGCCTTGCTGGCGGGCCCCACCTGTGGTCCTCGTTGGAAAAGAGCTTACCTGTGTTGCAAGCTACCTTCATGCCACTGCTCTTGAGATTTCTGCGCTTTGAAAGGAATGTGGGTGTTTTTAAAGTTTCTAGTATCACAGAGAAGCAGTCCTTGAGCTGTCCTATGAAAGGGTAATTTGATACTGACTTTGTAGCCATAGTTTTTGTAATGATAGTTTTTAATGTCTGAACTGGCGATTTTCCTCAACAACGTAAACTTCCTAATGATTAGCACTAATAATTGAGTATAAAATGCTTTATTAATCAATCAAGTGCACTTGAACATTTTAAATCTTTTCTTTATGGTGAGTAAATTAAAGTAAATCTATTAATTTTAAAAAGAATTATGCCTGCAGAATATGTACTTTATATTATTTGATTAAAACATTATTTATGGTTTTCTCTTTCTGCTTTTATAATGGTTCGGGTGCCTTTTGTTTACTTGTAAAAGGGTGTTTTGTTTTGTTTTTAGTACTTTGTAAATGTAATATCTCGGGGAAATGTCTGGGCCAAATATTTGAAAAGCACATGGCAGCTGGCGAGTGAGGGCAGCTTTGCAGCTCCTTTAAACTTCAGGAAAATTGTTGGGCCAGTGACGAAAGTGTGAGGACAACGTCAAAGTCACTCTTCTCTCATCCATGCAAATTATGGCAAATAACTAACTGAAAGTGAACAAATACTTGAAAAACCAATTGTGACATTTTCGCTCGTTAACTTCTCACTTGGGTGAGCTGCCGCGTGGAGTGCCTCTCCTTTCTCAACTTGCTTTCGTTTTGAACCGCGCCTGTGTTCGCCTGAAATCGGTCTCTCTCCACGGCGGGGCTGCGCTGCGATTCCAGTTTTTGAGTAGGTGCCATATTTATTTGTATGCCTTCGCTGCGTTTGCACACTCCTTTTAACCCTCCTCGCTGTGCCTGTCTCCAGATGTCGGTTGGTACGTCCTCTGCTGTTCCTCAGGAAAATGATGGCCTCACCTATTTGAAACCAACGCAGAAAAATCCTAGTGTAAACAACCGCTCGGTTACAAAGCTAGCTCCTGAATAAAGAAGTGAACGTCTTCCTAGAGGCAGTGTCTTTGAGCGCCACCGCAGATGCCCCCTTTCTTGAGTCACAAACAATGCGCTGGGCGCTGGGGAAGGACTTGCTCCAGGCTCAGGGCTTCTCTTTGATGAGAAAAGGACGAGGGTTACACACGTCCCTCAGCTGGGAGGGAGCTGTCATTCCTGAGAGGGCTGGGTAGGCTATCCTTACTCCATCTTGCTCTAAATAATCCTGCTAAGATACTGTGAAAGCTTTGAACTTTGAAAAGGACTAGAGTTGTGGGCCCAGTGGGGGACAACCCAGAGTCCAGGTTACACCAGAGCTTACTCCACTGCACCCGTCCGGGTTGATGCTGGGGCTTGGCATCTGTTGTTAACAAGATATCCATTTCCCATTGGAGGCTGCTCCTGCAGCTGCCACTTTAGGAGGGGGGGGGGGGATGAAGGGAGGGAGAGAAGAGAAATACAAGTAAAGAAATATTTCTCTCTGAAAATGAGAAAGCGCCTTTATTAGGTAGACAGGGAGGAGCTCTCTGCTTATCTAGCTTCATTTATTTCTAAAGAAGCACTTTTTAAATCTCTAGGATAGTTTTTATTGAACAGGTAAGAAAATGGAATCCTTTAGTTTGGGGCCAGCGTCAGCCCTTCAGGTGTTAGCGGGCTGTTTGCCTGATGCTTCACAGACTGAGAAACGTCTGGCATCGGCCAGGTCAGAGGCAATGCAGCACCTTGGCTTCCACCCCCCAACCCCCAGCCCCCACCTCGGGAAGACTCCATGGCTGTGACATTTGCCGACCTAAGCCAGGAAAGACAGTTTTAAGTCACGGGTAGCTAGGGGCTTAAGCATTTGCACAGGAGGAGACAGCTGCAAATGCACAAGCTGGATTTGGGACTGCTTTTGCTCTGGGTGCTGTTGGCTGTGCAGAGCAAGGATGCCAAGGGCTGGCCAAGACCATGGCCGGGGAACAGCCTTGGGCATACACTGTCCAAAGACTGGTGCTGGCTAAACTCCAGCTGCCCTTGATGGAAGCGATTTCTGTTTATATCAGCAAAACTTGCTGTCTCTCACACAGAACGCTCCCCGTATGTCACCTTATTATCAGGTGAGGGTTCCTAGTGCATGGGTGGGTGTGGAAATCAAGAGGAGATAAAAATGTCACTTCCTTAGCGTTCTGTGCTGCCGTGGAAGTGTACTTCTGGCCCCATCGGCTCCATTAACCATGCAGCTAATGTACAAAAAATGCTTCAGTGGCAGTATTTCCTAGATTTGAGAATGTGAATTTGTACATATCCACAGATGACACAAGTGCAGAAAATGTTGTCTACAAACATAGGTGTGTGTGTTTTGTAGTTGGGAAAGGACGTGGATTTGTCTCCAAATAAAGACCTTGAGGAATGACACAACACACACACACTCGCCACCTTCTATCTTAGAATAGCCTGTCTTGTTTCATGGACACAGACTGGCAGTGGGGAGTGCACAAGAAGCCCTTCGGACCGACTCAAATTTGCAACATTTGCACTGAGGCAACATGCAGACATTTTTGCTGCAGAAATTTGCATAAACCTTCAGAGAACACTTTGCAAACCCGGGCGGTGGTGGTGCTTTTCTGCTCTGGACTACTGCAGCCTGCTTAGAGAAAAATAGGACCCTCCAATGTGAGCAGTGAATGAAAGAATCACGCCTTGAGTGATTTAGGTTCTCTGTTTGCAAGCACCAGAAACACACAATAGAAGGATGTGGGTCTCAGTGGTTTCTAGAGAAAAGTCAGTTTAGAGACGCCATTGTGTGAGGTTCCACAAAGCCCGGTATGTTGTCTACCTCCGCACAGGGGGACAAGTGTGCAAATATGGCTGCTCTTTCAGTGCTGAGTCTGCCCAGTCCTCATTCCCAAGCTGAAAAGGAGAGCCATAAAGCTTTTGTGTGGGTAAAAGGGGAGAAGATAATGAGCCAAAATGATGATTGAAATTATTTCTCAAAAAGACCTAGAATTGAGCAATCGCTTTACTCAGTTCCTTATGTATAGAGCAGTGTAAAGTGTTCTGGACTTGGGAGGGCCCAACAACTTGCCTCATTCGCTTATGTAATTTAAAAAATGCCGTTTTATTCATCAATGCAGGTATTGCTATTTCACACCCCAGCTGTGTCCTCTGCTTCCTGGCGCCTGCTGACGCCTTGGGCATCTAGAGGGGTACAAAGGAGGAGTGAGGACATTTTAATAGACCCCGGCTGCTGTGTGGCTCCCTGCAGCAAGGTTAGGGCCCACTGGCTTTTCTGGAAAGAGGATGACTTTTGCTGACAGATGACAACAGAAGTCTAATCAAAAATCATCTCAGGTCATAGGATACAAATGGCCTGCCCCAGAGGGTGCTGAAGTCTACCACCACCCAGGTATTTACTGACTGGGAAGATGTCCATAGCAGAGAACTTAGGCACAGGCACTCACTGCGAAGCTTTATAAACATATAGACCAGCAATCTAAAAAGGCTACCTCGGAAAGGACTGGGTGGGGCGGGGGCGGGGCTTATCTCTGACACAGGTGCAGAAGCCTGCACAGCCCTGTTCCACAAAGGCACTGCTGGGGGCCAGCCAATTTCATTTCAGGGACAGGGGAGCTCACCGGAGCAGTTCCTATGAAAAACACAAAGGGGATGTGATGCCTGCCTTTGAGGAAAAAGAATCAGACATTTTTTTCTGGGCTGATTTTGGAGAGCCACACCTTTCCTGGACAAATGCAGCCCTTCTTCAGTGCTGCAGTGCGCAGGCTTCTCCACGGACAGTCATTTGGGGGAGGGGAGGAAAAGGGGGTAACTAGAATTAAATTCCATAAGAATAAGAACTGTTCTCAGAGGGAACCTAAAGTGAGGGGTTTCAGAAAGGTTGCTTCCCCCCTAAGCTGAGCCTGTACGGGAGGGAGGATGCCTCCGTGGGGACAAGCACCCGGCAGCCTGCGCTCCGAGGGTATTGTGGACAGATAGGTTGACAAGCACCTGAAGCCATTTCCGGCCTTGGAGCGGGTCGTCGACCCTCCTACCACCCCAGGAAATGGGAGGGACCCCAGTTTATGTCGGAACAGAGGGAGGGGGCGCTTTCTTGGCCTGCAGAGCCCAGGTTTTCTGCGCAAGACCACTGGTGTTGGCTTGATGGGAGAAGCAAGGGGGCAAAAACCGAAAGTGCTTGGCGGCCCTTCCGCGGGGGGGGGGGGGGCGGGGAGCAGGAGAGGCCACGCGCCCCAGAAAGGCTAGAGGTGGGGGGCGGGGGTGTCCTCGGGGATCGCGGGAGCCGCACGGAGCTCATGCTTCCCTCCCACGCAGTGGCTCGCTACGCAGAGACGTGGAGCCCAGCAAATCCCCCCCCCAAAAAAAAACACCAAATAATTCCTGGAAAAGAGGAGAGGAAGAGACAGGAAAACGAACACTAGGGAGCTAACTGAGGGAAAGGAGAGGGACAGAGAAAGAGAGAAAAGGAAAGAAGGGAGGGAGCGAGAGAGGAAGGAGAAGAGAGAAGAGAGGGAGAGATAGAGAGGAAAAACATGGCGCTTGCGAGCTGTATGTGCAAAATCCGCAAGGAATTGCAGTAAATTCCTTTTTGTTTGAAGAAAATTTACAACTTGGTAATAGACCTTTTTATGACCTATTTGCGGTCGTCATTGGCTGCGGCTGGTCATGTGCAGGCGCCGCTCTCCTTCACGGCCTTTTTCCTGATTTCCCAGGCGAATTTTCCCCCGCATTCTGCTTTCCCAGAGCCTCACCCCCTCTTTTTCTAACCTTTGTCTCTGCAGAGGTGGGCTCCAGTCGCCGGCTGCGGGATTGCGGGGTCCGCAGCGGCCTCGGCTCCCGCCCGGCGCCCAGCCTGACCTCCCCGCGGCTGCCTCCGGAGCCGGCGGAGAGCCCGGCGGGGGAGCCCGGAAGAAGCCCCAGGCGCCGAGCCCCCCGCCGGCGCTGACACCGCCTGCCGGGAGCAGCCGGCCGGCTACGGGTGACTGCGGCCCCGCGCCTCCGACGCGGTTCCCTCTCCAGCATGAGCTGCTCGCTGCCGCCGGGAGTGCGCCAAGGCCGGCAGCGCCTAATGGATTACAGCAGCCGCCCGGGCCGACCGCCGCCTGCAGCTCGGCAGCCTCCGGGTAAGAGTCGCCCACTCTCCGCGCCCCAGCACTGCCAGCGGGAAGCCCAGGGCGCCGACCGCCGGGTGCAGCTCGGGAGCCGGGCGGGCCCTCTCTGCCGTCCCCCGGAACCTGGGGGTCGCTGGTCCCCTGTCCCCTGGTCCCTCCAGCCCCAGGACGTCCCCTGGGGCTCCGGGTGGGGTCGGGCAGCGCTCAGAAGTCGAGGGGAGAAGCCCCATTTTCTCCAGAGAAGCGTGTCGCGGGCTGGGTGGAGAGCACTCGCGGCCCCCCGGGAAGAAGGGCGTGACGACGGTTTCTGTCCACCTCAGCCTCGCTGGCGGGTCGCAAAAGGCACCCTCTAGTACACAACAGTGGCTTTGCGGTTTGTCTGTGGTCAGAGGTACCAGAGAGGCTAACAGGTGTTTTTGTGTGTGATTTTTTTTTAAAGGATTGGGGCTTGGGTGGGGGTGGGGTGGGTTCTGGTATTCCGGGTGTGCCTGATTTTTAAATGTAGGTTTTGGTGAATGATGCCGGCTAATTTCTAGGGTTTATGGTTGATTGGGCCTTGCGTAAGATGCAATCTGAAATATTCTTAAAGGTTTCTCTAGTTCTCACAGAATTTCTGTAACCAGTCTGGATTGATTCCTTCCACATACGTTAATCCGTCAGGTGAATTTGAATGATTTTATGTCACAAAATGAATGCGGGGGTGGGGGGAGGGTGATAATAGTATCAGAGAATCTGGTGTAGGTTTGGGGGGAAAACCCAATAGACATTTCAGAAATGCAAAGCATTTCTGAGTTCAAACATCGCGTGTGTTTTTCATTTACCAGAGCAGGAAAAGAAAAAGTCTTTTCTCTTTGTAAATGTATTGTTTTCTTTGCCTATCAATAAATATTATACAGCAACATTTTTACCCTTTACTTCAAAGCTACTGAACCAAAACATGCGTAAAGGAAAAAAAAAAAACCTTCGTAGAAAATAAAAAAGCCACAAATTGCAGTTTCGTCACGCCGGTTTTGAGTGGCACCTGACGGTGCAGGTCGAAAATCCTGTGGCCCATTCCCTCGTGATCGCGCGGTGAAGTCGTGAAACCCTTGCACAATCTGCCGCATTGCGCACAGGGCAGGCCTGCGCCGTGGCGGGTGTCGGCCCAAAGCACCCAGCGGCGAATCCGAACGTATTGGGCCCCGAGTAGTCCGCTGTGACAGTGTTTCTGAACAATAAATGACATCTTGATCATTTTTAGTTATTAGAGATGCAATCACGCCCTTTTCAAAATGGAGGACCACAATTTGTGGCCAGTTGATGTGCGCGAGGTTCTCCTGGATCAGGAACTGATCATTCATAAGAAACTCATAGATGACTTTTTTTTTTTTTTAATTGGAACGTCTGTATTTTGTCACTATTTCCCCACCTCGGGTACCACGGCTGCTAAAACTAGTCTTCGTTGTCGTTAAAACGCATTGCGTACTGAGCAGCAGGCTCCCGGATCAGGGTTCCTAGGCCCCGCCAGAGCAGCCCCTGCATCGGCAGGGGTGGGGTGGGGTGGGGACGGGGTGGAGTTGGGGCGCCGATGGACAAACCCTGTGTTCAGAGCCTAGGTCGCTTGTCCCTAGGTCTGGTGGCCCAGCGCCCCCGGGCGACTAAAGACGTGGGCGAGCCGCAGGTCCGATGACGCAGCAGAGGGTGGTGTCCTGGGCAGACACGGAGGACTGAGGGGCTCTTTGTAAGCCCCCTTGGTCGCATGAAGAGCTTGTTGTAAAGAAACGGCCGGTTGCATCTCAGGGAATAAATAATCTGCAGACTGCATTTGAACCCGGGCCATGCAGTCCAAGAGGGGACTGGGAACGCTGTGGCTGAGGCCGGAAAAGCCTCCATTGTCTCTTAACACAACAAAATGAAACAAAATGGAAAGCACTGCAGCTCCGCGAGCTCAGCAGCCCGGAAGCGCAACTCCCAGCGCCGTGGGCCCGAACCTCGGTCTGTTTCTGCATGAGGGAGCCGGTGGCACGTCCAGGCCTCGGGGACGCCGGGCCAGGCTGGCTGCTGGGCTTGCGACCCGGGCTTGCGGCGCCGCCACACACACGGCCACGCACCGGGGCAGGCCGCCGAGCACGCTGCCCCTCGCGTGTTCCTCCAAGTCAACGTATTTCGGCAGAGTTCCGTTCTCAGAGCTCGAGACACAGGGAAATCGGAACAAAGACAGTATTTCACCCTGGGCTGGCAGGCAGCTGTTAGAGGTATTTACGGCCTCGCCGCAGTGCGGCGGCGGCCGCCGGGCAGGGTGTGCAGGGGCGCCGGAAGCTGCGGAGAGGCCGCTGGGAATTCTCATTCAAACCCAATTTAGGGCCACGCTATGAATAGATGCCCACTTTCTGGGGACTAGTTCGTTGGTCGTGAAGGCTTTGCAGGGTGAGGGAGAAGCTGGGCTCCCTGGACGTGGTAGGGTGGCTGGCCCCGACTGGATAGACGAAATCAGGGAAGTGGTGCCCCGAGTGGGCAGGGTGTGATCCAGACGACAACCTCGAGAAGCGACCACTGGCACCACTGAACAGGGCTTTGCAAATCGGAAAGGACGGGCCAAGTTTTTAATTCAGGTTTTCCTGGGACAGAAAAGCGCATTTCCTGTCTCTTTGACGTGGGGCTTCCAGGCTCCTCTGCAGCTAGGCGCGGGAGCAGTGCGCGCCGCCGCGCCCCGCACGGCGCTGCGCACGCCGCGGGCACGGCTCGGTGCCCCCGCGCGCCGGCCACGCACGCTCGCCGGGTGCCTGGCGCATGTGCAGTGAAGTGGCCCGACCCCGGGATTCCTCCCGCAGCACGGGCAGGGGGCGGGGGCGCGTGGCCTCGGAGCTGGAAGCTGGAACCCGACGTGTCCGGCGGGATTCGCGGCTGGGCTTGCTTTCAGTTCAGCCTTCCCTCTGAATATAGCCCGGCAGCTCTGCCCTTGACCACCTGATTTCCAAATCCTCACGATTTACCGCCTCCCCCGATTTAAATCCGTGCGTTAGCAGTATGCTGCAAATACCAGCCAGTGGCTAGAGGAAAGAGAATTCCCTGCAGGTGTTACTGTGTGTGTCACCCGGGGGGGGGGGGTGTGAATGGGATTTTTCACCCTGGCGTGTCTGTTTTGGGAAAAGGCCCTCCCTTCTGGCGCCTGTTCAAACCGCCAAACTTCAGGCCGATCTTTCTGCCCCGCCATTCCCGGATCTTGTTACGCCGGCGCAGCACGTTCTAGGGCTATGTGGGGGCCGGCGGCTCAGCGGAGAGCAGGCAAATAAATAAATAAACGACAAACTGGAGGGATTTTCCTCCTGGGCTCGCCTGCTTAATGAGGGATGCGCGTTTAAGGGCCACGAACTTGCTTCTGCGCTGGGGGTTGGAGTGGGGTGGCGGTGAGAGGCGGCCTCGGGGCCCCCTCGACTCCTTCCAGCCACCCCCGGGGACACTGCGCGGCTTGCTTCTGGGGCCTGGACAGCTGCGCCCGCCGGAGGAAGCCCCCTGCCTCGGTTTCCGGGGCTGGCGGAGTCTTCCTGCTCTGCTGTCCGGCGCCTCGTCCAGGAGGAGGCGCTGTAGGACAAGCGTCTCGCCGGCTGCGCTGCGGCCGCAGATGTCGCCTGCAGGAGCGGGCGGGGGAGGGGAGGACACGTGAGCCGCCCCTCGTGCTCGGGGGCTCCACCCCGCGCGCAGAATACGTGGGGCCTCCCCGGAGGGGGTCCGCAGTCCCGGAAGGGCAGTGGAGGCAGCGCTGAGGCCCGGGCGCCTGGAGGGAGGTGCTAGGGTGGCGGCCACCTCGTTTTCTCCGCCCTCCCGGAGAGGGCGCGATTTCTGTGCGCTGCAATCCTGGGCGCACAACTTCCATGTTGTGGGGGAGGGGGCAGCTGCACCCCAATCCACGGCCCGCGTTCCTCCTGCAGCGAGCCGCTGTGCCTCCCCGCTGCTGCCTTAGAACAGGGCCTGGGTCCTGGGACTCTCTGGAGACTGAGCGCCTGGGGCAAATCCCACGTGCTGAGACCTACCCTGAAGAGCGTGCCTACTGTCACACCACCCACACACCTCTTTGCCTGTCGGCGGCCTTCAGTGGGCTCCGGGCGGGTGTTTCCGGCACCAGCGGAGACGCTGAACTGCAGCCGCTGACCCTGACCCGACCCCGCGGATCTCCCATTGTCTCCTGGCAAGGCATCCCTGGCGGCTTCCTCTCCCTGCTTTAGGGCAGTGGTTCGCAGTGCAGAGCTGCATCCAAATCTTTTTTTGTGATGCAGGTTTGTGGGGCGCACCCCACGCCTGCCGCACCGGAATCAGAAAGGCTATAGGTACAGAGACAGGGCTACTCGGGACCGCATTTTGGAAACATCTCCCTCAGGGCAATTAGGATGCACACTTTTGTCTGAGATTAGCTTCGTCAAGGGACTCGCTCTCTCCTGCTCCAGCTCTGGTTCTTTGTTCCCCAAAGACCAAATCTCCTCTCTTCTTCCTCTACAGCTAGGCATCCCCCAGAGCTCCATCCACCTTTTTTTTTTTTTTCTTTTTCTTAAAAGGTCACTACCTATAGGCTGAATAATTGCTTCCATTTTAGGGACAGAGCATGGATCCTTTACTTTTGGCTCAAAGATTACAAAGAAGGCAAGCCCTGAGTTCAGACTGTCTTTAGTTCAAATTCATACTCTACCACTTACCTGCTGGGGGACCTTTGGCAAGTAGGACAAACTCTGGGCCCGTTTCCTTGTTTCAAAAGCAGGGATAGTAACTACCATCAAAGGTTGTGCAGTACAAAGCACCAGGCACGACACTAGCTCTTAGATACATTAGCTCATGGGGTAAGTACTTTGAACTCCCTGGCACGTTAGAATTCCATGCATATTCCTTATTATCGTTGTGCTGATTTTCTGCTCAACAATCAGGCCTAGGTTTTCAGAACTGAGAGAAATTGGGTTCACCCAGTGCTTGAATTCTGTGGCAGACAAGGCAGAGGATTGGTCAGACAAGTTGTAGCACGCCCAAGGGATCTAGGCCATCACCGTCCTGGCTTCAGAGGCACCTTCATGTGTAAAGGCCAAACCCAGGAGCAAAGTGTCCCCCCCCCCCGCTCCTCAGTGGGCAGTGCCCCCAGGGGAGGCCTGACACCCACACACGGGCAGGTCTTGCACTCCTGCAGAAGGCTGCAGGTCCCAGTGGCTGCAGGTCCCCCAGCCCAGCCACCTTCGCCAACACCACCCTGACCTCCTACTCAGCTGCTCCTTCCCATTCTTCTGTAGGCACAGGGCAAGAACCCTCTTCAGCCTCTTGACATCTGGGTCCAGAGAGCAGTGGAGGGGGCCAGAGAGCCCCGCCCTGCCCCATACCACCCCTTCTTCTGCTTGTGCCCTCTGATTTGGGCTCCAGGACTGTGGCTGAGCCTAGGCCCCAACTAGGCCCCAGGCGAGCCAAGGTGGCCTTAGAAGGACAGCCTTCAAAATCTCTCTTGACCCAATTCTTTGATAGTCTCTCGTGAAGAACGAGTGTGTCCTACTTCAAGCTGGAAGCTGCACCCGGGAGCACACCCCTGCTCTGACTTCCGTGACTTCTCCCTGGCCTCGCCAAGAGGGCCTCTGCAGCCCTGGGGCAAGCTGCCACTTGTGACTTAACTGGGGGTCTTCGTGGGCCAGCTTTTCTCTCAACTCACACATGCTATCTTTGGCCACTGCCAACAGTGTCAGGCAAAGTTCTGCCCATGGCTTGGGCAGTGGCACCTCAGCTCTCAAGCTACCCCGAGCTGCTGCTATGGGATCTCACTTGGGTTCTCCCTGGAGTCCGGTGGCCTTTTCCAGCCCTGGACCCTGAGTCAGTCACCCTGCCTCAAAGCCCCTACTATTGGCCTTCCCCTCATGGGTCACCTCTTCTTCCCAGAGGTGCCAAGCCAGTGCTCCACAGTAAGGCAGGAGGGAGAGGAGTGTTCCTCCTCCAGTGGTGGCGTACAGGGCCGGGAATAGGGACTCCCATTTCTCTCCTGCTTGGGACTCCTGGCTCTGCCCTCCGCCTGGGTCCTCGAGAACCAGCCTCTCCGTCTCCCATCTTCCCCTCTTTGCCTGGAGTTTGTCCAGAGCCCCATCCCCATCCTTCCCTTGTGGCTGTAGAAACCTCTAGTTTGAGAGGAGAGAGAGCCCGACCTCCAGGCAATGGCCTGTTGGGAGCCACGAGGAGACACTTTCCTGGTGACACACGACAGAGGCCTGGCCCCATCACATTCGGACCAGGGCTGCTGCCTTGGCTGTCTGTCCTGGGAGCTGCCTTAGGTGCAGGGCTGAAGGAGTCCTTCAAGGCACCCTGTCTGGTGGGAGCATGCTAGGCAGGAAGTCCCAGAACTGACCCTTTCCAGCCAAATGGGGGAGAGGCGGGACCGGAAGTTCCGCTTTACCCAGAAACCACTTCCTCACAAGTTTTAAGGAAGGCTCAGTTTCTCCTGCCCCATGTCCACTTCCATTACCACCAGCAGCAGCAGTGTTGAGGCCCCTGAGAAATGGGCCCGTTCTAGCTCAGCTCTGCCCACTGCTGCTCAGCCTCACTCGCTTCCCTATCACCACTCTCTTCCATCGCAGAAGCTCAGGACCTTGGGGGTGGGACAAGAGGGGACTGGAGGAAGGTGGACCCTTACGCTCTCCTTAATCACTTTGCCTGGCTAACCTAATATCACAAAACAGTTGAGGATATCTGCTTCCATGTATTCCTTCTTTCCTCATTTTCTTTACCCCAGCCACTTTGCTGTTGCCTGGGTGTACAGGGAGAAGCAGCTTCATCGTATCCTGCAAGCCACAGTAAAGGCTGCCAGCAAATCCGAGTCACCATCTTTCATCACTGCTCACTCAAAAGCACATCTCCTTAGCCCCAACTACGCTCCAAGTGCTTCCACCTCAGCCTTGCCTTCTTCCCCTACCTCCGGAAAAACCTCATCAGAATTGCAGAGCTATCTTACAGCCTTGGATTAATTTTTGGGAAAAATAAAGTTTAGTTCCTCAAACTTTATTTTTGCAGGTTTTGCTTTTTAAACAAGAAATTAACAGGGATTAACTTCAAAACTGGTCACCTAATTCTGGCAGAATCAGAAGCCATTTTTGGAAGAGTTGGTCTTCACTTATTTTTTAAAATAGGTGCTATGTGCTGTAAGAGAAAAAGATATTCCTAAATAGCTAATAGAATGCGGGGGTGGGGTGGGGTGGGGGACAGACAGAGAGAGAGAGATTCAGAGAAAGAGAAATTCAGAGATTCAAAGAGAGAGAAATGCCTTATTGTGCAGGCTAACAGCCCTCTGCTTTCTAGCCAATGAGAGTCAAATGAGAAAATGGGCTTGCAAATGTGGTAGAGCGTGTGGAAATTCGGATGCTGAGATCTTTGTGAGGAGGGCTGGCTGGGACTTCTGAGGGGATCTGTTGCAACTGAATCGGGTTTAGAAGTTGTGTGCATGTGTGCACCCTGCAGATCACACAGATCGGCAGAATCTGCTGGGGAAATCACTTTCACCAGAATAGGCAAAGTCACACATTTTCTCACTGTTGGGTTGCCACAGTGGCAGGCCATGGGAGGGGTCAGTTCTCCCTTTACTTCTACCCCTCGGTGGGAGCTGGGGGCCTCCTTCCCACTCCCATCCCCCCACCTGTCTCCCTCACCTCTGCCAAGCAGACAGTGCCTCGCTCCCCTGTGGAGCAGCTCAGAGCCCAGCCCCTCAGCTTGGCCGGGCCGGCTGGCCGTCACTGCAGGACGGCGCACTCCGGGGCTCTCCCTCCAGTGGGGCAGCAGTGCCTGGGGAGCCCCTCTGAAGACCCTCGCCCACCTTTGGGCCCTTGGGGCCCTGGGAGCTTGGGGGCAGTGTGGGAATGACTTCCGGGACTTTCGGTCCCTCGAGAGCCTCATTTGCTTCCTCACACCCCGTCCTCTTCACACCAGGGCTCTTTTATTGTTTTATAACCTCCTTCAGAGCTTTGGTTGCCAAAGATTCCGATGGAGCTGTTCTCCCTGTCTCACTTTAGCAAACCCCAAGTCTTGCTATTTTAAGCAGTTTGGTCACTTGCAAAGGCTTCCCTTTCAGATCTAAGCAAATTATAGAAACCTCTAGGCATATGGCTACCCTCAGCTCCCGGCTTTCACCAAGCCCGTCCACGACAATACGGAGGAAGCCAAGTGTTAATTCCAGATGCCACCCCCACCCCCACCCCCAAGCCCACCCAGCCGCTCCCTAACCACTACTTCTCTACTGAAACTTGAACAAAATCGCAAATAACCTCCAACTTCTGATCTAAGTCAGTGAGAGGCAGCCTTTGGCCTCTTTACCACATCTAAAGCTAGCAAAGGATTGAAATAAAGAGCCATGGTACTCACAGCGCATGAAGCCAAAGAATCATAAGCCATGCCCACCAACCAGCCTTTTCCAAATAGTACTATCTCCCAGTGTAAATAGCCTTCGCTGGAAAGATGCTATTTGAAAAGCCTGGGGTGTTGATATGAATCTGACCGCCCTTGCATCCTGGATATTTGGGACTATTTAAATCTGAGTGAACAGTTGCAGTGAGCCTTTATTTAGTGAATAAAAGTTTAAAGCCAAAGGTTATTTATGGTTCTGTAGAGATGGGACCTGAGTGGCTATTTACGAGCACGTGATTCCAATAAACTTTGTTTTATGGCTTGAGAGTTGACAAGCCAAAATATAATTCCCACCATAAATTAGGTTAAGAGCATACAAGTGCAGATGCTTGCTTCCTGGAGCAGCGATAGGAAAGTGAGAGGCTCCAGCCAGCGCAGGGCTCAGAAGGAGACAGTTCTACTCGCAGCTCCCCTGCCCACTGGCAAAGAGAGACAGTAAGTCACTTACTACTTCTCCACGATGGCTCCAGAGGTGGGCGGGTTTGCTGCCCTGACTTTTCTGCCCAGGAGAGTCCTGTGGAAGTTCGTTCTAATTTTAGCCTGAATCTAAATTAACAAGTAGCAGGGGCATCCCACTTTTCTTCTCCTCCCTCCTGGACAGGAAAGTTCGGAGCTGAGGGCTCCCGCCTCCCACGCGGAACTTACTGGCCCTTTCTTCCCCACACTGGAGCATTTGCTGCAGAAGTGGGACAAAACTTTGGTGGTGGGCTCTGTGGGGGGAGAGGGGCTTTGCCCTCTGAGCTTCCTCCAAGAGGACTGCTGCCCTAGCACAAAACTGAGACAAATGGAAAACTTACAGCTGGACACCAGCCCCTGGCAGGACCACTGCTTTGTACGCGTTTTGCCGGCTCTCTCAGCAGCGATGCTGAAAAATTGATGCCACGTCCGTAGAGCTGGATAACAATCTAAAGCATTGCCATTACCTCTGCACCCATTGATTTTCCTCCTGCCTGGTTATCATTTGGGTCCTCATTGCCCCCTGGAAATTGCCCTTTGTTTTGAGTTGGAACAGAACTGGGGAGGTAAGTCCCAGTCTTGGCTGATCTTTCTTTGGGGACAAAAAGGCAGGTGTGGGGGTTCACCGTTTGAGGCTGGAGAATATGAAAACAAACTGGAACTGGAAAGGAGGTGGGGGTTGAATTGCTCCCAGGGCGGCAGAGTAGGGGACCTAGGGTGGAGGACAGATGGGGAGGCCACCTCTTCCCAGCAGAGTTGCACCCACCCGGCTGATGGCGATGGCGCAGGAGGAAACAAAGGCCCATTTTCTCCCCGCTGCCCGTTTTTCCACTGGGGAAACTCTGCCACAGGCAGCAGGAGTCAGGCCAAACAAGCAGTAAGGTTTTGCCCTCCGGAGCGTGGAGTGGGAGCCACCTCTTTCCTACCCTGTGTCTCTGCTCGCGAGTAATGCGGGCTCGGGCTCCGGGGGGCACTTCCGCGAAGTTCCCAGGGGCGGGCACCCGAAGCAGGGAAGGCTGAGTGTCAGACGAGTGGCTGGGCCTTGCCATTTCCCTGTTATCTGTTTCTGCTGTATTATCCCGTGGAATTTAAGTGACCCCTGTTTTCATTGCAACAGGTTCGGGACGGTGAGAGAGCGCCTCGGTGAGTACCTTCCCGCGTCTTCCGAATCGCGAAGAGGCGGTACTGACCCTGGGGAGGGAGTGGGCAACGCGCCAGGCCCGGCCAGCGAAGACAGCTCTTTTTGGGAGGCGGCTGCGGTGGGGCTGGGGGGAGTTCTAAATTGAGCTCCTGGAAAGCGTTCCTGGGGCCTAGTCACAGTCACCTGTCTCAGGGACAGCACCGCGGGCCCCACCCCCTCCGCAGCCCTTTGCGGACCCTCCAGGGCCTCTGGAGCTCGCACAGGTGCACCTCCGCGCGAGTGCTCGCCTCCGTTAAGAGCTTGCAGCTAATTAGCAACCGCTCTATTAACGAGTTCCGACTGGCATCGCCTCCCGCAGTAAATACCAAAGCAGCGCGATCCCCCTCTGCACCCCAACGCAGATCAACCAGGTCCAGCCTGGCCCAACCTTCTAATGCTTAAAAAAAAAAAAAAAGGTTTCTAATATTTAAAACAAACAAACAAAACAAACAACCCTCTTTGGCCACGAATGTGCAGAGTTGGCCGCTTCTAGAAAAGGCTGCAAATTCTGAGATTAAGCCAACTCCCATCCCTCTCCTACCCCTCCTCCACCCCAGCTCCAGCGGTGTGGGTCCCGAGTCTGGGACACGGGCTGAGCCAGTAGGGACGTGGCCCTTCTCCTTCACCTCTGCTGCTCTCTAACTACAGCTCAACAATTTCCCGCCAGAGAGGCTGGTGCTGCCAGGAAACAGCCGGATTGGGTGGGGTGCGGTGGGGTGGAGCCAGAAACTGGGAGTCCTTGGCTGAGAAAGACTGGTACAGCTCTTAGGGGGTCTGTGTGGTGGTGGTGGTCCAAGATTTGTGTGTGTGTGTGTGCAGGGGGAACAGCCCCTCCCTTACTACAAAACAGAGGTGATTTTATTTTAATGGGCAATAGCACATTCCAGGGCTGCAGGAAGCCCGCGTCCTCTCTGAGACACCCTGTCTTCATGGTTGGAGAAGCTGGGCTGGGTAGCCTAGTCAATGCCCTAGGAGCTGTGCTCACCCAGATGTGAGATCCCACAAGCACACAATTCCCAGGAAGCACCGGCTGGTTCAAGTGAAAGGCGTTCTGGGCTCCTGACTGAAAATTCTGATGTCCCCAAGATTCCTGGTCTTGCCCTCTCCTCCAGTGCCCTGGCTCTAGGTGCTTCTGTCTGCCGAGGCTGCTCTCTTCCAAACCCACGTTTGGCTCCCTGCAGCTGAACGCAGCACAAAAAGCCCGAGAGATCAAAAGCATTAGTATGGGCGGTTGAGAGGGAGGTGAATATTTAACGCTTTTGTTCATCAATAACTCGTTGGCTTTGACCTGTCTGAACAAGTGGAGCAATAAGGTGAAATGCAGGTCACAGCGTCTAACAAATATGAAAATGTGTACAATCGTCCTGCTCCCCACCCACCCCAGCAGGTTCCCCCAATTTGTCTGGATAAAGCCTAGGCCCAGTGTCCCCAGGAAGGCGGCTACGTGAAAGTGCTTGGCATTGGGGGGGACTGGGGAGACTCCTGAGACACAAACAGATTCCACAGGCTTGGAGCCTTGGAAAGACTTGGCACCCTGGTAAACGCCTAGGAAATAGTTAAAATGGTGGAACTGAAGCCCTGGGTGGATGGGTGGAGGGGCAAACAGAGTGCAGAGTAGAAGCCAGCAACTGGTTTTGGCTGGGGTGGGGGTGGGATTCCCCCTACCCAACCCCACCAGGTCCAGGCCAAGGCTTAAAACTTTTTTTTTTTTTTTTACTGGGCGGGGGAATCAAAACAATGAAAAAGAATTTAAGACACCTTTGGACTGGTGCCAGGCATCCCCTCTGCCCCTGAAATCTGCCCGGCCCCTGAGTTCGGCTCAGCTCCCAGTGCCCTGAACTGAGAGGCGATCCCTGGGCAGCATGGAGGCGCTGGGGCGGGCGCAATTGGTGAACTTTTGTACTCTTGTGTGCTGCTGTCCACAAAGCGAAAATAATGAAACTTTGTGATATGTTTGTAAATGATTTCGAATGACCCTTCGCCCTGCCCTTCACCGTCAGCCCGCCTGGCCTCAGCCCTGGGCAGCTCAGTGCCTGCGAGCAGCGCCTGCCTCGGGGTCTGAAGCCGCAGCATGGACGGAGAGGCCAGCCGGCTCGGGGCCCAGGAAGGTAAATGTGCGACTACTGAAGAACGAGCTTTGGTCGCCAACCTGGCTTGGCCAGGCAGTGGGAGAAAGGATTGGGCAGAGCAGAGTCGCCTTTTCGCCTGTTTTTCTTCTGCTGGCTGAGGGCATTTGCTCCTTTCTGGAAAATACCACTTGATGGGGGGGGGGGTGTATTTGGATCCCGAGAAGGGGGTAATAAAGCCTCCATCTCTGGGATGGCTTATTTTCTTCTTCTTTTCTTTCTTAAGAAGAATGTCCTGGTTGCTCTGCTGCTTGGTAACCCCAGCCCTGGCAAAAGAATGAGGGAACTCGTTGCAGCAAATCGTCACCAAGCCCGCCAGTCTACCTGAACTGTCTCTGGATCCGCGGGTGGCTGCGGCGGCTCGGTGATGGCTCAGAGGAAAAGGCTGGGGCTGGCAGCCGTCTGGGTATCTGTTCTGGGTGGGACCCAGAGTTTGTGACGTTGTCTATATATACCCTGTAGAACCGAATTTGTGTGGTATCTACATAGTCACAGATTCGATTCTAGGGGAATATATGGTCGATGCAAAAACTTCACGTTTCTCCGAAATAGCCAAAGACGGAGGTGGGGACCAGAGGCAGCGGGTGCGGCTCAGCTGCCCCTTTCTGTTTGATTACCTTGGACTCCAGCAGGATCCCCTGTGCCTGCTCACGGCAGAGCAGCCTTTTCCTCTAGGAGCGCCTCACCTTTAAACAATCTTCCATGGAGGCTGCAAAAAGAAACCCCAATTGGTTGAGCGAATGCGCAGGGCCAAAGGGCTGGGTGGTGGGGTGCCCGGGAGTAAGGGAAGCCAGCCAACTCCCGCTCCAGCTCTGCCCTCCGTGGGGCACAGAGTGCAAAGGTAACCCACGCGGAGCCCGGTGCCATTGAGAAGCCGCCTGTGGGAGGAAGGCCGGCAGGAACATTTGGGGTGCATCTGGGTGAAGGGAGGGTGCCCTCAGCGGCTTCCCGACCCACCCCTCAACTGCATGGGCCCCATGCCATTCCTGTCGGCGTGGCTCAGCTCTGATAGGAACACTGGTGCCTGGGCGCGGGCAGAAAGCGTGGTGGTTACTCATTGCCTAATCTGATTCAGGCTGGCCAGATTCTGGTAACTTTTGGGTGACCCTGATGAAGACAAAGCCGGGAGCTGGCCTTTGTATGACAGGATCCCGGCTCCCACGGGATGGGCGGGAGCCCTGCCTGCCTGGGGCACTCTGCCCAACTCCGGGGCCACCGTGCCCGTCCACCTTTCGTTGCCTGGCACCCCAAGAGGAGGACTGATTTCCCCTGTGAACTGTGCCCACTTTCTGGGGGTGCTGCTTTCCGGGCGGGGGTGAGTGGAGAGGGCACCGGGGTTAGCAAAGTCAGGGGCAGACAAAAGCTGGGATTTCTTGAGGGGAGTGCGGGTGCAGGATTGGAACTAGGCTAACATGTGATCGGGCCCTCGGATGTGCCAGGGCGAGTCAGTTGATTACACGTATGTTATTTAGTTAAATTTGTGAAAATTATGAGATGCTCACCAACCCGGTGATAAACTCGCTTCCTCCCCATTGGCTGACCTGGTCACATGGCCGCCCAACTTTATTCAGTTGACAGCAAGTAGGAGGGCCCTATGGAAGGAGAAAAAAAGACAACACGAGAAAAATTAGTATTTTCTACCTTCTGAAATTAATGGCCATGAGTTCGTATATGGTGAACTCCAAGTATGTGGACCCCAAGTTCCCTCCGTGCGAGGAATATTTGCAGGGCGGCTACCTAGGCGAGCAGGGCGCAGATTATTACGGCGGCGCCGCGCCGGGCGCAGACTTCCAGCCCCCGGGGCTCTACTCGCGACCCGACTTCGGTGAGCAGCCCTTCGGAAGCGGCGGCCCGGGGCCCGGCTCGGCGCTGCCCGTGCGGGGTCACGGGCAAGAGCCCGGGGGCCCTGGCGGTCACTACGGCGCCCCGGGAGAGCCGTGCCCTGCGCCCCCGCCCGCGCCCCTGCCTGGCGCCCGGGCCTGCAGCCAGCCGGGCGGCCCCAAGCAGCCGCCCCCCGGGACGGCACTCAAGCAGCCGGCCGTGGTGTACCCCTGGATGAAGAAGGTGCACGTGAATTCGGGTAAGGTGCGGGGCCGGCGCCTCCTCCCTGCCCACCCCAGCCTGCGGGCCCAGGCCCCTGGGAGGGGGGTGCGAGTGGGTGGGAGCTCGAGGAGCTTCTTTGGGCGCCGCAATTACTCTCCCCATAAATTTTTATAGCTGAGGGAGCAGGCCGGGACCATGTGGCTGGTTGCTTGGCTGTGGGCGCCGAGGGGGTGGGGAGGGGTGGGGTGGGGGAGGACTCCATTTTCAGAGCGCAGGGAGCGCGGCAGAGGAGAGGGAGGTCTTGGAAATGCTTCGGGGTTCCGGGGCCCTGGGGGGCGAGGGGCGGGGAGAAGGGAGCGCCTTTGGGGGCCCTGTGCGGAGAGCCGAGAGCAGGGGGTGGGTGCAAGGAGGTGGGTGGGGGTGAGTGTGTAGTGTGTGCACGGGGAGAGGGCGGGCGGGAGGAAGCGAGCGAGCGAGCTGGGGAGTGCTCGGGGAGGGCCGTGGGCCTCGGGGCGCGCCGGGGAGTGAGCGGAGGAGGCGAGGCGCAGGGCCTACCGAGGGGCCGGGCGCTGACCTGCCTCTCCTGTTTTGTCTCGCAGTGAACCCCAACTACACCGGCGGGGAGCCCAAGCGTTCCCGAACGGCCTACACCCGCCAGCAAGTCCTAGAACTGGAAAAGGAATTTCATTTTAACAGGTATCTGACCCGGCGCCGGCGGATTGAGATCGCGCACACCCTGTGTCTGTCCGAGCGCCAGATCAAGATCTGGTTCCAGAATCGGAGGATGAAGTGGAAAAAAGATCACAAGCTGCCCAACACCAAAGGCAGATCTTCGTCCTCCTCGTCCTCCTCCTCCTCCTCCTCCTGCTCCTCCTCAGCCACCCCCGGCCAGCATTTGCAGCCGATGGCCAAGGACCACCACACGGACCTGACGACCTTATAGAAGCGGGGACCCTGGGCCCGTCCCTCCCTGCACGCCCGGCTGAGCCGAGGCTGCAGGGGCAGGCTGGGCCTGCTGTCACCTCGCTGGGCTCTAAGGTACTGTGGGGGTGGGCCCGGGACCCAGGTTAGCACCCTGCCTGAGGGCAGCCCCCTCCCTAGAGCGGGGTGGGCTGGGAGGGGGGCGGGATTCTCTCTCGGAGGAAGGCGTCACGGAGGCAGGAGCTCCTGAGAAAGTAAAATCTCCTGAAAATCTCCGCTGTTGGATTGTGAATTTACCAGGGAAGGTTGGATGCTTTATCCCAGTGTGAGGTGGGACGCTCTCCAGCACCCCACCCCTCCAGGGAACTCTGTGGCATAGAGGTGTGGGGTGGCTGAGGCCCAGGGTTGGCCACTCTGTGCTAGGTGCTTCTCAGTACAAGAGTGCCAGAGCTGGGCCAGGATTTCTGAACTTTCTGGGCTGTCTAGGTGATTTCCAGTGTGATTTCAAAAAACAAACACACAGAAAAGTGTTGCTCCCAGCGGTCCCATGCCCCATGAGATGTCTAAGAAGGGAATGGAAACGGGTGGTTTTGTGTTTAGATTATATTTGTCGAAGTATTTATTTGTTGGGGAATGGAGTACAGAAATAATTAACACCTTCATGCCAAAAATCTTAAACTAGTGACAGGGGTTGAGCTTCAGGGAGCAAAATCAGAGATAACGTGGACTTAGTTTTGGCAGGAAACGCATTTTGAACTCCACCCCGATCCGGTCCCTGGGAGTGTGTGTAGGGGGGCTCTTGACCCTTCCAGAGGGAGGCAGAGGATCCATTCAAAGCTGAGTTCTTGAAAATATATTTCCACATGTGCTTCCCACCATCCACCCCCCAGCACTGAGCTTACAACCAGCTCTGGGTGATTAAAGGAGAGGGGGAAAAGGAACCAAATGGTCCAACATTTTCCTTCTGGGGAAAGAAAACAAAACCTCTGTGCTCTGGGGGTGGCTAGATAATGACTGAGTTTCTGTTCCAACTGGATTCCAAATGTTCCAAATATACCCCCCACCCCAGAACAGTATTTTGTAGGGATTGGGATAGGGCCTGTAGTGGGGAGGGGCCATGCAATGGGGAGAATGTGGAAGGTGAGAATGCTTTGTTTTTTAAGAGGAAACAAAAAAGCAAAACTCACTGAATCTAGAAGTCCACAGTAATTGGTGTTAGGTTTGTTTTTTCCTCTGAAGATCTGATTAAAAAAAAAATCTAGGGTTTTTTTTCTTATTCCATGAACTAGAAGCAGAGATTATAAAGGTGGAAAGGTTTTTAGGCCCTCTTCTTTGCCTTGAAAATGCTGATTTCAAAACAATTACCCTCAAACAACTGGAGAGATGTTCTTTAGTCATTTTTCTTATGCCTTCCCTGGAAAGAGTTCAAAGCTCATTTTCTAAAGGATAAGGAGTAAGGTGTCAGAGGTAATGACCAGAGTTCATACTCTCAGATGAAACAAGTCTTCAAAAGTTTAGACTCTAAAGCCTCGGGCTCAAAGAAAAAAAAGAAAGAAACCCCTAGTTGTAGCTACCCAAAAGTGACAAAAGGGGGCAGGGAGAATGAGTCAGCTTAAGACTTAACTCTGAGATCCAGAATGGTGTTGTTTTTGGGGTTTTTTTCTGGCGCGTAAGAGTACTTTAGAAGTATTCAGTGATGATTTTGAAAATATATTTGAGTGGAAGGAGGAAAAGTCTTTCTCTGCAAGCGTGTTCTTTGGTTCTGTCTCCTGAGAGCCGAGGGCAGGTATTCACTGGCGTCCCTAGGCTGAAATTCCAATTCTCTAAAGTATCTTCCAAGCCTTGGTCTTTTGTAATAGACCCTGGGGACAGCTCTTTGTTCCTCCTTGGGGTGAGCCTGGCTCTCAGACTTGCACATGGCAATACTTGAATATCGCCACGTCGGGATATTAAAGATGGATATTCCTGCATTATTCGCATCATTGTTTGTATGACAAAAAGCACAGAGTTCATACATAGTCAAGATGTCTTTTTTCTGACGCTCTCACGTTGAGAAGCTGAAAAGGTATTTTACTGAAGTTCGGCTAAATTACAGAATCAGGTTCATCCAGAGGACAAATTTTCTATTCGATTAGCTGTATTTCAGCCGGGAGGACTGACCTCTAAACCCTTAACCTTTTGGACTCTAGCTACCCTTCTCTTCTTTCCCCCCCTCTAACATGGAGAGTGATCTTTGGATGTGGCATTTGAAAAGAGCTGCTATCCTTAGGCAAGTCAGAAAGTTGCTAAGATTCTTTCCTAAAATCTCAATCTGTGCATACACGGAACCTGCTCCATAGGAGGGGGACGTGTATGTTTTCACAGCAACCAACTCTGTGTGTGTGTGTGTGTGTGTATGTGTATGTGTGTGTGTGTATGAGAGGTTATTATGTAGGTTGCCCCCTCCCCAGAAGTTCAGGTTATTCACCCAGCTTCAGACCAAATACCACAATGCTTAACCGCCTTCAGCCCCACCCCGGAGGAGAGCCAAGAGGCACATTTCCATGAAGAAAACCCAAGCTCCTTCTCAAACAGGGCCCTACCAATGTAGAAAGTAACTTCATCAGAGAAAAAAGTCTTTGTTGTTTGTAAGTCTCAAATCTCCTGAGCTTCAAGGTATTGTGTTTTGAAATGTTACTGGAGGCTGTATGGTCCAGAGGGCAGCCCCAACCCTGAAGTCCCACTCAGACCTCAGCATCCATTTGGACTGGTGGGAGTGGGCCAGGGAGGGGGCAGGGGCCCCCAACCACCTAGAGCAGGAAAGGAGATGGGTTCCAGCTGGGAACGTACTCTGGAGAAACCTAGGCGTGGGGAGGCTCCAGAGTCCAGTTGCTATTATTTATTTCCAGTCTGTTCCCCCAAATATGAGCCAGAGTGTTTGTTTGGGTGTTTAAAAAAACAAATCCTGTGTTGGGGTGGTGGCTGGGGGGAGAGGGGGAGGAGTAAAGTGTTTGTTGAGGACGCTACTCCTCGGGCCCCCTCTCACTGTGTCCATTACAGCCTTTTGTTGTGAGACGACATTGTCAGTGAGCCCATGGAATCTGTTCACATGAGATGCTTTTTTAATAGAATTGACCAATGTTTTGCTGCCACTGATTAAAGTATTATTTATACTAATTGTTGCCTGTAGTTTTGATGTAATTCATTGATCTATATTTGAAATAATAAAAAGTGTAGCAAAGTCTCCCTCCTGTTTGGTGCCTTGACAGAAGCCTTCTTTGTGAAAGCTGACATTCAGTATAAATCAGTTATTTGATCATTTTCTGCAGGAAGTTAGGCACCAGTTTGTTTGGTGCCTGAACTCTGAAGGTTAAACAGTGAAAGACTTAGCAATTATATTTTTACCCCACCCCCACCCCCAGTAGACACAAGCTCCCAATTTGGCCACCATGTTTTCTGAGCTTTGGGAAAGCTGGGGTTGTGTTCAGGCTGTAGCGTGGTGGGCAGGATCTGTTGAAAGGAAAAAGAAGTCAAGGCCTGGGCTCATAGGGGCTTCCAGGATGGTGCTCTGCTTGACCAGGGCCAGCCCCAGACCCCTTCGGCCTCTCAGCCCTCGGAGGGGTCTTTCTGATGGCCTGGGTGAGTGAACTTTCCACCCCTGCTCCCAAAAGCTGGGAAGAGAGCTGGGTTCTGGGCAGAGTGGAGCAGAGGCTGGCTGGTGGCTGCTCTGACCTGACCCCACCCGCCTCCCATCTTGGGCTCCTTCTACTCTTCTGGTGCTGCCCAGCCCCACTGAGGCCTCTGTGTACCTGCCCCTCCTTCCCTCCAGCCCCTCCGCCCTCTGACAACAATAAACACTCCCCACTATAAAAAGTACCAGGCATGATTTTTAATCTAGAGAGCTTTTTCACATCTTGGCCTAGCCTGGAAGAGAGGGCCAAGACAGGAGTCCCAAAATAGATGGGGGGCGGGGGGCTTGCTGGAGACAGGAAATGAGCAGAATGCATAAAATCAGACATGTGTCCTTAATATATGGAAGGGCTCGCCCCAGACGCGTGGACATGTGTATTTATAAGTGCGCAGACAGAAGTTTAAATATTCAGACACATTTTATGATTGTCCTCTGCCCGTCTTCTGGTTAATGGCTCCTCCCGTGCCCACCAATAATACATCAATACCGTGGTGTGTACTGAGTCGCGGGCAGGGGCGAGGAGCAGGCGAGTGCACGGCCGCCGAGGCCGCCGAGTGCAGCGCAGCCAGCCGGGACCCTCGGCGGACGGCGCCTCCCGCCCGCCCGCGCGCCATGTTGGGGAGCCCTCCCAGCCCCCCGCGCCGGGCTGGGCGGCCAGGGCTCGCCGGCAGCCGGGGGAGGGCCTTTCATAACCCGGAGAATTTTCAAAGTGCGAGGAAGATGATAAGAATAGATTTCTACAAGTCCCGACCACGTGATTGGCGAAATAATTAATTCAGCACGTCCCTTAAGAAACACGGAGTCGTCATTAATCTGCCACGCAAAGGGCTCTCTCCGACTTGGAAAGTGCAGGGATCCCAAGAATATCGCCCGCCGAGGGGGGCCGCGCGGCGCCCCCGGCCCTCCACCCCCGGGCCCCGGCGGCGGGCAAGGGCGCGCGGCCGGCAGGTAAATATTTTGGCGACTTTTATTTCATCAGATTTAAATCCTTAATGAACTTAGCTGTCAGGACCGCTGACAAATAGTTCCCTTTGCTTCCTGATTTGGAACCGCGCGCCGGCGAGAAGTTGTTAGTGGCTTGGATGGTGACCTTTGGTTCAGCAAAGCTTTGCACTTATGAAAAATTACCGCGAGCGGCCGAGTGTGTGCGGGCGAGGGAGGGAGGGGGCGAGGGAGGGGTGTGCGGACGCCGGGGTGCGAGGGTGCGAGGGGTGAGGGGCGAGGGTGCGCGCAGGCGGCCCCGACACTGCGGGCGCTGTGGACACCCGCGCGGCCGGGGGACGCGCCTGGCGCGCGCGGGCCGGGGTTGCCCGGTCGCTTGTGTCTGCCGGGAACAATGGTCGCTGTCACGGCATCTGCCGCCTATTCTTAAACCGGCGAGAAAAGGCCCCGGCCCTCTTTTCAAGCGAGGGTCGTAAATTTTTCTTTGCGTCATAATAGAAGGCTATAAAATCGGGTTGAAATTTTACCCCAGGCAGGTTTTAACCAACAGATAATGATTTCCGAGTTCCTTCTCCCACTCTCCTCCCTCCCGACCCCAGCTCTGCGGCTCCTCTCACCCCAGGCAGTAGTTTAGCCTCCTCAGCCCTTGATAAGTTTGTAATGTATTGTATTTTTTATTTTTATTTTTTGCATGTCCTAAAATAAAACCAAGGTGGGGGGTGGGTGGGAGACGTCCCAGCCGCCGGAGCGGGAAACCTCCGGGCTAGGAGGCGCCTCACGTTGCGGGGAAGGGGTCTGGCGGAGAGGCCGGAGCGAGCTTCTTTCCCTTCCCGGCCTTTCTCTCACCCGCACTCCAAGAAAACCGGCGTCCGCCGCCGCCGCAGCACAGCCCCGTTTCGCCGGGGCAGCGGCGGGCGTCTACGTCCTCGGGGCCGCCCCGCACGCCCCCCGGAGAGGCTGTCTCCATCGGCTTCCTTCCCTGCGGTCCCTGCGAGATGCGCTCCTCGCCTTCGGATGATGTCGGCGAGCGGGGCTGGCTGCGTGCCCTGGTTGTTTTGGGCTTGTGTATGTGCTCATTTCTTTTCTTTTTTTCTTTTGGTGTATGTATGTTTCCCCGTCAGGACAGAAACAAAGTTTCCTCCGTTATGAATTATACATTCAAACAATAACACATTAATTCAATTATTCAAAGATGACAAATGTTTATGTGCTTAGCGAGTGACTCGGGCGCAGATTCCGGGCGCTTTCTCTTGCTGCTTGCATTTTTCTCAATGAGAATCATCTCCCCTCCCACCCCCACCCACTTCAACCCACCCAGACGTGCCCTGGTAGGCCCCGGAGAGGAACCCACAAAAAGCTCCCCCAGCCCCACTGGCAGCCCGGCAGCCACCAGCCTCCAAGGTCCCGGCTTGGCGGGCACCGGCCCGGGCTATTTTATCAGTGTGACAATTGCCCGAGTTGGTGTGATAAATCATCGTAAGTAATTCCTGAAAGGGTGCGAGGCTGTTGGGGGCCGGGCGAGGACTGTAAATCTTTGCGGTTTATTGCTCTATGAACATATGCTCCGATTGAAGAAGGCTTAGATCCTTTCCTGGAGACAAATTCTCGCAAAGCAGTACCCCCTCTTTGGCTGGGGATTAACACTTGCTGCGGGCCGCGGGCTCGGCCCCCCGGCGTGAGGCTAGGGGGCGGGGTCGTTCGGGTGTGGGGTGGGCCGGGGGTAGCACCCAAGGTCTGGTTGGGAGAGGCACCCCAGAGTGGGATCCTGGTGAGGGCCGAACAGGTGAACACAAGGAGGGGCTCGCCGACAGGTCTGGGGGCTCAGGCCTGCGACCTGTCCTCCGGGCCCTTCCCGCGCCTCTGGGGTGGGGGCGCTAAGACTTTGCCCCCTCTCTGGTGCTCCTCTGTGGCTACGGGGCGCTCTCGCCCTTCTAAGACCCTGCAAGCAGCGACAGGGCTTGAGCTCTTTGCCAGATGCCGCTGGGAAGCAGAGTCGGCAATAAAAGCCGACTTAAGGGATGGGGTGAAGAGCTCCCAGCTGTGCCGGATTCCGGGGTGCGGGCCGGGCTGGGGGTAGACTGCTGGAAGAGCCGTAGGAGCTCGCGACGAGCCAGGAGCAGAATAGCCCCTTGTCCCCGGGGCGCGCTTAACTCCTCCCGTGAAGAATTGGTGCCATAATTTCCTGATCTAATATTTCTAAAATAGAAGTTTCCTATCCCCAGGTAAGCCTAGCCAGCACTGATTCCGTAGCCCCCTTGGCCTTCCTGGAGGCGCCGCAAGAAGCGGGAAGCCTCAGCCCAGCAGTCTCTGGCCCGCGGATTCCGCGGCGATGTTCAGATTTGGAGCCGCACAGGTCACAGCGGGCCGCGCCTTGGCGCCTAGGCGGCCCTGGGCCTCCGAGGACCCGGGTAGGGGTGCCCAGGGTGTAGAGAAGCCAGGGCGCCCCGGGTCCTGGCCGGCTGCTGGGTGCCTCCTCGGGATCGGAAGCGGCGGCGTGGCTGCGGGAGTCTGTGGAAAGAGCCAAGGCGCCCAGGGAGTGGGCTGGTGGCGGTGGGGTGACCATCTAGGACAGAGAGCCCACAGCAGACAGCGGGGATCTGTGCAGTGCCGCTGCCTCACCCGGATGAGAGCGGCGCCTCCGGTGAGGCGGCGTGAAGCGCTTCTGGTATGGGGTTGGGGAGGATGCGGAGCAGCGGGCGCGGCCAGCAGCCGGGGGACCCTGGGCCTCTGCCGCTCCACAGCCCTCTTCAGAGACGTCTCTAAGAGAGCCAGCTTCCAAATTTTCCAGTCACCCCGACCAGTCTGGCAGAAGGCTGGGCCTGGGTCAGAGGTCTTCGTGGGGAGAGATTCTCAAACCCCCATCCCACTGGGGAAGACCAGGCTGGGTCTGGGTTTGTCCTAAGCTAGGAGTTGGGGGCTTTCCTTCAGCCCCACACCCACCCGCGCCCGCCCCAGGGAAAGGGCCCGGATCCCGCGCCTCTTGCTCCCCTCCTCCCAGCCCCCAGGCCTGGCTGCGCTCCGGGGCTGGATGGCGTGAAAGTTTCAGCCTCAATCAGTACAATCTTCCCTCGGGGTCACGTGAACAAATATGCTCGCATTTGAAGGCAGCCTCTGAATTTCCCGACTACGAGGGGGTTTCCGGGGCTCTCTCCAAATCCAGAAAGGACCAAGTTCCGAAAGCAAAACAAATCCCGAGCTCTGGGGGGCCTGGGAGGGCTGGGCAGGAACCCAGGAGTAGGTGGGGGCGCGGGTGGCCGTCGCTCTGGGCCTGGGAGCGGACCGGCGGGCGGGCGGGCGGACCGACCCGCGCACAGAGCGGGAGAAGCCAGCTCGGGGACTACGAACTCGTTCCTCCTGCGTTTATTGGTAGTTGAACCTCAGCCTGGTTCCGTTCTACCGGGAATTCCGTGTGCTCCGGTATATGGCCGCGCCTGCGAGCGCGCAAGACCAGGGTTGGGACAGTGTTGTCTGCAGACAAAGGGGGAAAGCTAGCTCTGCCCCCCACTGGCGCCCACTCTGAGGCCGAGGACACCAGGTTTATGATAAATTGGGATCCAGGTAAGCAATTGCATGACAAAATGGAAATCTTTGGGCAAGGGGCTGCTTGCTGCCCTAAGCGGGATACTAAATATGATTTATTTTGTGTAATCTGTGATCTTGATTATTGCCAATTGGTGAGGCAGTCCGCATAGACCTAGATACACTTCTACATATACATGGAAGACTGTGATTAATCGTACAAGGAGCGCTTTGTGGGGACGTCCCCCGCCTACCAAAAGGTTAGGAGGACACTACCTTGCCAGGCTGGGAGGGTGGCCGGTGGCATTTGGGTTGATGGTGGCAGTTTGAGGAGGCAATACAATGTGGGTTTGGGGGCCGGGGGAAGTGTTTTGGGCATAAATGTGCAGTTAGGCGAATGGGCTGAAATTGAAATGAATAAAAACTTTTTTTTTGCACTGTCACTGCCAAAGTAAGATGGAGCGTCATATTAATTCTGTGTCTTGGGCTGCCGGGCTGGGTGCAGGCGTGTTGATTTATATGTATTTAAAATAAACTCGGTGGCCAGCCAGCTCCCTGCATTGTTCTGGGAGCAAGCTCTACACACGCAGCTTTGACTTCTCGATGTTGGCGTAGTATTTTTTCTTGGGAGGTTAACATGCTAACAAACTGCTTCCCTCCCCCCCCAATTCAAAAGCACCCCAAACTCCCTTGAAGAATTTAGGACACTCCTCCGCACTGCCCCTCACCAATCTGGGGTTTGGACTGCAGTAGTGGCAGAGAAAAGGCTTAGGGTTTCTGAGTGCTTCTCCCCAAGGAAACCGGAGTGAAAACTCAATCATATATTGGTTCCTGCAACCCATCTATCCTTTTGTTTACTTGCTCCCTGTGGCTCTTGGCTGCACAAGGAGAGGACAATTCATCTCAGGTCTTTTTGGGCCAAAATCGGAGTGAGCGACTCCATGAGCCCGAGTGAGTGGCTTCACACTCATGGGAACACTGGGCCAGATCAGATTGGACCTCCACGGGGATGGAACCTCAAAAGCAAAGAGCAATCCCTTGGTCTCCATTGGTCCAGGTCCCTGGCAGGAAAGGGACAGACTTCCAGGGGCATCACCATCAAAAGAGAGCAGTCAAGTTGTTTTGTCAATGGCCTGTGCCTGGCTCCATCAGAACTTAAAGTCGCTGGACATTTTTCTTCGCTGGCTGCCTTGGAGCTGCACGCCTGCCAGCTTAGTCAGCTGAATCCAATTACCGCGAGCAGCATTTCATTTGGCCCCATGGAGCACTCACTTATAACTTCCCCGAAAATTTCAATAATCCCCACCAAGGCTCCACACTGGCCCTATCCTAAAGAGTTTTCCCGGGGTGCTGCCTGGAACCAGCTCTTCATTGACAGCTCTCAGAGCTGCCTCCAGCTCTCCCTGCTTCTGGCTGCGGAAAGGATATGGGAACCCGCTGGCCAGAGCCAGCCCGGTTAAAGCTCCCCATTCTGGGCAAGCAGGAGGTCAGAGCTAGACCCGACGCCGGATGGTGCGTGGGGAGGGGCGAGAGGCTAGGAGGAGATGCCGGGGGCTCTTCAACTTTGACCAACTTGGCGTCCCCTTTCTTTTCTCCTTCCCAAGCCTGCGCGCAGAGAGCACCGCGCAACCCAGAACGCCCAGGCGCGCGCGAACTTACCCTGAGTCTCCGTGATAGGAAAGCAAAATCTAGCTAGAGACGTCGGGGCATCGTGGCCCTGAATGACCTCCCAACTTAGCTCTTCTTCTGAGGGACGCTCCTACTTCTAAAGAACCTCTTTTCAAAAATAAAAAAAATGATCAAACTGCGAAATTTGGCGTCCGCCACGTGAATGTATTCTATAAAGCGGCTTTGGGACCCGCCAGCTTGAGAACCCTGGTACCTGGCACCTCCGCCGCGCCGCCCTCAGGGCCCGGCCCAGCCGAGCGGGGTGGGGGCGGGAGGCGGGTGTCCCGCCCCGCTGGGTCCGGGCCCGCTGGGAAGCTGAAGCCAGGCCTCTAAGTTAGGAGCCCTACCGGGCTGGGATTTCTCCGAGACGCTTCCGTTTGGGTGTTCATTAAGGGGTGAGTTATTGCGGCGCGAGCCAAAGGTCACTTCAAAGGCTTATGGCTGTGCGCTCTGGTCTTTAGAAGCACCGGGACCGCTTTGTGTGGGGCTTTCCCGGGTGCGGTTTAGTGTTTGCAAACTACAGGGTGGACAAATTGCACAGGGCAGATGCAAGAGGGGGACTGGGTCTCTCCTTTCACCTGCCCAGGGTGGGCACCTGCTGAGCCCCAGCAGTGGTGGGTGGGCAGCTTGGTCTGTGTTTTCGGATGGAGGTGGAAAGGATGCTTGTTTCTTGGGTATTTTGCAGCCCAGGCCAAGGATGGGGTGGGTACTTACTGGCATCAACCCCAGGGCAGCCTCTGACTAGGGTCCACCCAGGCCCATCTACGAATCCGTGCTCCTTTCCCGGTGCCCCAGGCTGTAGCCAGCTCCCTCCCACCTCAATCCTGCAGCGGCCCTCTCTTCTTTTCCTTGGAGAATGGGCTTGCTCTCCAGCACTGGGCCCGGGGAGCATTTAGAGCCTGGTGGAGGCCTGAGGACAGTGGACTGGTTCTCCTGGCCTTCTGACCCTCGGGGGCTCAGCCTCTGGTTGGAGGGTCTGGGGCTTCCCTCCAGCTGGAGGCTCTCCCCTCCCCCATCCACAAGGATGGTTGGTGTTTAAAGCCTCTGCTCCTCTGGAGTCCCCAGTCTTCCTTCTTGGGGGCACCAGGCATCTGGAATGGCTGCGGGAGCCACGTATCAGTCACATTCAGTGACACCCTTAAAGGGGGTAGAGGCTGTGGACTTGGCAGCCTTTGTGAGGAAGAAGGGCTGCTACTGAGTTTCCCATTTTGTTCCAGATCCGCCTCCACAGAGTATCAAAAGAACCCGAAGAGCCTACAAAAAGAGTTAGAGACAAAATACAAGAGAAAACACACATACGTAATTGTGGTGAGTGGGTGTGATTAAAAAATTTTTTTTACACTGCATTTCCGTTTGTCCTGCAAAGCAAGGTAGCCATCTCAGGATTCATACATCAAGACGTAAAACAAAGGGCGGCTTTGAAGTGGGTGCCTCAGTGTGAACTGCGGCCCCGTTACATGATAACCGATCATCGGCCTTCAAATTTATGGCACTTTAATGGGGTGAGCCCGGTGCCTTAAATGCACAGTGTATTACAGTATTGAGTTATCTGGGCTAAAGAAGAGTGATTTAAAAGGCGCGTCCAGGACTTCCCATAGGGCAGAAGAGGCTCAGGCTGAGCCAGGGGGCTGGGAGAAAATAAATCCCCTTCAGAGCAAACCCGAAAAGGAGTAGTTTCGAAATCCCCGAGTAGCGAAGCCAGCGGGGCGGCGGAGACTCGTGGCTCGGGTCCAGTGAATTCACGAGGATGCCTAGCAAGAATCTGACCGCCAGAAAGAGATCCGTGGGCTTCTGAGGCCCAAGTGTAGGCAAAGCCAACCAGAACCGTAGGGAATTTCGAGGAAAACCGACCCAACCAGCACTCCACCGCCTCCCCCGTTTTCGTCCATGTGCTAGCACTGACCAGCGCTCGGTGGTTTACTCGGATCGCGGCGCAGGACACCCGGCCCGGCTACCGTCGCCCCCTCCCTTCCGACTCGCGCCCTCCCCGCCGCCCAGGCCCGGCTCTGGCGGGCGGGCGGGCAGGCGATCGCGGGGCCGGCCCCGCACGTCGGTCGAGCCTCTGCGCGTCCCAGGCCACGGCGGACAGCAGGTCCTTCGTCCCCGGCGAGGCTGCGCGCGTGCCGTCCCGCTTCTGGCCGCCGAGCAGAGCTGCTCGCAGCGCCGGCGCCCGCCACTTTATATAATCCCGCGGCTCGCAGGGTGCGCGAGCCGGGAAAAGTGCGGAGTAGGGAATTCTTTTGCTGCGCTTCCTCCTACGCCGAGTCTGCTTTCCACTTCTGAAAAGTGCCGGGCCTTGGGAAGTGTTTTTCTTTTCATTCCTTACTGAAGCGTTTACTGCCGCCGTGGTCGCAGTCATAAATTTTGTTACAAACCACAATGACAGGTGCATTGATATGCACCGTGAGAGCTCCAGCTGCTTAATAACCCCGTCCCCTGGCCGCTGTGAGCGCCTTTTATTTATTCGGTATCATATTAGGTATTGATCCCGGGCAGAATTAAGTGCAGTGAACAAGTATCAGGGCTCCGCTGCTTCGGCGGCGCGGGCGGGCACGGCGGGACAGCGCGGCCGGGAAACGGGCCGTGGCGGCTCCGGAGACGCCTTCCTTCTGGCTGGAGACCATTTGGCCCGGTATTCCGAACGGAGTTGGGCAACTTCCTGGGACCCGGAGAAAAGCCACATCCAGTTTGGCGCCCCTTCCCCAGGAGGGGCAGGGGGTGGCGCCGGCGGAGTTTGGGGGAAGAAGCAGGGCCCGGTGACTGGGGGTTGAGGGTAGGGAAGGAGAATGGGGGTGGAGTAGAGGGGGGTGAGAGAAGGACAGCCAAGGACTTCGACAAAATGCCTAGCCTCTCTTCGCCGCCCCTCCCCCTCCCCAGGCTCTTCTCCACCCCAAGGCATTTGGGCCCTGGAGCCCAAATGAGCAAAGGTACCAAAGGGCGAGAAAAGAAAGCCTTAAAAAAAAGGGGGGGGGGTGATCGAAAAGATGAACCACTGAACAGTTGACCATTGTCCAAGTGATTTATGACCCGTTCCTGCTTTTTAGGTTCAAGCAGAGTTCACAAGGAGTAGGGATTTCTGGAAAGAAATAAGCCTTTTACCAGTGTTGCAACAAAATTCTCAGGTTTTGTTTGTAGAGGGGTGGCTTCTTTGGGGGCACTGTATTTTGGGGGGGCTGTAAAGCCCTCCCCAGTTAGGACAGCACTAGGGCTACCTTTGCTGGCGGGGATGGACATGACTGCAGTGGGCCGTCCCGGAGTGAGCCTGGAAATTCTGAAGACATGGAAACAGGAGGGAGAACAGACTCTGCCCAGTACTTGCAGTTGGAAGTCGGAACACAAAGATTTTTCCAAGACCATGCCTTAGGAACAACTATGCTTGTTGATGTAAAACCATCTGTTGTCCCAAAGACTTGGTGAGTTCCTAAAAACCTGCTTCACTGTGTCTGGTCCACCCATCAAGATCAACTTGGTCAATACTGGAGGCAGGAGGGGGATGTTTTGCTTCCACAGTTGTAAATGGAATGACAGCAGCAGCAGCAAGTTCTGCTGGTCTAAGAGTTTGAGGTGATCACTTAGACATCCATTGGGTGAAGACTGGAAGGAGGATTCCAGAAAAAGTGTACAAACTTACCCAAACTCAGAGGGCCCAGTCCTTTGGCCTGGGGGCAAACACACATAACAAGGATGAGGATTTAGCTGATCACTTGATATTCAGGAATTTTAACAGTCAGAGAATGCTATAGACAAGTAATGGAAAGAAAGATTAAGTCCAGCATACATTTAAGAACAGCAGTAACAAAATTCTTATAATTTATATCTTATTATAGTATCCCTTTGGGAAGGGCCTGTCTTATCAAGATAAATGTCAGATTCACTTGTGTTCTAGAATAAAACGGGCAGCAACACTACCAAAGGGTGATTTGAGGAATTTTTAAGAATGTGTTAAGCTCTATGGTGAAAGTGGAGGAGGAAAAATGAGTTGAAATAGTTTCAGTACTGTGGTCAAATCCATGAGGTCATATAAGCTGACTAGAAAATTGGGTCCATCACGATGACCACAATGGAAGCCAAGGAGAGTTTCTGGGAAGGAAAGTTGCCCGAAACAAACAAAATCAGGAGCTAAAACCAGGGAGCTGACCTGTGAGTTTTCTTTATCAAACAGACAAAAGTGATTGAATAGTATTAGTTATACTTTAACTTCTTAGGAGCCTTTCAGAAAAAGCAGGGAGGGAGGGTGAGAGGGGAAACCCCTATCAGGAGTCAGAGGACACAAAAGGGGTAGAATTTTTCTCGGGTTTTTCTTCTTCTTCTTCTATCTGGGTCCATTCATCATGTCATGAGAAGTTCTCTCATTGGGAGGTAGGGTGGAATAGATGATCCAGAGCAGAGGTCAATAATAATAATATCTATTTATACAACAGATCTGGAGTGAAAACGATAACGTCGTAAGGCATTCCTCAGTTCTCCCAAGCTGCATGCACTTCGAATGCTAAGTCTCTTCACGTATTTCCAGTGGTCACCATTTTGAGGTAGCAGGAGGACATAGTTAAGGGGCTACAAAAATGCAGATGAAAGAGAAGAAACAGTTTTTTGCACTCAAAGTAAATCGGAGTCATTAAGCCTTCCTCTTGATGTTTATCTCCTAGTTTTCTACATTGTAGATTTCACAGTCCTGACCCACAGCGCTCATTGGGCCGCTCCTCAGCCTGTCATCGCAAAGTGGATCATCTGGGTCCTCATGAAAGATGCTGTGATTTTGAAACCAGGTGGGGGAGATGTTATTTTTTGAGAGCACTGGCTGTTCTGGGGCTTTCTTTTGCACATCAAAACACTAGGATGATCCCATGATGGATGGATTCAACCGTTCACCCACTCATTCAACAAGCATTTTTTTTTGCATTTATGACCTGTAGGCCACTGGGAGGGGTGTTATGAATATGCAGATGAATAAGACACAGTCCCTGCCTGCAAGGAGCTCACAGTTTCATGGGAAGCATCAGCCTGTAAAATGCTTGAGGACATAAGTGCTTTTATATTAAGGTTCAAAGGCAAAATTGACAATCTTAGAGAAAGAAAATTGGCAGTGGAGTAGAAGTCCCTTCTGTAGATTAGAATTGAGCTAAAAAGAAGGAGAAACTCCCTATGACTTTTCCAAGGGTTCAAATAAGTAGAACTTCACAAATCCCAGATCCAGTACTTTCCCAACCCCTCACCATGAAGTGGGTGGGAAGCAGAGAGCCTGGGTTAGCCCCTCTACACTGACTGGTCTTGCCAATGACAGTCCCCCTGAGGCCTCTCACTTTTCTTTTCAGCAGGTCTCCTGGAGGCAGGAGGCTGGGTCAGCTCTCAGGACTCTGAAGACCTTGGAGGTGGTGTGAAGGATACCGTGGTAGTCAATGTTATTTGAGCAGGGTCAGCAGGCCCTGGAGCTTCCTGAGTGCACGATGCAGAAGGCCGCTTACTATGAAAACCCAGGACTATTTGGAGGCTATGGCTACAGCAAAGCTACTGACACTTACGGCTACAACACTCCCCATCAGCCCTACCCTCCCTCTGCTGCTGCCAACTCCCTGGACACAGATTACCCAGGTTCTGCCTGCTCCATCCAGAGCTCTGCACCACTTCGAGCTCCAGCCCATAAGGGGGCTGAACTCAACGGCAGCTGCATGCGGCCTGGCACTGGGAACAGCCAGGGTGGGGGTGGTGGCAGCCAGCCTCCGGGTCTCAACTCAGAGCAGCAGCCACCACAGCCCCCTCCTCCACCACCGACACTGCCTCCATCCTCTCCCACCAACCCTGGAGGTGGAGTGCCTGCCAAGAAGGCCAAAGGTGGGCCCAATGCTTCTAGCTCTTCAGCCACCATCAGCAAGCAGATCTTTCCCTGGATGAAGGAGTCTCGACAGAACTCAAAGCAGAAGAACAGCTGTGCCACGGCAGGTGAGGGGGCTAATCGCTGGGCCAAGGCCCCTCCAGACTGACCCAGGGAGGCCCCAGCCATCTAGGGACCAAAAATTCAGAGCTGGAAGTGTAACCTTGGAGGCCAGATGCTTAAACTCCTATTCACACAGAAATATCCTTCCGAGTGTCCCTAAATGTCCCTTGTAGCGGCAGCATGCTCACTTCCATTCCAGACTGTTGGTCCCTTAGTTGGACAGGTCTGTTATTAATATAGAGTTCTTCCTTATACTGACACAATGTCTGCTCTCCTGGGCTACTGGTCAGCTCCCTCTTCACCCAACAGCTTTTCGAAGTTTGAAGAAGGTATGATAATCCCCACGCCCAGGTGTTAAGCATACCAGATCACACACACCCTATGCCCTTAAATTAATAAGACATGTGGTCTGAGGAGTACTATGTAAAGAGCCACGCTAAAGGTTTTATGAGCACTACCTAATTTAATTTTCCAAACACACTTTTGAGGTAGATATGCAACATTCCCATTTTACAGATAAGGAACCTGTTAATTAAAGATGATAAACAACTTGCTCAAGATCCCAAACCATAGTGCAGTCGAGTGGTGGATTTGAACCCAACTAGTCTGACTCAGGGCCTGCAAAGCATCACCATGAGACTATTTGGAGCACCCCAGCCCAATTCTCACTCCAGCAACTCCATATGGGAAAGGGTAGTCTGGGAAACAGCAACGTCTTGGGTCTGCCTCCTCTAGGTCCCTCAGAGTGTGTGTGGGGGGGGGATGGGCGCAGCTAGGGCCTCTGCTCCTTCTCTTTACCCGGGCTGCTTGGGTCCTGAAATGTTCTGGCCTTGTGTTCTCTGATGTGGTTTACCTTCAGGGAGACGAACTTGCTTCCAGGTCCAGTGCTAGTCTGAGGCCTGGGATGTGGCTTGTTGTCTAGCCTCTGGTTTGCCAGCTGCTCTCTGGGGCTGCTGCTCCTAGGGGGAAAGCATTTCCTGGCCTGCCAGCTCCTTCTCCTGCCCCTCCCTCCTCAGCTGCAGGCTCAGACCCTCCCTCCTAGGAGGAATCCATTTGTCTTCCCAGTGAGGGAGTGGACAAGCAGTGGAGAGGTGGCAGGGGTGGTGGAAGCCACGGTTGAGGTTGCTGTGCCTAGTACTGCAATACTCAAAATGCTTCCAGGCCGGCCCTAGCCCCCTACAACTCCATCCAGGGTGTTTTTTGTTTGTTTGTTTTCCTATTTTCCTGCCTCTGGGTACAGCTGGCTGGAGTGAGATGCCAAGATACTTACCCTGATTCTTTGCTCCCTAGGGGGCTCTACCCAACAGCCAGCTCCTAAGTAAAGCTAGCTGGAGCTGCTCCCCCTTCACATCACCCTCACTTCCAACAGCAGAGGCCAGGAGGAGTGTTCAAAGAAGTCTGGCCTTTCTTTGGGGGGTGGGGTGGGGGACTACGGAGGCCTTAGCAGCTGCTCCTACTCTTTCATTAAACTCCTTCATGGCCTTTGGGCTAGACTGGAGAGGAGGGGGAGGGTATCCGACCTCAGAAAGCAGACTGACGGAGGCTTCAGGTGCGCCTTATAGGTAGGCAAGGGTGGAGCTGTCACCCTTTGGAACTTCACTTATTACCTGTTCCTTCCCCGCCTCAGCCAGAATTGGAGATGGGGGAAAGGGTGGAGGAAGGGGGAGCCAGGGACGCACCTCTTCCCCCAGGGTGTCCCCACCTCGTCTCTCAGCAACCCCCTCTCTCCCTCCCCACACAGGAGAGAGCTGTGAGGACAAGAGCCCGCCCGGCCCGGCCTCCAAGCGAGTGCGCACAGCGTACACCAGTGCGCAGCTGGTGGAGTTGGAAAAGGAGTTCCACTTCAACCGCTACCTGTGCCGACCTCGCCGAGTGGAGATGGCCAATCTGCTGAACCTCACCGAACGCCAGATCAAGATCTGGTTCCAGAACAGGCGCATGAAGTACAAGAAGGACCAGAAGGCCAAGGGCATCCTGCACTCGCCGGCCGGCCAGTCCCCCGAGCGCAGCCCGCCGCTCGGCGGCGCCGCGGGCCACGTGGCCTACTCAGGCCAGCTGCCGCCGGTGCCCGGCCTGGCCTACGACGCGCCCTCGCCGCCCGCTTTCGCCAAATCGCAGCCCAACATGTACGGCCTGGCTGCCTACACGGCGCCGCTCAGCAGCTGCCTGCCCCAGCAGAAGCGCTACGCGGCGCCCGAGTTCGAGCCCCACCCCATGGCGAGCAACGGCGGCGGCTTCGCCAGCGCCAACCTGCAGGGCAGCCCGGTGTACGTGGGCGGCAACTTTGTCGACTCCATGGCACCGGCGTCTGGGCCCGTCTTCAACCTAGGCCACCTCTCGCACCCGTCTTCGGCCAGCGTGGACTACAGTTGCGCCGCGCAGATTCCGGGCAACCACCACCACGGACCCTGCGACCCTCATCCCACCTACACAGATCTCTCGGCCCACCATTCGTCTCAGGGACGCCTGCCCGAGGCCCCCAAACTGACGCACCTGTAGCGGCCGCTGCGGGCCGGGACTCGCGGCGCGATTACCTCTCTTGCTTTGGCGGCTGGTGGCCAGCCGGGCAGCCCGGGGACCCACCCCTTTCCCCGCCCGGGCCTGGCCGCCGCCTCCCGGGTCTCGGGCCTCCAGCGGCAGAGGAGCTGGCGCCCGGGCCACCCCTCTCGGGCGCGTCTTCCTCTGGGTGACTCGCCGTAAATCAGCCGCAAGGATCCTCCCCTGTAAGCCTGCCAGTGCCATGTACCGCGGACCGAGGGACTCTGATCTGGTAATGATGTCCCCCGAAGGTAAGTCTGAGACCCGTCGGCGGCGCGCCCTGCGGAGCGACCCGAGTCTCGAGTCTCGGCCCGCGTCTAGCTCCGTTTCCGAGACCTTAATTTATATGCTCCTTCCCGCCCCGTAAGGATTGCATCGGACTCAACGACCTGTATTTATTATTTGAAGCGAGTCATTTCGTTTCCCTGATTATTTATCCTCGTCTTAATGTATTTATGTGTATATCTATCTGTAGGATTCTCCAGCCGAGCTTCGGAACGAGCTCCCGGGCCCTGGGGGCCACGTGTCACCCTCAGTCCCCCTCGGTCTGCACTAGTTGAGAGAGTAGTTTTTGAACAGTTGTAACCGTGGCTGGTGTTTGTATTTGATGTAAAGGATTAAGACCGCAAATTGTCCTTCCTGGGTAGAGTCAGGCCGCCCGGTGGCGTGGCACGACACACACGTTAGTCATTTCTCAGCGGCAGCCCTCGCCACTCGCCACAGTTTATTGATTTCAAATTGTCTGGTACTATTTGAACAAATATTTAGAATAAAAAAATGTCTCGGTCGGAAGTGTATCTGTGTTAATCATGCACACTTGCAAGCACATCAGAACCCTGATGGAAGGCTTGGAAATAGACTGACCCTTTGGGGGAAAAAAGTATTTTATTTATTAGGACTCTAGTGTACAAACTGATTCTGGGAATACTTGATTACATTCCAGCGACTGAAACTAGGGCGGGGAGATCCCAGAGAATGCAAACATAGGCATGTTTTGGGGGTGGCATGGGGGCGATTTGGAGGAGGCTTTGCCAAAGCCACCACTATTAGCTTCTTCGCCCTCTTTGTAGACACAATCGACTTTTACACTGGGGAGGCCAGAGCTCATTTTTCTGCATTAAGTAATAAAAAATAAACTCTGAGAGAAAACTGACAATCAAAGAAAAAAAAAAAAACACAAGAGAAGTGGACAGAAGACTAGAGCCATGAAAAAGCTAAGGTGCTGAGGAAGAAATGTTCCGTGGAGACGCGCACCTGAGCTTTTTCTCTAGGAAATGCTGTCATGGATTTTTCCTTTGTAGTGCTCAGAAGTTCATTTCTAAAGAAAACGCATTCTCCACCATGTCAAGTAATAAAAGTTTCATTAATGGAACACAACAAGAATGAACACCTTCTTTATTCCTGTTTCTTTGTACAAAACGGGCAAAACTGTCTTCAAGGGTTGATAAACATTTTGTAAATATTAGCGTGGCTGTAGCTAGGGGTGGACACTGCACACCTACTTCCAGGGGAGGGGGCATTTGGAAGACAACTTCAGATAGGGTTCAATTCTTTTGTATTTCGGCAAAGTCTGCCCACGCATCTCTATTTGGCTTGACAAATAACACAACTCCTACTACATCCCCGGTGACGCGAGGTGAATTTCCTATTGTGTGGAAATAATTTGACTTCTACTTTTCTAGTGGAACAACCACCACTTCTATCTGGATGTTTGTGTTTCGCTAAGTAATGATGGCTCAAAATAATATTTAGTTCCCTTGTTCCTTTGTGCTGTTTCTAAAATGGCATGTTGGATTGGGAGTGTGTGTGTGGGGGTGTCCTTTTGCTAAATTTCACTTCATGCCAGCAGGTTTAAAGTCTCTATGTTGTAGAAGTGTATCAACAGAATAAATGATTCGATCGAAGGCATATTCTACCCACCTTCAAGGCTCGACATTGTTTTCCAAGAAACCTGCACCCATGGGCAGGATTTCTAATTGTCTTGTAAGAAATTATTTTTTAAGCTATTAAGAAGAGCTAGCCGTCTTGCAGGGATTACAACCAGCTTTCTTAACTGGCTAAATATTGTCAGGCTGTTTCATTTCGGCCCGGTTTTTCCTCATCTCCTCTTCCTATCATAAATAATAATAAAAATACATAATGCATCATGGCTCCAGGCGTTTTCCAGTGCGGTGTTACCGCAGGAGTATCTGCTGAGTCTGCGGGTGTCTGCAAAACCCCAAGTGTCATCTGCGGCTTAGGGTTGCACGGATTAGACTTTAAACGGTGTCTAGCCCGGCTGACACCAGCTTCCTCTCACACTGGGGCTCCCTGGAAGCGCGGGCTTGTTGTGGGGCTCCCTCACCAGGCAGCCGCAGCCCCCGGGTGTGTGTGTGTGTGTGTGTGTGTGTGTGTGTGTCGGGGCGGGGGTCACCTGGACCACATCTGTGCACTCCCTCACCTCTGCAGGTTCCTGAGACTTGCGAGAATGGCCCGATGGGCTCTAGAGGCTGGCACGAATCAGGCGCTGGGCACACACCCGGTGGCTCCCGGCGTCGGTGGGTTTGGGTGGGGGTGGCGGCGAGACCCGCGAGGGCGCGTTCCCACGCGGTGGCCTGCCCGGCCGAGAGCTGGGGCCCGCGGCACAGACATTTAAAACTTCATAAATTATAAACAAGCCGCCTTGGCCTTCGCCATAAATCCCGCTTCTCTTGAGCCTGCAATTAGTGTGGGGAAGCACCCGAGTCTAAACACAAGCAAAGGCGCTCCGAAGGGCCCAACTGCCCGAGGTTGCAAGCCTTTCTTTCCCAGCGCCGCCCCCCTGCGCTCGAGGCTCGCACGCAGCCGCCGCCTCCCCCGCCACCGCCGGCGGTGCACACTCGGCTGGGTTCCCGCGCGGCAGGCGACGGAAGGTCACAATAGCTGCTCTATCCGCGGAGGCGCCCGCCTCCTCCCTCCGGGTCTCAGAGCGGCAGAGAAAGGCGAGTGGGGGAGGGGAAGCCGGCCCCAGCAATGGCGCCCTGGGCCCAGGCCTCTGGTTCGCTTGCAGAGGAGGACCCGCAGCAGGAGGGGGGCGGTCAGCGGCGAAGGGAGACCCCCACCCTCCCCCACGCCCCTCTCCAGGGTCCAGCGCTCCGGGGTCCGCCCAGAGCAGCCTGGCAAACGGTGCGTGCGGCGCGGGGCTGACGCCTGGAGATGGGGCAGGGCTGCTCCTTGCTCCGATGGGAGCAAATGGCTCTAGGTAAGGCCATGGCCAGCTCTGCTATTTCCCTCCAGAGACCCCTCTGAGAGGGAGCGGTGGGGCCCCCTGGATTCTGAGGGAAGGGGTCACACCGCCGTGGGCCCCAGCCTGTGGACGAGAGGTAGGCAGCCTGTGGACAAGAGGTAGGCGGCCTTTGGGCGTCCCTGCTGGTTTTGCTCAGGGATTCAAATATGAATGAAGGCAGGGGAGCAGTGGGGCAGCCACAGAACTGGGAGGTAGAGGTGGGGGAAAGCGAGCTTCCCTTGTGACCAGGAAGACCTCAGGATCCAGCCTGCAGAGGAACGCCCAGACCCAGCTGAGCCGGCCAGGGGCATAGCGGTTGCAGAAGGGCCTGGAGAGAAATCCTGGCCACCGGTAAGGAGGTTTAAAAAAAAAAAAAAAAAAAAAAAAACGGGGTGGGGGGAGGCGATTAAGTACACAATCTGCCTTCTGGCCTTCCTTCCTCAGCCTCATCCAGGGACCTGACAGAGAAAAATCCTCCTCTGATGGAATCATTAAGTTAACCATCCATTTGTACCATTTCTTTGTACAGACTTTCAAATGAGAGGGAGAGAATTGGAGCGACCGCTGTCCCCTTGGTGCGGCCCAAGCCTAGTCCCTATCAGAGATGCATCAGTGGCAGCGTCAGTGGCTGCTACCCTTGCTGAACAAGATTTTTGGAATTTCTATTTGTGAAGAGTATTAAAAGCCACTGATGACCTAAACCAGCGGCGTGGCCCTCCTCCCCCCACCCCCCACCCCCCGGGCCTGCACCAGCCTGCTGGTTCCATGGTGTAGGGCATCTTGGCGGCCAGCAAGCCTGGGAGCCCAGGCTCTCCATCTGTTGAGGTTTTTCACAAGGGAGGGGGCAGAGGATGTGTGTGGGTGTGTGTTTGAATAACACAGCATGAACCCTTCATTCTAACCAGGCTGCTCCCTGGCTTGACCTGGGGCAGTCAGCTTGCTCACACCTTCAGTATTCCAAGGCAGCCGTGGGCCTGTTTTGATTTTTATCAGAGGAATTAGCAGAAACTTCCTTTTGAAGTCAAGCAGTAGTTAATCCTCTTCCTCTGGGAGCTGTTAGCATGGCTTTGGTCCTTTGAGAAACTGAAAGAAAACACCAGGAAGAACAGAAGTGTGTGAGTAGCAAGAAGAGAGGTAGAGGGTCCCCTTCCCCACCAACTCTAAGCCTGCTCACTGGAGGGCATGGCCACTTCCCGGAGAGAGTATCTTTAGAGCCCCGGCAAGTGGGCCCACCAAGAGCTGAGCTGTGTTGTCAGCAGCCAAGCTCTTACCACTTTAGAGGGCTAGCTTTCATAGGTCTCTCTTGCAAAAGGCCTGGTTGGAAGGGGTGGGGGGTGGGGGGAGGGGAGAGAGAGAGAGAGAGAGAGAGAAAGAGAGAGAGAGGGAGAAACCTGAGTAGATGAATCCTCCGCACTTACTGCATCAGTGGTGCTGGAGAGGATCAGCAGAGGATGAAATCACAGTCCTCACTGCCCCCCCTTTTAATAAAAGATTTATTATTTATTTGAAAGTTACAGAGAAAGATCTTTCACCCGCTGGTTCACTCCCTAGAGGGTCACAATGGCCAGTGCTGGGTCCAGGAGCTTCTTCCAGGTCTTCTGCATGGGTGGCAGGACTCCAGGCAGTTGGGCCTACTTCTGTTGCTTTCCCAGGCCATTAGCAGGGAGCTGGTCTAGAAGTGGAGCAGCCAGACCCAACCAGAAGCGGCATGATTGCAGGCAGTGGCTTTACCCGCTGTGCCACAAAATTGGCCGGTTCCGTTGTTTTCTACTCCTGCTACAAATGCCCTTTGCTTTGGGTTCTAAGGTTGGTGACAAGTGGATTTTTATATCCCACCTAAAGCCCATTCCTAAACACTTCCTTCAGGTCTCACACCTACCTTGGCAAGTTGGAAAGTACAGCAGGGACCCAAAGGCCCAATTTCAGGCCAGGTCCAGCCTAGATAGATGCACAGTGAACAAAAGAGGTCCCCACACGGAGGAAGAGCCAGAGTAGACGGCTGCCCGTCCCGTGCAGCAGCAGAGTCCTCCGAAGACAGAAGCCAGTGCACGTTTTTGTTCTAGATCCTGTGGCAAAATATCTTGACTAGTTCTGATAGTAGTCTGGACTGGTTTTCACAGCAGATTATCTGTAAAACCACAAAAGAAGTGGGGTATTAACAGTAGGAATGGCCAGGAGAGCCTGAAGTGAGTGGGATTCATGAAAAACCCAGTCACAGAAAAAGGGCTCTTACCCGGGGAAGCAGGCTTCCAAACCAGGCCAGGAGGGCCAGCCAGACCAGGACCTTGCCCAAGGTGGGGCGGGGGGCAGGCGGCCTTTAGACGGCTCTATTGTCCAGGGCGCTGCCCCACAAACACGCTGCTCCTCCCTGCCTCCCCTGCTGGCGCTGAGCAGGAAAGTGGGTCGGGTGCGCGGAGCTCTAAGGAGTGAGTCCCTCACTCTCCTCTGCCACCGTCCCCGCAAGACAACACACAAAGGAAGTCCCGCTCCGCCCTCGGGCCCGAGGACACGTTGGGGAGGAGGCTGGTGTGGACCCCGAGTCTGCGGCCCCAGCTCCCTGGCGGGGAACAATAGCCGCCGCCTCTCGGGGCGGTCTGGCGGGCGCGCCGCACAAAGGCCCGCTGGTGACCGCGCCGCCAAGCGTCGCGCGCGCTCCTCCGCGTTCTCCGCGCCCGCAGGAGCTGCCAGGAGGCGGGCGGCGCCGGCTGGGTGTCCCTGAGTCCACCTGGGACACTTTGAGAAAGCCCGACGGCGAGTTCCTCACCCTCCCGGCTGGTGGCCGCGGCGGCCTGGGGAGGGGGCCGGGAGAGGCTTGCTCTGTGTGTGTCTAGGGTGGGCGGCTGGAGAGGTTGGTCCTATTAAGAGTTCATCAATCACCGGGTGTGCTCTCCTCTCTCGACAGCGGTTCCTCCTACTTCAGAGCAAGTCTGGGCCAGCTGGGATCCGACCAGAAACCGCAAGCGCTGGAGACGCAGGCGCTCAAGCTGAGCGTGAACCTGAGGGCACGACCCGCAGTCCGCGCCCGCGGGGAGCGGCGCAGCCGGGGCGACGCGAGCCCCAAGGGAAAGGTCGGCGGTCACCTCCTTCCACTGCGGTTCCCGCCCTCGGGCAGCCCAGGGCGCTAAGGTCTTCCCCAGCCACCTGCACCCACGCCTGCCCCAGACTGACAGTGACCTTGTATGCCCCCCGCCCCCCCCGCACCCCAGCCCTTGCTTGCTCAAGTGACTCCCTTAAATGTTGCTGCACCCCTCTCCTCCGCCCTGGGACAAATCCATACCTGAAGGCAGGGCAAGAAAAACCCCAAAGGCTCAGAAGAGTTTTTGCGGCCAGCTTTCAGTCTCTCCGTACCTGCAGAGGAATATTTGAGTGGGAGGATGTAGGGTAAGAACGGCGTTGAACTTGGGAACTAAACTTGAATGCTATTTAAAATAACAATAGAAACATAGCTAAAACAACCACAACAATTTGCATCTCCTTTGTACTTGTGCGAGTGGGGGGGGGGGTCGGGGGAGGACCTCAAGTATTTTTACCTCAGCTCCTTTGGATTCATTTTTAGAAACACCACCAAGGAGAGGAGGCTGGGGAGGGAGGTGTGTGGCTGAGCGGCTAAGCCAACGGAGCATCCCATTCCTGAGTGCCTGGTGAAGTTCCGGCTGCCTGGCTTCTGATCCAGTGCCCTGCAATTGCATACTGAGACAAAGTAGAGGATGGCTAAGGTGCATTGTGTTTATAAAAAGGGTGGACTGAAACTTTCTGGGGACAGTCATTAGCCTTCTAGCCATTCACAGTAGGAAGGCTTGGGTGGCATGATTGGTGAAGGCTGCTTCTTTTTAAAATATTGATTTATTTATTTGAAAGGCAGAGTTACAGACAGAGAGAGAGAGAGAATTGTCCATCCATTGGTTCACTCTTCAAATGGCCACAACAGCTAGGGTTAGAGTTGGGTCCATCCAAAGCCAGGAGCTTCTTTTGGTTCCCCAACGTGGGTACAGGGGCCAAACATTCAGGCCATCTTTCGCTGCCTTCTCAAGTACATAAGTAGGGAGCTGGATCAGAAGTGGAGCAGCCGGGACTCCATCCTGTGCGCATATGGGGTGTTAGCACGCACCCACTTTGCTACAGAAGCCAGCCCATGAAGGGCTTCTTCTGCTTCCCTCTGGAGTGGTATATACTGACCTCGTAAATTCCAAGTTCTGGCCTCATCTCTTTTCTGCTTTTTGCGGGGCATTTCTGAAGTCAGTTAAGGTGTTGCCCCAAACCCATTGGAAAGAGACCCTGAAGGGTGAAAGTCCTAGCTTTGTTCCCGCCCCTCCTCAGCCTTCTCTCTCTCTGCATCCTCTCAGGTACAGATGAACTTGCTGTGGAGAAACCTCCTATCTTCTTGCTTCAGACAGATACAGGCAGAAGCATGACGCCTCACACAGTGTCCAGAACACACTGAGTGATGGAAGTGTTGGTGCTGCTGTCCTTGGCTTCGTGCCCCTGGCCCCTGCATTTCCTTTCACTACCTACTGTACAGCTCCTGTGTGCACCCTGCTGGGCTCTAAGACACAAAGATGAATCACTAATGGTTGGCGCCTTTCAGTCTCTTGGGAGAAGGAAGAAATGGTGAAACAAGGTGATGGTATTAGAATGAAAAGTGTGGCTGGGGCCAGCGCTGTGGCACAGCGGGTTAACTCATGGCCTGCAGTGCCGGCATCCCATATGGGCGCTGGTTTGAGACCCGGCTGCTCCACTTCCCATCCAGCTCTTTGCTATGGCCTGGGAAAGCCGTAGAAGATAGCCCAGGTCCTTGGGCCCCTGCACCCATGTGGGAGACCCGGAAGAAGCTCCTGGCTCCTGGCTTCGGATCAGCACAGCTTCGGCTGTTGCAGCCATCTGGGGTGTGAACCATAGGATGGAAGACCACTCTCTCTCTCTCTCTCTGCCTCTCCTCTCTGTATAACTCTGACTTTCAAATAAAATAAATAAATAAATAAAAGAATGAAAAGTGTGGCCAACCTGTTCTTGGAATAAGGAGTGGTCAGAAAGGTATTCTCAGAGGATGTGAATTTAGGTTCCTGAAGTAGAGGTTTTTGAGACCAAGAAGGGTTTACTATGCAGGAAACAACTCATACAAAAGCAAGGAGGGAAGAAAGACAAGGTCTGGGCCTGGAACAAGGAGAAGAGCATAGACCTGTGGCATCCTGGCTGGAAAGACAGGATGTACGGAGTTCAAGTAAGGGAGTTTGGACCTATTCTGTAGGCAATGAGCAGCCACTGAAGGTTTCAAGCTGGAATCTGAGGTCATCTATTTGGAAAGCGAACTCTGGGGTATTGATTGTCTAACTGGGGAAGATATTGGAGGCAAGAAGAACAAAATAAGGAGGCTGCTACAGGAATCCAGCACAGAGACAAACTAATGTAATAGAGACAGAGAGAAAAGACATTTAGGAGGTAAAGCTCACAAGCCCTGGTGATCAATTGGAAGGGTAAAAGAGGAGCTGCAGATATTAATTCCTAGATTTTTATTTTGAGGGCCTCTGTGGGTAGTCAGGCCATTCACCAAAGTGAATTGAAGACGGGGAAGAGACTTTGCAGGGGAATCTAATGAGTTCAGTTTGGGGTCCACATTGTATTTTCTGCTTTGCTACTGATACATTGTGACCTTAAGCAATCCACTTAATCTTTCTGGACTTCAGTTTCATCAGTGAAACAGTCAATAAAGATATCTACCTGGAAGGTTTATCATTCAAAGTGTGTGTGTGGGGGGGTACCATCTTTACTAGCTCCCCATGGATGTCTTATATAAAGCTAAAACCCAGGGAAAACATGCCCACACCTCCATCATGCTGATCAATACTTAGATCCTGGGTGGCCCGAGAGAAATAAGTCTCCAGGAAACTTTAACACCACCACCACCAACACCCTCCTGTATCCCAGATACTGAATCCAAGCTAATGCCTCAGATTACGTTAGATCAGAGTGCTAAGCAGAGCTCCTCTGCTTCCCAGGAGGTACTCTGCGGACTGTGCAGAAATCCTGCCTCGCTGTCAGGTGGCGGACAGCGAGAGGAGGTCCCTTAGCAGATGCTGACAAGCTTCTGCTTTTTTCATTGGGCGCCTTGAATCCACTTACTCTGTGTGGGTCCTCCTTAGCCCATGTGTGCAACTGTGGTGTACACTGGACATCTGCCCTTGGCATTGCAGAGGCTGTCACTGTGGCAAGTGGCTCCTCTTTCCTGTGTCACTATTATCATTTGTAAAACACGGTTATGAAAGGATTAACAGCTGTTATTGTTCCCTTATCAGATACTAAAATGAAAAATTGTATCCCACTGACTTGGCAAGGGTATAAGAACAGGAACTCTCATAAATTGTTGATAGAAAGGCAAGCTGATGCACTTCTACAGGGAGTCGTTTGGCAAAATGCAGTAAAACTGCCGATACCTACAATTTTTTACTAAATAGTTTCTTTTTTAAAAAATTATTTATTTTAAAGGTAGGGTGATAGAAAAAAAAGAGATTTCCCTTCTGCTGGTTCACTCTCAAAATGGCTGCAATGGCCAGAGCTGGGCCAGGCTGAAGCCAGGAGCTTCATCTGGGTCTCCCATGTGGGTGCAGGGACCCAAGTGCTTGGGCCATTCTCCGCTGCTTTCCCAGGCACATTAGCAGGGAGCTGGATTGGAAGTAGAGCAGCCAGGACTCAACCAGTACCTATATGAGATGCCAACATCATAGGTGGCAGCTTAACCCGCTGCACCACAATGCCAGCCCCCACAAGTTTCACCTCTAGGAATCTTCCTAAGCTTGAACACATGTTTACAGTGGCAAAAGTTTGAAAACAAGCTAAATGCCCATCCATAGAGACTGGCTGAATAAATTGTGGGAGGCACACGCAGAGCAGTATGAAGTTGTAAAACTAATCCAGGAAGTTCTGTATGCATTTATGTGGAACATTCTTCAAGGCACAGAGAGGGGGGAAGCATGGTGCAAAAGAGTCTGTCTAGCAGGTACCATTTGTGTACAAAAAAATCGTGGAGATAGCCAAACAGATAGTTTGTGAAGATATCCTACAACATTAGATTGCCTATGTGAAGAAGGTGGCTGGGGACAAGGATGAGAGGAAGACTTTCTACCACATACCATTTTGAATCATGAACCATGTAAGTGTAAATTTATTACCTGTTTAGGAATGAAAGGGACAAATTTTAAATGGTTAGTACAAGTGTAACTGATCTAGGTGTGTTTGTGTGTGTGTGTTCATACACACCCTTTTTTGTACTTGCTCAATCCAGTGATAGTAGTCTATGGACAACTCTTGTTCTGTCCCCCAGGGCCCTGATACCTATCAACCTCTGCAGGAATGGGTGGGGGCATCTTCTGCTGCTTTTCCCAGGCCGTTAGCAGGGAGGGAGATTGGAAGTGGAGCAGCCAGATTTCGAATCCACATTCATGTGAGATGCTGGCATTGCAAGTGGTGGCTTTACCCACTACACCACAACACTGGCCCCAGCTTAATAAATCTTATCTCAAAGGTGCCTTCTAGCTTTCATGTGTTAGGCTGTGAAAGGTCAGCCTTTAAAGAGAGGAAGAATCATAGCCAAGGCCAACAGGTATTTTGCCCTCTCTGGATCCCTGGGGATCAAGTGCATGTTCCAGACAATTTGGCAGAGATGGAGGGAAAGGAAGAAGTGAGCCTGGTCTCTCCAAAGCACTATGTGGTCAGAAAACTTGGGAAACCCCCACTGACCACTTCTAGGGATATTTTCTAGAACTTCAGCCCTACTGGACTTAACGTTGACCTTAACATTGACTTATTCACCCTGCCACCCAACAGTTCTGGATATTTGTGAGGCACACTCATGTGCCAGCTAGCCACAGCCTGTGTGGTTCATGGTCCCTCCCACAGACCATCTCCTTTCTCCCCACACTGCTTCCTCTCCTCCCCCAAATCCTAAAGAAAAAATGTCAAAGTATGGCTGCAGAGAATCTTCTTTTAGCAGCACCCTAGAGGTTTGTTCCAAGTAAAGATTCCCGAGTCAGCCTTACTGGGTCAAAGTCTCTGGGAGTGGGGCCAGGCACTTGGTGCAGCAGTTAAAATGCCACCTGGGATGCCTGCATATCCGAGGAACTAGGTTCAAGTACATGCTCCTCTCCTAATTCCAGCCTTCTGTCAGTGCAAACTCTGGGAGCAGTGGGAAGATGGCTCAGGTGATAGGGCCCCTGCCATCCATTTGGGAGACATGGATTGACCCCAGCTTCTAATTTTGGCCTGGTCCAACCATGGCTGTTGTGGGCACTTGGAGAGTGAATAGTCAGATGACAGATCTCTGTCTCTCTTCCAAATGGATAAAATATATTTACATTTTTTAAAATATTTTTGACAGGCAGAGTAGACAGTGAAAGAGAGAGAGAGAGAGAGAGGTCTTCCTTTGCCGTTGGTTCACCCTCCAATGGCCAGCGTGGTCGGCGCGCTGCGGCCGGCGCACAACGCTGATCCAATGGCAGGAGCCAGGTGCTTCTCCTGGTCTCCCATGGGGTGCAGGGCCCAAGCACTTGGGCCATCCTCCACTGCACTCCCTGGCCACAGCAGAGAGCTGGCCTGGAAGAGGGGCAACCGGGACAGAATCCGGCGCCCTGACTGGGACTAGAACCTGGTGTGCTGGCACCGCAAGGCGGAGGATTAGCCTAGTGAGCCACGGCAGCGGCCTAAAATTTTTTTCTTAATCTCCAGGGATTGGCCAAGGAATCTGCACTTAAAAAAATTTATTTTCTTTATTTGAAAGGGAGAGTTATTGGGGGTGGGGGGAGACAGGAAGATCTTCCAACCATTGGTTCACTTCCCAAATGGCTGAGATGGTTGGGGCTGGGGCTGGGCCAGGCCAAAGCCAGAAGCAGGAGCTTCATCCTGGCCTCCATGTGGGTGCAGCGGCCCAAGCACTTGCGCTGTCCTCCATTGCTTTCACAGGCACCTAAGCAGGAAGCTGGATCAGAAGTGGCACAGCTGGGACTTGAATGCCGACATTGGAGGCAGTGGCTTAACCCACTAAGCCATAATGCCAGCCCCAGAACCTGTACTTTTAAGCAAGCTTCTATGGTGTTTCCCACATGAAGTAGTTTTGGGAGCCAATGATCTTAGGATATCCATTAGCCAGTATTAGTCATGGTAAAGACACCATTCTGTACATACTTTATTTCTGTCCAACATTTATTGAATGCTTAGCATCTGCCAAGCACTGCCCTGTGAGCTTTTTTATCCACAAAGCTCTTAGGGAAAGGCATAAAACTCTCTAAACTGTTCTCTCCAAGGAGGGTCACAGTGACAGACTGCCAAAAGACTTAGAATTCCTGTCCTTAGGACCCCTTGCCTGATTGCACCTCAGATGACTGACAAGTGTACAGAGAATAGCATCATAACCTGATTTTCTATCTGGTTAAACAGAAGAGACACCCCCTTCCCCATTTATCCCAATCAGCAAGAGACTTTCTGTGCCTTGGGTTGTTGAACCAACAGTGTGAATGTGCTCCAGTGTTTCCAAGGGGTAACACAGTGGGGCTCACGGAGGGAGGATGCCAAAGGCTGTTTTGGGATAGCCTGAAACACACAGACAGCAGTCTGCTAACCACCCTCCCCCCACCCCACATCACTTCTGTCTGCAGAAGGGAAACTTGTTATTAGTGTGGGAGAGAAAGGCGGCCATGGAGAGTTGAGAATGTGGGCCAGTTGTAGCCGTTGTGCTGAATGGGATGGTTGAGATTTCAAAGCATTCCTGCTTTAAACACAGTCTGGCAATCAGGCTCCTCTGTGGAGAAGTCAGAGCACCAGGGCCCAAGCAGGGCAAATGACCCTTGGCAATTCGTGGCCTGAATAAGTAATGAAATTAGGAAGCCATTTCTCCCATTGCCAGTGAGCGCTTGATTCAAACTTTAAAGTTATTCAAAATATCCTATATTCACACCTTTTCATACATATTCCTCCCCAATAATATCTTCAAATCTCTCCCTAGAGGCTTTTTTGAGTAGATTTATAAGATAGATAGACTTGGATCAGAAGTGATTCTCTGGGGCTGGCATTGTGGTACAGCAGGTTAAGCCACTGCCTAAGGCGGCATCCCATACTGGAGCATGGATTAGAGTCTCAGCTGCTCTGTTTCCAACCCAGCTCCCTGCTAACACACCTGGGAAAGCAGCAGAAGATGGACCAAGCAGTTGGCTTCCTGCCACCTATGTGGGAAACCAGGTGGAGTTCCAGGCTCCTGGCTTCAGCCTGGCTAAGCCCTTGATGTTGTGGCCATTAGGGAGTGAACCAATCAATGAACAAACCTACCTACCCACCTACCTCTCCCTCCATCCCTCCCTTCCTCCCTCTGTCACTGTGCATTTCAAATAAATTTGATAAAAATTGAATCTCCGGTTCCTTTGGTTCTACAGTATCTTTTTTCCTAGCCTAAGTTTCTTGGGGCCAGAACTGTGGTATAGTAGACAAAGCTGCTGCCTATGGCTCTGGCATCCCATATGGGTGTCAGTTCCAATCTGGCTGCTCTACTTCCAATCCAGCTCCTTGCTAATGAACCTGGGAAGCCAGTGGAAGATGGCCCAAGTGTTTGGGCTCCGGCACCCACATGGGAGACCTGGAGGAGGTTCCTGGCTCCTGACTTTGGATCAGCTCAGTCCTGGCTGTTGGAGCCATTTGGAGAATAAAACAGCAGACAGAAGATTTATCTCTCTCTCTCTCCCCTTTTTTTCCTCTAACTCTTTCAAGTACATAAATTAAAAATAAAAATAAGAAACTAGTCCAGCAGTGGAGATGGCAATAATTCTGAGTTCCAAGGTGTAGGATATGTCAAGGACTCAGATGAAAGCAGTAGAGAGAAAGGCAAGCATACTGCAGCTGGAAGTGTGTGGTGAGCAGAGAACGGCCTCTGGGAAGGAACAATACCGAGCACCCTGCTCCCTCAATACTGGCACCCATCTCTGGAAGACAATGTATTAAAAAAAAAAAATCATTCTCCTTCTGAACACTGTCCCCTTTGCAAAAGCTAAATAGCCAAATTTTGCTACAGGGAAATAGTGTGGATAGCTCATGGGTACATCAATCTCAAGGGTTTTTTTTTGTTTGTTTGTTTTGTTTTGTTTTAATCAAGAAGGAAGCAACCTTAGTCCCAAATGCTTAGCAGCAACAACCTAGCCCTGGTTGCCATCCAGGATGCCAAGGTTTCTCCTGAAACATTAGAGAAAAGGCCCTTCATCTGGTCAGACTTGCCAGCACATCAGACAGGGTTTCCATCCTAAACCCTGGGTTTCAGGGGTCTGGGGGATCCTGGACTGCTGGAGTTTGTGCAGTTGACTGGGAAATGAAATTCTGCACTGAAAACAGATCTTCACCCTTGAATTTGCCACTTCAGTTTTGCCCAGATCTTCACCCTTGAATTTGCCACTTCAGTTTTGTCCTACAGTCGGATGATGAATTCCCTAAATAATGTTTAAGGGGAGAAAAGGAAAAGCCCCTCTCTAGCACCCTAGGCAGGAAATAATGGAGCTCTTCCAATTAGCTCAGCCTTGAAATGGGAATGTATTTCTTCTCTGCCCTCTTTCTGTGCCTTTGATGCAAAGGTGTCAGCAGAGGAGAGGCTGCTGGGCTCCCAGTGCCACTCCCACCACTCCTGCCCACACTTCAGTAGCTGGTGTCTACCTGCATGATGTCCCAGTTCTCTCAGACTCTGTCGGATGCTACTAGTTCTGTCACAGCTCAGGTCCAGAGGGCCCAGGAGGGAAGGCTGGCCTCCCAAACCTGTCTGGGGAAGACATCTGGCTGCCTGCAATTGGCTCACCTTCAGCCTCAGCAGCAGTCTACGCTCTCCTTGTGGCTGTGTTTACTCACAAGTGCACACTGCTCTAAGGAATTGGCTCCCTGGACTGACACAGGCTTCTATGTTCCAGGCTTCCTCCGAGTAGAATTCCAAGCAGGGGCTCCATTGCTTTTTCACACAGTGGATCAAACAATAATAAACCCTGGCCACTGGAACTCAGCGGTGGTAACAGATCATTTTCAAGTGCACCTGACTAAGCTAAGAGTAGACTCTAAATTAGTTTCTTCTCCCTCACGCGCTTTTACAAAACCATCTCCTTTTCATTATTCCTTTGTGTAAAAAAAAAAATTTTATTTAATTTGTGAGTTTCCTGCAGTCCCAAAGAGGGACACATGAAAAGCAGCGCTTTAAGTTGCAAAGTTTGTCAATGCAAAGCTCGCCTTTGTAACCCTTCTCATCTCCTGTGCCAACTGCACTTTTATTTCCCGTCTCTCTACACTCAGTCAACAAAACCATATTATCAAGGGAAAGACGTGAGCCCATTAACATCGTGAGCCCTTAGATTTCACTCGCAGGAGACGACGCAGCACTTATCTGATGGAACACAAGCTTTAATTGCTTCGGGGCACAAGCCTGGCCAAACCTCTCAGATCCCAGCCGTTCCAGGGAAGGCGTTGCGCCCTCGAGCCAAGCGCTGGGTTTCAAGCATGCGCAGCCCCCCACAGGCGCGCACAGAGAGAGATGGGTTCTTTATTCCCACCAGCCGGTCCGAGGGGAAAGACACCCAACTTCCCCACCAGGCCCACTTTCTCTAGTCTAAATCAACACCTGGCACTTAAAACACTCGCCCGTACCACGCTGCGACAAATTGGGAGGATGGCAGAAGCTGCTGGGAATGCGGCGAGGGTTTCCATCCCGCCCTGGTGCACAGCATTGACAGCCACAAGTGTCGGCCCGTGAGTCACAGGGGAGGGGAAACGCGGGAAAACCAAACCCCCGTTGCACTTTTAGGAGAGGGAGAACCCCCGTGCCAAGACAGTCGAAAGCGCACACGTCTCAGAAAGGAAAAAGAAGCAACTTTACCTTTCCTGGCCCGAGGCTAACGGGTGGTCCCCACGGGCGGACCTCCGAGCTCCCGTTTAACCCCATCCGCACGGGGGGGGGGGACTGATCACCCACGGTCCGCGCAGAACAACACGCAGTCCCCGGACTGGGACTCGCCGGGCGGCCGGTGCTGCCTTTCTCCGCCCACCTCGCCCAATACCTGTGCCCGGAGCCGGCGTCCTGCGCTCCGGCCCCGCCCTTCCGCCCGCAAGCCCCAGGCCCCACAGGTTCGTCCGGGGTTGGGGGGCGCCGGGAGAGAGCTGGTTTGGCGAAGTTGGCGGTGGGGCAGACTGGAGGAGCCGCGCGTCAGTGGGGGACCCGGGCAGTGCGGGGAAGGCGCCCATTGGCCGGCTGGCGCCACGTGGCCGCCCCCGCCAGTATATTAAGCCACTATTTATCTCCGGCTCGCTCGCCATGGCTCTGCGAGGGCAGCAGGGGTAGGGTGGAAGGGCGGCGCGGCGCAGACGGCCACGGTCCTGCCGGGTTCCGCACCTCGGCCCCGGCCTGCGACCCAGAGGGGATAGGGGCGGAACCATGAGCTCCTACCTGGAGTACGTGTCGCGCGGCGGTGGCGGCGACGTGCTCAGCTTCGTACCCAAGTTCTGCCGCGCCGACGCCCGACCCGTGACCCTGCAGCCCGCTTTCCCTCTGGGCAGCAGCGACGGCGCCTTCGTCAGCTGCCGGCCCCTGGCCACCTCCCTCCCCGCGCCTTCACCCCCTACCGACCCTGCGCAGCCACCCGCGCCGTCTCCGGCCGCGGCCCGGTACCCGCCGTGTACCCTGGAGCGTGCCTACGAGCCGGGCGCCGCACCTGCTGCTGCTGCTGCGGCGGCGGGGGGCGCGGACTACGGCTTCCTGGGATCCGGGCCCGCGTACGACTTCCCAGCCGCGCTCGGGCGGCCCACCGACGACGGCGGGGCGCACGTCCACTACGCCACCTCGGCCGTGTTCTCGGGCGGCAACTCCTTCCTCCTTAGCGGGCAAGTGGATTACGCGGCCTTCGGCGAACCCGGTCCCTTCCCAGCGTGTCTCAAAGAACCAGGGGACGGTCACCCCGGGGCTTTCCAGACCGCGTCCCCGGCCCCTGGCGCCTACCCCAAGTCTGTCTCCCCAGCCTCCGGCCTCCCCGCAGCCTTCAGCACTTTCGAGTGGATGAAAGTGAAAAGAAACGCCCCAAAGAAAAGTAAGTACTGAGCTTTGGATGCAGGCATCTGGGGCTGGGACGGCGCCTATTGCGCAGAACTGCGCCCGCAGTGCGTCGCCGCTGTCCCTGGAGGCGTTGAGTTTGGGCTTCAGGGAGGAGGCGCCTTGCTGGCCCTTATTACGAGAGTTTGGGGCCCTGAGACCGATGCGGGGAGCAACTCTCCCCGGAGCGTTTCTCCCGGCACAGCTGCGTTCATAGAAAGCCAGAAGGGCTGCGCTGGGACTGTGACTCGAACCCCAGGGCCGGCCCCGCGTCCTCTCGCCCCGCTGACGCCCTGTCTTCCCGTTGCAGGCAGACTCGCGGAGTATGGAGCCGCAAGCCCCTCCAGCACCATCCGCACGAATTTCAGCACCAAGCAACTGACAGAACTGGAGAAAGAGTTTCATTTCAATAAGTACTTGACTCGAGCCCGTCGCATTGAGATAGCCAACTGCTTGCAGCTGAATGATACCCAAGTGAAAATCTGGTTCCAGAACCGCAGGATGAAACAGAAGAAAAGGGAGCGGGAGGGGCTCCTGGCCGCAGCCACCCCGGTGGCCCCTCTCCAGCTTCCTGTCTCTGGGAAGAACCCCGGGAGCCCTTCTGGGGCCCAGGAGCCTTCCTGAGGGCCAGTCTCCAGGTCCAGGAACACTGGCCGGCCGACGGAAGTCGCAGGCCACTCCCACTTCTCTCTGGACCTGAGCTGGAGGTGGCCACGGACAGGAACCAGAGGGGTTTCACTTGGGAAAAGGTGCATCTTAGTAGGCTTCTGAGTTCCAGGCTGTGTGTTTAGATATAAATTCGGTATCTCTTAAGCCACTAGTGTGTGTATTATTTGTGTCTTATCAGGGAATCGAATCGGGGCCCGGCTGCCTGCTGTGTTTCCTCCCTTAGTCACAGGCAGTTCCTGGGTGCCAAGTGGCAGGCCGTTGATTGCTGGGTTCTGCCAAGCCCCTGACACATTCACAGGAGCACCTGCCCGGAGTTTTTCCGCTTTTACTTTAAAGGGCAAGGCTGTGCCTAGTCAGCTTCCTGAGAAGACCAAAGCTAGGTAGGATCTCCTTGATGTAGCTCTGCTGCTTCAATGACGATCACATTTGCACTTCAGTTTTCTTTTCTTTTCTTTTTTTTTTTTCTTTAAAAAGCAGTTTCTACCTCTCCGTGTGCCTGAGTGAAGATACAATCGCTGTTTAGTTAATACGCTGACCAAGCCACAGGGTGGGTGAAGATTAGAATCTGAACTACACCTTGACATCAGTTACGCAGACTTGAATGTAAATTTATACAGTGTGTATATTTTTAAAAGGTTTGCTTGCAATGAACTTCTATATGACATTTAATGTCAGCATGTAAAGGGTCGGAATCTTTTTTGTAATAAAAACTACAGAATCCAACTACTGGCTGCTTTACCCTTTTACTCTTCGACTTGGGTCTCTTAGATGTTTCAGTTTCCTCTATTTGTAATATCTTGAGTCTGCCGTGGGAATTTGTTTACATTGATAACTTTAAAAATAACACTTTTTTACAGGTTGTGTATAGACACAGCGAGCTGGGGACAGTTATCTGAGCCGAGTGAGGGAGAAAATTATGTTGCCAAATATCCACATAACCAAGGAAAGCCTTTCTTCACCTTGAGCGTACTGTTTTATGGTGAGTCTGCCTGTGGACTGCACGTGGACTCCTGGGTTAGGTGCCCACTGGAAGACCCTTCGGGAGATCTTGTTCTTTTATCTCCTGTCCTCACAAAAGGAGGAGGAAAGGCGGCTTGCCGGCTGCACGTCAAAAAGTTCTCGGGCTGAATTCCCATTTCCAAAGTCAAGAATTACAAAGGAGGCTGGGAGAGGCCGGCACCAGAGCTTTCTACTTCCTGTACGTCAGAGTGCATTCTCTCTCTCTCTCTCTCTCTCATATACACACACGCAGAATGCACACAGAGGGTGTCTATTTTTTGGTTTGTTTTAAATGAAGTATTTTCAAATGAATTCTTGCGAAGAGGTACAAGCACAGAATCTGAAAGTTGTTGGCAAGAGGGTGTAGGATAAAAAGAGAAAAACAAAACCCTCTTCTCTCATCTTGTTTCCACCTGGCGCCCTCCCTAGTTCTCGTGCCTGGAGCCACTCATGGTTGACCAGACTTTTGTGTAACCCTACAGAAGCATGAAAAAAAAAAATGCGGTATGAATACACCAAATCAAGCGGCTGTTTAAGACAACGGTCAGGGCAGGTTGTCTCCCTTGCTTCGGAGCCCTGTCTTTAAATCCTCTGTCTAGTTAAACAGAGAGGCTTACAGGCCCACATAATCCCAGCAAGACCCTCAGTTCTCCTTTAGCTACAGTGTTCTGGGTTCCAGCGAGGTGCTTCGGATCTAATCGCTTAAGAGGGCCAGCGCTTTGGGACGATTACTTTTCCTATAAATTAGCAATGCTGTTAGTTGTTTCAGAAGTTCTAAATCACACTTAAATTCTTGTCCCTTGTACCCACCACTTAATGGACTTCAAGAAATAAAATGCTCGGCTCTGACAAACTCAGCTGATTAGAGGGCTAGGATATCACTTAGAAAGCACGTCTGTCAATATTATTCTTATGTTTCACCATCTGCCCTTCAATAACTTGATGCTAATTGGCTCTTGTTTGAAACAACAGCCCCCCCTCTGCGGCCGGCTGCAGTTGCAAAGGGCTTGTTAAAGGGTTTTCGGTCTGCTCCGGCCGCCACCTCCGGGCTTCCCCTGCAGCCTTCTTTGACATAACAATGTTTCCTTTTTGATAAGCATTCAAATGTACACCTAAACAAAAAAATACCAACACGCTTGGTCATTTCCTTAATCTACTACCCCTTTCTCTGAGAAAATAAAGCTTTTCCTTTTGAAGCCAGCGCCAGCACTTAACAGGCCTGATGGATGTCTTCCTTGATGCAGGTGGCTACTTTGACAGACGTATAATGCTGCTCTATGAATCAGGCCAATATTAGCTATTTTTTGACCAGCCCCAGGGATCTTTAAAAGCTTTCTTAATGCAGATCACTGTACAGCTATATTTGGTATTAGGAAGAGTCCTGGCTAGAGATTGGGACGAGCTGGGTGACCCCTGGAGGTCCCTCCCGGCAATGAAAATGCTTCAGAAACAATGCAATGACTTGTGCAGATTTTATTTTAGACCTATGGCTGGGAGAGAGTTTGGTTCTGAGGAAGCAGATGTAGCCTCTAGGGTTACAGTGATACTATGTTTATACAGGAAAAGTGCTGTTAGACTTCAACTACACCTCCCCAGTGGAGGAGTCCAACCCTTGAGGATGGTTTAGTGGTGCCAACCCTATTACTCAGAACTCCGTGTTACTTTGAGTCGGATCTCCATGAAGTACGAGGCTGCTGCACCAACCGTGACACTCCTGAAACCATCCCACTTCCTACCTTCCAAGATTTTAAACTATGCTAATTCACCATCCAGCATTCTGTTACAAGGCAGTTGTAGCTGTTGTGTAATTATTTAGTGTTTCTTGGGCCTCGCACGATGACCTTGTGTTTACTTCTCTGGATTCAGAATAATCGGGAGTGAGGAAAAAGAAAAACATTTAATAACATATAAAATACCCATAACTTGTGTGCTAGCAAAGGAAGGCTTTGTGTATATAAAAATCCAAAATAGGGCCGGCGCCGCGGCTCACTAGGCTAATCCTCCGCCTTGCGGCGCCGGCACACCGGGTTCTAGTCCCGGTCGGGGCGCCGGATTCTGTCCCGGTTGCCCCTCTTCCAGGCCAGCCCTCTGCTGTGGCCAGGGAGTGCAGTGGAGGATGGCCCAGGTGCTTGGGCCCTGCACCCCATGGGAGACCAGGAAAAGCACCTGGCTCCTGGCTCCTGCCATCGGATCAGCGCGGTGCGCCGGCCGCAGCGCGCCGGCCGCGGCGGCCATTGGAGGGTGAACCAACGGCAAAGAAAGACCTTTCTCTCTGTCTCTCTCTCTCACTGTCCACTCTGCCTGTCCAAAAAAAAAAAAAAAAAAAAAAAAAAAAAAAAAAAATCCAAAATAAAGTCACCTAGATTTGCAAAAGATTGTGTGCGACTTATTGTACCATAGTCTCAAATATGGTAAAGCGCAACACCAGAATAGGTTATGTTTGATTACCTTGTCATCAGAAAAAACAAACAGACTCAGGAGAATTGCATTAGCTCTGAAGTTCTTAATTATTTCTATGGCCGAAGAATGTTCTGTATTTGCTGAATATTGAATTTGAAAACCTCAGGATCTAATCAGGGTCAGAGGTTTGGTCTGACCGCAGACCTCTCAACAAGAAAAATGCCCATTGTTAAAACTTTATTTGTGGTTTTAGAGTAAAACCATAGTGGGCATATCTCACAAATAATGATCAATCTCCATGTAAGTAGAAATCGGAATTTTCCCATGGTTTTTACCTCTATGTCATGCTTCTGATGTGTGAAGGAGCAAGAAATATGCAAAATAGCTCTATTTCAGCATCCCATGTACGTAGTTCTTAAGTTATACTTGTCCTTCAGAAATATACTATCCACAGAAATGATTTAACAAAATTCAGTAACAAGAGCAGGCATTTGCCCTCGTTAAGATGTCTCCCACATCCAAGTGCCAGGGTTTAATATCGAGCTCCAGCCCAAACTCCAGCTTCCTGTTAACGCAGACCCTGGGAGACAGCCCTGATGGCTCAAGTGCTTGGTTCCTGCCACATACATTGGAGAGCTGGATTGAGTTCCTGGCTCTTGGCAATGGCCTTGCCCAGCCTTGGCAGCTGTGAGTATTTATAGAGTGAACCAGTGGATGAGAATTCCCTGTCTCTATCGCTATCCAATAACAAACCAAGAGGAAAGAAATCCTAAATATTCGTATGGAAGGAATGCCCATGACTTAGCTTGTGAAGGTTTCAGCTTTTTCTCTTCTACTTGGGATGATCCTGTTGATGTAATTTGGAAGAGAGGACCACAGAGTGGTCATTTGGAATTGTAACAGCTAGGAAGGCAGGCCACTGACACTGGTGAGGCATTTCTAGAGGGCACTAGACTATGTAGTTTATCTCATTCTTGGAGGGTTTGTAGAGCTTAAGCTTGTACAATTTTGGGGAACCAAAATACAAAATTATGAATACAAACTTGCTAAGGCATTTCCAGGACCCAAGTTAAAGCTTAAAGGTTCATCAGGTTCTGGTTCATAGTATATCTATCACTGCTTCACCTCTACTGGCCAGTCAGTGGCTGTAAAATCATTAATGGTGGGACTGGTGCTGTGGTGTAGCAGGTAAAGCTGCCACCTGCAGTGCCAGCATCCCATATGAGTGCGGATTCGTGTCCCAGCTGCTCCACTTTCGATCCAGCTCTCTGCTATGGCCTGGGAAAGCAGTGGAGGATGGCCCAAGTCCTTGGGCCCCTGCTCTCATGTGGGAGACCCTGAAGAAGCTCCTGGCTCCTGGCTTCGGATCAACGTAGCTCCGGCTGTTGTGGCCAACTGGGAAGTGAATCATCAGATGGAAGACCTCTCTGTCTCTACCTCTCTCTCTCACTCTGTCTCTCTGCCTTTCCTTCTCTCTGTGTAATTCTGACGTTCAAATAAATAAATAAATCTTTAAAAAATCATTAATGTTGATTGCTTTTTTCCAACATTTGGGGCCCGGGATCCCTGTTTGCTTCTCCTCAAATGCATCAAGTAACAGGTGGCAGGGACCAGGGCGGGCTGGCTCTGCTCACTGAGCATCTCAGTCCCACTCTGCTCTGGCGGACTCCGGCTGGCTGACTTCAGCCAGTGGGCTTACGTCATGGCTCCAGGGCGAGAGCTCTGTCTCACCCTGCACGTCTTCTGCTGTTGTGCTTCCTTCTCCAAGACACAAACAGAAGAGGAAGATGCGGCTGGAAACAACACAGCTACAATTGTTAACTTCTGAACACTTCCCAAAAGGGCGGGGTCTCATTGAGGGGAAAACCACACCCTTCTCGAGTGTCTGGAGTGTGAACCAGTGGATGAGAGATCTCTGTCGAACAAATAAAATGAAAAACAAATTAACCACACTGCTTTTTAGGACCAGTTGTTCTTTCCTGATTAAAAGGAAACTGGTCTCCATTTCTCCCATAAAACAAAGGGAGTTCAGTTTCCTTATCATTTTAATATTCCTCCACAGTCTTTTATTCTGCTGGTTTTTACCCACGAGTTTGTGGGTATAACATAGTTCTATCAGATTTTAATCAACTAAAAGCAACTATTGAAGTAGTATTTGAAGCCTTTAATTTATCTGTCTTTCGAACCTGTGTGTGTGTGTGTGTGTGTGTGTACAGGTCATGTTTGTCATTGGTCTTGTCTTGATAAACACAAATTAACAATGTCGGTAGCCCTCCAAAAGTTTCCTCTTCCCTTGGAACAGATACACTGGGGTCTAATCAGAGACTTTTCCAATGAGTGTAAGCGCTCCATGTTTGCATTCCTAAACTCCTTGTTTGTAATTCCACAATTCCAGAATAGAGAAATCAGTTTAAATCCTCCCCTCCCTACCCCCACCCACTTAAGACATATGAGATACCTAAGTGTATGCCCTGTTCTGTTGAAGAAGAGATAAGGGAAATCAAACCTCTCCTCCTCGGCGATTGTTACCAAGTTCTGGCTCGTTTTCCTTCAAAATGTCTCATGTCATTTTTCCTTTCCAGCTGGCTTAGGTGTCATCACCTCTCACTGCAAGGCAACTGCTGCCTATGGTCGCTCTGGCTCTGTCTTCTGAGTCAGCTTGTTTGAAAGCCCTGCCTACCCTGTGCTATTCCGCTTTAACCTCCCGGGGGCTCCTGCTTGCCGGGGTGGGGGGGGGGTGTGGGAGGGGTGCGAGAAAGTCTAAAGTCTTTAGCTTGGGATTTCAGGCCCTCAATGTGAGATTCCAGTCCTCTCTCCTGGTTAATCTCACACCGTTGGCTGACACAAAACCTTCACCCTCGGTATTGTGATCCGTTTTTTTCTCGGCCCCAGGGGACTCCGACTTCTCTTTCTCTGAACATGTTCGCGTGTCATTCCTCCCAGCTCCTCTCTGCCTACCCAAGGTTATCCTGTGTGGCACAGCTCCAGTGCCGGCCCCTCTGTGAAGCACTTCTGTACCATCCACGCTTCCAGCCAGTGCCTCTGAGCTCCTGCAGCACTGATGGTCGCTAATGCTTCCTCGGCACTTAGACTCCTTTGCCACGTTATGAGATGCTCTCCCTCTTTTCTTTCCCCCTCCTGTCTCATTAGTTCTCTCTTCACGGGTGTAAATTTTTCCTCCCATGCAGTAAGATGTTGGTTCTATCCTGTTTGCTGATGTTGAATGTGGTTTTATCAGTCTACATGTTACAGTGCTACTCATAAAACACCTCTTCTACTAGATGAAGAACTCTATAACAACACATTGCTAAATGGTCTTTATATTTTATTATTTACAGTGGAACATAAGTAATTCTTGACCACATAATAAAATACAAATAAGAGGATGGGAGGCTGAAGGAGGGAGAAGTGTAGACATCCCTGCTTATATTTTAGGCACAATCTTTTGATCAAGTATGTTGTAAACTCTCAAGAGTGTGAATGTTATCTCAAATGATCTCTTTTATCCTTGCATAATGTAATTTATGATGCACTTTGGTTACAATGTGAGGCTTGTGAATATGTCCTTGTTCCTTGCTACAGTTGCTGGTGTACCTTCTGCGAACAGAGCTGTTGGAGGAGGATAGTTGAAACTAATGAGGGCTAGTGTAGGGTTTCTTAAGAGAGGTCTGCAGATACTTAAATATAGCAGTTGTAAGAGGGAACCTGGCAGCCCATGGGTATGGGTATGACCCCTGGGACAAAAGGCTCAATGTCATTCAATTCTACAGTTTTGTCTTAACAATGGAAATTATAGCATCCCCGCTTCACCGACTCGTGAGAACAGACATTGTTGCTATGTGGGGATAGCTTGGCACAATGTCAGTGCTGAAGAAACACTTGCTAACTATAAGACAGGATGGTTAACAGCATTGTAATAAGTAGCTGGAAGGCAGAAATGTGCTGAAGGAGAAAAATATGTGTATGTATTGTATTTATGGAGTTCTCAGTTGCTATGCATAGACTATTAACAAGTAGGGTTGAAAAGATATGAGAAGGGCCAGCACTGTGGTTCAGCAAGTATAGCTAATGTCTATGGTGCCAGCATCCCATATGGGTGCCAGTTCGAGTCCCAGCTGCTCCACTTCTGATCCAGCATTCCTGCTAATGTGCTTGGGAAAGCAGTGGAAGATGGCCCAAGTTCCTGGGCTCCTGCACCCATGTGGGAGATCTGGAAGAAGCTCCTGGCTCCTGGCTTCAGCGTGGCTCAACACTGGCCTTTGTGGCCATTTAGGGGGTGAACCAGCTAATGGAGGATCTCTCTCTCTCTGCCTCTGAGTGAGAGGCACTCTGTAACTGACCTACAGTCACTTAACTACACTTAACTACAGTTAACTTAAGTTAACTACAGTTAACTTAACTGCACTTAACTACACTTAACTACAGTTACTCTGTAACTCTGCCTTTCAAATAAATAAATCTTTTTTTTTTTTTCTTTTGAAAAAAGAGATACTGAGAATAAGAATTGCAGGGAATGGAGCTGGAGAGAATAAATACAATTATTGATAAATTTAGCAAATTACTGGTGGTGCATAGTAACAGAAGAACATAAAATAGCAGGAGATACTTGAGAAGTGCAATGGCTGAGCACTCACTGAATTAACTAAAGTCCAAGACCTTTATTAAAAGACGCCTAGGAGAAATAAAGGACAGAGTGGGCATCAGACCATTAAATACTACTTCTAGGGGTGCAGTACATTGGAGCTTGCTTTGCGTCTCTGCATCCCACATTGGAGTGCCAGTTTGAGTCCTGCCGCTTCTGCTTCTGATCCAGCTTCCTGCTAATGTGTTCTGGGAGGCAAAAGATGATGGCCCAAGTGCTTGGGCCCTGCCACCCATGTGAGAGATCAGGATGTAGTTCCTGGCTCCTGGCTTAAGCCTGGCCCAGTCCTTAATGTTATGGGCATTTGGGGGCAGAGGGTAGGCAGATGAACCAACATATGGAATATTTCTCTCTCTCTCTCTCTCTGCTGCTCTGCCTCTCCTATAGATGAAAATAAAAATTAAAAAAAAATAGTTTTTTTACTGAGTAATTCTGAGCAATGCAGAGAACTTAAATCTATCACACTTTGGTTCCATTTTCTCCTATCCAAAAGGACATGTGAATTTACATACATGGTATTTTGTAGGTCAGGTGTCATAAATTAGGATGCAGTGATGATTCACATGCATTTCCTACATTGTGGCACCTCCCCAGGGTTGAATTCATCATCCTTAAAAACAGAGGCTTGGGTTGCTGTGCTCTGCAGACATCAAAGTTAAAACAGGAACAATCAACCACATTCTCAACTCTGTTGCTGCAAAAAGAAGAAATCCTTCCCTCTACCTTTTCTGGCAGTGGGGAATCATAAATTTCTTCAACAGTGCATAACACTGAGCTATTTGAATTGTGCGTTTATGAAAGCCTTTCTTTAAACTATAGGTAAATAAATAAAAGCTTGCTTCAAAAAGAACACTTTCAGGTCTAATTAATGAAAATAGAAAATATTTAGTTTTTCCTATTTATTTATGACCTAATTGTGAAAATATGGTCAGTATTCAATTGCCAGTATCAGTGATTACTTGCTATACACACAAATGTTTACACCTCCTCTTACCTTTGAAACCCGAGCTATGATTCAAATTCATGAAGTGTGTCAGCTGTATATTGGAAGCAAGAAAAAAATCTACTAGCTTATGAAAGGATTGTAGAAAAGATAGATTCAATGTAAATAAATAAGTGCTCTAAAGGACAAATTAAAACAGTAACACTGTTCATTCAGACAAGAATTGCACACTATTTGTTCCTAAAAAACTTAAATTAACTTTAAAAGCAATTTAAGCTTGCTTGGGTTAACTTGCCAAGAAGCCCGATTTATTCTTCTGTTTTGACTGTAAATAAAAACACACATGCAACTAGAATAATCTATTTTTCTAGCAGCATATGGTTCTTTTGCAAACTTCAAAAACAGCTGTGTTTGTATCTCTTGAAGACGCTTTGGAACTTGTCATATGGGCAAGCTGTCCGAGAATTGTTACAGTCTGCTTTTATTGAAGGTTTCCAATATTGGGCTTCCCTCTTGATTTTGGAAAGCTTATATTTTTATAAGAAAATGTAATAGATGTCTTCACTGGTTCCGTAAAAACACAAATGGTTGTAACTTACATATTTTAGTATATTAAAGAACCGAATGAACACAGATGAGTAAAGATATTGCATTATCCCTGTGCCTAGCTCAACACGCATCACAACAATGAAGGTGGACTACCTCTAGGGTATACATAAATGAAGACAAAAGGTTTTAGGGTTTCCAATTCAACTCTCTTCCAATTTAATTATAAAACATAATTATTTGACATTCAGGACAAAAAGAGTTCAACTGAAATTTTTTCAATTAAGATTATGTAGGGACACTTGACTTCAATTGGTTGCTAGTTTGAATCCCAACGGCTCCATTTCCGATTCATCTCTCTGCTATGGCCTGGGAAAGCAGTAGAAGATGGCCCAAGTCCTTGGGCCCCTGCACCCATGTAGGAGACTCAGAAGAAGCTCCAGGCACCTGGAGGCACCTGGCTCTGTATTGGCACGGCTCCGACCATGTGTAGGCATGTGTGGAATGAGCCAGCAGATGGAAGACTTTCTCTCTCTCTCTCTAACTGTCTCTCTGTATTTCAAATAAATAAATAAATACTTTTTAAAGATTTATTTATTTATTTGAAAGTCAGAGTTACACAGAGAGAAGGAGAGGCAGAGGCAGAGGCAGAGAGAGAGAGAGAGAGAGAGAGAGAGAGAGAGAGAGGGGTCTTCTATACACTGGTTCATTCCCCAGATGACCACAATGGCTGGAGCTGTGCCCATCTGAAGCCAGGAGCCAGGAGCCTCCTCTGGGTCTCCCACATGGGTGCAGGGGCCCAAGGCCTTGGGCCATCCTCTACCACTTTCCCAGGCCACAGCAGAGAGCTGGATAGGAAGTGGAGCAGCCATGTCCCGAATTGGCACCCATATGGGATGCCAGCACTGCAGGCAGTGGCTTTACCAGCTATGCCACAGCACCAGCCCATAAATAAATATTTTTAAAAATGGCTGGCACTGTGGCTCAGCAGATGACATCACCACTCTTGGTGCCAGCATCCCCTATTGATCAGAGCGCTGGCTGGAGGCCTGGCTACTCTGCTTTCCACCTAGCACCTTGTTAATGTGCCTGGGAAGGCAGCAGATGACAGCTCCATTCCGGTGTTTGGGCCTCTTCCAGTCATGTGATGACCTGGATAGAATCCTTGGCTCTTGGCTTCAGCCTGGCCCAACCTCAGTTGTTGTAACCATCTGGGGAGTGAACCGACTGATGGAAGACCTCTGTCTCTCCTGTCTCTCCCTGCCTCTCTCTCTCTCTCTCTCTGATACTCTGCCTTTCTTCTTTCTTTTTTTTTTTAATTAATTAATTAATTAATTTGAGAGGCACAGTTACAGAGAGAGGGAGATATGAGAGAAAGGTCTTCCATCCACTGGTTCACTCCTCAAATGGCTGCAATGGACAGAGCTGAGCTGATTCAAAGCCAGGAAATTGACTCTTCAGGGTCTCCCATGCAGGTGCAGGGGCCCAAGGACTTGGGCCATCTTCCATTGCTTTCTTAGGCCATAGCAGAGAGCTGGATTGGAAGTGGAGCAGCCGGGTCTTTAACCAGCTCCCAAATGGGATGCTGGCACTGCAGGCGTTGGCTTTACCTGCTACACCACAGCACCAGCCCTGATACTTTGCCTTTCAAATAAGAAAATTAGAAGTTGACCCCAAGATCTTTGCAGAAGGGAATTCCACAGCTTCTGCTGGTAACTCACTGTTGCTTCATAGACTGGCAATGGTGAGGTGGAGTAGGTTCCTCCTCTTCCGTTTAGTTTTGTTCCCAAGAACTTTCCTTGTCAGTTCAAACTGGAAATTTTAGATTCAGTGATGACAAAGGTCTCAGTATCAATTGCTCTGGCTTTCATGGTTTGATTCATTTTAATTCCTTCTCTTTCCGGACCCTTCTGTGCTGTGTGTTACAACTTGTACACATATTTATGATAGAATGATTACTATTGATTGCAAATATCTGTATCCATGTGTATCTCCTCTCAGGAGCTAAAACAGATTTACCTTTTTTTTTTTTTTTGACAGGCAGAGTGGACAGTGAGAGAGAGAGAGAGAGAGAGAGACAGAGAGAAAGGTCTTCCTTTACCGTTGGTTCACCCTCCAGTGGCCACTGCGGCCAGCGTGCTGCAGCCAGCACACCACGCTGATCTGAAGCCAGGAGCCAGGTGCTTCTCCTGGTCTCCCATGTGGGTGCAGGGCCCAAGCACCTGGGCCACCCTCCACTGCACTCCCGGGCCACAGCAGAGAGGTGGACTGGAAGAGGAGTGACTGGGACAGAATCTGGCGCCCTGACCGGGACTAGAACCCCGGGTGCTGGCACTGCAGGTGGAGGATTAGCCTATTGAGCCGCCACACCGACCCAGATTCACCTTCTTAACTCTGAACTGCCTATGATGCGCATTTTTACTACATTTAGTATTGTGTTGACTCATGGGCCCTATTATGCAGCTAGAAGATACTACGCCCCGGGGGTCCGTGTTGTGATGCAGTGGGTAGAGCTGCAGCCTGCAGTGCTGACATCCCATATGGGTGTTGGTTTGAGTCCCGGCTGCTCCACTTCCCATCTAGTTCTCTGCCAAAATGCCTGGGAAAGCAGTAGAGGATGGCACGGGCCCTTGGGCACCTGTGCCCACATGGGAGACCTGGAAGAAGCTCTTGGCTCTTGGGTTTGGATTAGCCCAGCTCTAGCTGTTGCAGCCATTTGGGGAGTGAACCAGCAGATGGAAGTTCTTTCTCTCTGTAACTCTGTCTTTCAAATAAATAAATAAATAAATAAAAAGCAACAAAAGAATAAAATACTTAGTTTTTTTTTTTTTTTAAGAAGGTACTGTATCCCATGCTTGAGCTAAAATGATAAAGTAAGAGTTTGTCTCTATCTCTTCTTTTTGATTATCTTTTTAAATGATACACAAAAATTTAATGTGCTTTTCTGCATGTGTGCTACATTCCGTAAGTGAAAGAAGTGAAACAATATCCACTTAAAGAATATGCCTCACATGAAAAATGCTCAGGAGCACTGGCCGTCAAGGAAATGCAAATCAAAACCACAGTGCGGTTTCACCTCACCCCAGTCAGAATGGCTCTCATACAGAAATAAACAAACAACAAGTGCTGGCAAAGATGTGGGGAAAATGGTACACTAGTCCACTGTTGGTGAGAATGTAAGCTGGTAAAGCCACTATGGAAGACAGTATGCAGATATCTCAGAAATCTGAATATAAACCTACCATACAACTCAGCTATCCCACTCCTGAGAACTCACCCAAGGGAAATTAAATCATTATATGAAAGAGTTATCTTCACTCCCATGTTTATTGCAGCTCAATTCACAGTAGCTAAGACATGAACTCAACCCAAATGCCCATCGACTGAAGACTGGATAAAGAAATGATGGGATATGTACACCAGGGAGTACTATAGAGATTTAAAAAAATGAAATCCAGTCATTTGCAACACAATGGATGAATCTGGAAAACATCATACGTAGTGAAATAAGCCAGTCCCAAAGGGACGAATACCACATGTTCTCCCTAATCTGTGATAACTAATAGAGCACCTAAAAGGCAATCTGTAGAAGTGAAATTGACATTTTGAGAAGCAATGACTTTAACAGCCCTTGTCTTGACTGTTGAGGAACATTTTTTTCTTTTTAATACTATTTGTTATTTTTTAGTTTTTTTTTTTTTTTATTTGACAGGTAGAGTTGGACAGTGAGAGAGAGACAGAGAGAAAGGTCTTCCTTCCATTGGTTCACTCCCCAAATGGCAGCTACGGCCAGTGCTGCGCCAATCCGAAGCCAGGAGCCAGGTGCTTCCTCCTGGTCTACCATGCGGATGCAGGGGCCCAAGCACTTGGGCCATCCTCCACTGCCCTTCTGGGCCACAGCAGAGAGATGGACTAGAAGAGAAGCAACTGGCACCAGAACCCAGCCCCACTATGGGATGCCAGCGCTGCAGGCAGAGGATTAACCAAGTGAGCCATGGTTCTGGCCCCTCTTTTTAATACTATTTGTTGAACTCTTTACTAACATAGAGTTAAACATATGTGTATAAAGTCAACTGAAAGTAAATTTCAGTAAAAATAAGAGTTGAAATAAGAGAGGGAGGAGGAAGAGGGGCGGGAGTATGGGTGGCAGTGCAGGCATAGTGGAAAGAATCACCATGTTCCTAAAGTAATTATGAAGTGTATGAAGTTTGTAACTGTAAAGCTGTATAGTTCTGCATATATTCCTATGGACTTACTTTTAAGGGTACAGTTTAAAAACTTGCCATGGGACTCTAAATCCCCTTAAGCTGAGTGGTAAAAATAGCATCTTAAGTGTTAAAGTGACCATATGGATAAAATTAAGTGTTTGGTAATAATAATAGAATTAAAGAGGAGTGAATGCACCAACATGGGAAGCAGTCCACACAGCAGACACATAGAAGCACAATCACTTTAAGCAGCATGCTGAACTCAGAAACAGCCCTTAAGGCATTCTGGTCTGGATGAAAAGCCCAGAAGAGCATTTAAGGCATAGAAAGCCAAGACATTGTGGCAAAAATGTCCTACATGAAGGACCTTGGTGGGTGAGACCCCAGTGGAAAGAAGTAATCATCAAAGAAGGAAGTACTCTTCTCTGAAGGGAGGAGAGAACTTCCACTCTGCTTATGGCCTTGATTAAATACTGACGGAGTTTGTGGATTCAAAAGGCTCCATAGCCTAGGCAGCTCATTTCAAGAGCTTTGAGTGATCCCTGATGTCATACGTATGAGTGTTAATTGTTAAGCTAACAACAGGAGTCACTGTGTGCTAACTTCCCATGCAAGACCTCTGTCCTCAAAGAGTTGTATTATAATTATGTCTAAGTGTTTGCAAAATATCTATCATTCTTTGGCACTTCTTTAAAGTTAATTAAGTTTCTAAAAAAAAAAAAGTGAAATTAACTTCAAGATGCAATGACTTTGAGCAGCCCTAGTCTTGACTGTTGAGGAACAGTTTTTTTTTTTATTTTTTTTATTTTTTATTGTGCAAATTGCTGAACTCTTTACTTAGCATAGAGTTGGTCTTCTTTGTATAAAGTAATTCAAAATGGATCTTATTGGAGAATGGGAGTGGAAATGGGAGAGTGAGTAGAGGAGGAGATGGGAGTGTGGGTGGGAGGGCAGGTATGGTAGGAAGAATCACTATATTCCTTAAATTATACTTATGAAATGCATGAAGTTTGTATTCCTTAAATAAAAGATTTCTCTGGGAAAAAAAGAATATGCCTGCCCCTAAAAATATTGAGCACCCTTTGGGGGAGGGAGAAGACTGCTTTCATGTTGTAAGCTTTTTCTGGTAGCCAGAGCAGACACTGAGTGCTGAACACCAGGTGACACAGAAAGCAGTGGTGCAAGATGGATTAGATGGGAAGAGGCAGAAGCCAGTGAGGCCATTCAAGGATTCATTTCAAAAGCCTTGATGAGAGATGACAAAGGTTTGGGGTGATGAAGACAGCAACACAGAACAGGCACTTTGGAAGCAATTAGGAGCCGATGTGGAAGAGGAGGACAAGACTAGATACAGACTTCAGAGCTGCCCTAGGAACAGAAATGATTTTAAAAAACAATTTAGCTCAGCAAAACAATCAGAGAGTAAAGCTTAACAGTTTGACTACCCTTTGTAAAAAGATTTATTTATTTGAGAGGTAGAGTTACAGATAGAGAGAAGGAGAGACAGAGAGAGGTCTTCCACTCACTGGTTCACTCCCAAATGGCTGAACAGCTGAGCTGATCCAAAGCCAGGAAACAGGAGCTTCTTCTGGGTCTCCCACATGGGTGCAGGGGTGTAAGCGTTTAGGCCTTCTTCTATGCTTTCCCAGGCAGTAGCAGAGAGCTGGATCAGAAGAGGAGCAGCTGTGGCTTGAACCCATGTGGGATGCCGGTGCTTAGCCCACTATGCCACAGCACCAGCCCCACTTTGAACATTGTTAAGTGTGTAATGTGGGAGCATTAAGGGCATTCATGTTGTTTGCAACCATGGCCACTGTCCAATGCCTGGTTTTCATCCTTCCCAACTGGACTGTCCCCACTAGGCAAGAGCTCCCATTCCCTCCCCACCCACCCCCAGTAAGCACTGTTGCACTCGCTGGCCCTAGGAATCCTACCGCTCCTGTTATGTCCCAGACGTGGAATTTTTATACAATGTCTGTCCTCTTTTGTCCTGCCTAGCTTAATCCTTTCAAAACAGAAATGAATGTGTGTGACTCACCCCTACCACAAGTCATTTAAAATAAAATGTGAGTTTTCGAAATGACAAAGAGTTACATATATGCTTAAATGAAAATAGCATGTTTCTGGATTTTCTGGTTGCACAGTTATGAATTGTTGAAATTAGGCCTTTCCTTCTTTTCCATTTGGAATGTGGGTGGTACGTGTGTGTGTATAGGGGCCCTCTGCTCCCCTATAAGGCACCGCCTCACTGTTTCAGTGGCCTTCAACCCCCTAGAAATGCTGCCATTTCAGGGTGCACGCCAATTTGCCTCTGATTCAGATACATCTGCCAGTCACCTCTTCCCTTCAGCCTCTGTGCTCTGTGACGGAGTCAAGGACGGTGACAAGGGTACAAGGGTTTCTTTCTTTCTTTCTTTCTTTCTTTCTTTCTTTCTTTCTTTCTTTCTTTCTTTCTTTCTTTCTTTCTTTCTTTTTTGACAGGCAGAGTGGACAGTGAGAGAGAGACAGAGACAGAGAGAAAGGTCTTCCTTTTGCTGTTGGTTTACCCCCAATGCCCACCGCGCAGATCTGAAGCCAGGAGCCAGGTGCTTCTCCTGGTCTCCCATGAAGGTACAGGGCCCAAGGACTTGGGCCATCCTCCACTGCACACCCGGGCCAGAGCGGAGAGCTGGCCTGGAAGAGGGGCAACCGGGACAGAATCCGGCGCCCTGATTGGGACTAGAACTTGGTGTGCCGGTGCCGCAGGCAGAGGATTAGCCTACTGAGCCGCGGCACTGGCTATTGACAAGGGTTTCATATGCATTTCATCTTAATGAATTAAATCTTTGAGAACTCCACCTTTGTTTACCTATTTTTCATTAGCTTAAATCTCTGAGGGCTACAACATCATATGGATTCTGTGTCTTTCCTTCTGGGAGGAAAGTTGCGTGGGAATTTGGAGGGAACAAGGCCACCATTTGTTTCAGGGGAACGTGTTGCCTCTCCCCAGATTGTCCTGCTTTGTTTGGTTTGCACCAGGAGTCACTGCGTTGTTCTCTGCTTTGTACAGACGTGCACGTATCTTACCCAGTAGAATCCAGTTCCACCTCAGGCATAAACATTTGCAACTTTAGAAGAGTGTGCGCTCCCTTTGGCTCTGTAGATCCCTTTAGAGTGAGCACAAATAGCCTAGTCCCCCAAGCCTTTTAATTTGTCTTTATTATTTGAGAGATAGAGATAGAGAGAGATCTCCCATTTGCTGTTTCTCTCCCCAAATGCCTATAATAGTTGGGGCGGGGGTGGGGGGAAGGTCAAATCCAAAATCCCAGAATCAATCCAGTTCTTCCACGTGGGTGGCAGGGTCCCAAGAACTTGATCCTCTGCTGTTGCTTCCTGGGATGTGCTGTAGCAGGAAACTGAAATCAGAAGTGGAGGTGCCAGGACACACACCCAGCCACTCAGCTGTGGGACGCAGGTGTCCCAAGCAGCATCCTGCTGAACCTTACCCTTGCCCCATGTTTGCCTTTTTTTCCCCCAAGATTTATTTTATTTTATTTGAAAGGCAAAGTTACAAAGAGAGAGGGAGAGACAGAGAGAAAGATCTTCCATCTGCTGGTTCACTCCCTAAATGACTACAACAGCCAGAGTTAGGTTGATCCAAAGCCAGAAGCGTCTTCTGGGTCTCCTACATGGGTGCAGGGGCCCAAGGACTTGGGCCATCTTCTACTGCTTTCCCAGGCCATGGCAGGGAGCTGGATCAGAAGTGGAGCAGCTGGGATTTGAACCAGCACCCATATGAGATGCCGGCACTGCAGGTGGTGGCTTTACCCGCCACACCACAGCACCAGGCCAGAATGTTTGCCTTTTATATCTCCTGCTCCTGACAGGCTCCACAGTGGTACAGAGATTCATTTTTAAGCAATGAAATAAAAAAAAAACTATAAAAGGAAAGAAAAAAATATAAGCTCTTTTGTGTGCTGCAGACAATGTGGAAATGGAAACTTTAGGACTGGCAGGGAGGTGGAGGAAGAGGTGAGATGCATGTGGCCAGGGCAGGCTGCTCCCAAACCTGTGCAGAGAAGAGGCAGGGCGGCTGCAGGCTCCTGGTCCAGGGTGCGTGAGCGCGGCAGGAGTCTGGGAGCAGAGCGGGCCTTCTCTGTGCCCAGGGTCCTCCCTGTGTGGGCTGCAGAGAGCCTTGGTGAGTTCTGAGCATGACCCTGGGCAAGGCACTTGACCTCTGCCGTGCTTCAGTTTCCTTCTGGCAAAATGGGCAAAAGGGTTTCCACTTGCTAGGGTTCTTATGAGGATTATAATACAGACAAATTTTACTTTTTTTTTTTACATATGAAAGAACTAAATGTATGTAAGTCCTCTGAGGCCCAGAGATGCTGCACTGATGGCTCAGTGCACCAGTCGGTGGCTCACTGTGGAGCCAGGATTAGAGCTGTAATAATCAGGACTTTTCTGGGCACACTGAAGCCAGCAGGAGAGAAAGTCACGTGGTGCCATTTAATTTCCCCGCAGATAGGAAGGGAAGACTTGGCCAGAGGTGGGGAGGGGTTTCTTGGTGAGGGAGGGCAGGCCCCCTGCCCCCACACCCACATTCTACCTGTTATTTCATTTTTGTTTGTTTGTTTTAGTAAAAGATTCTGGTTAAAGTACAAATGCCCCTCTAGAAGGGTTGCATATTAACCTCCCTGTTGCTGTATCACAAATCACAAAAACCTAGCGTGTTGCTGTGGATTCATTCTGAGAGGAGGAACGCGGTGGGGGCAAGAGGCGCAGAGTCACCACACAGACCCCTGGGAGTCCCGTGAAAGCAGGCCTGAGGCGAGCAGTCGGAAGACTCGTTTATTTCAGTTGCTACAGCAGCTTAAATAGCCAAGGCAGCCAATCCAGTCAAGGGGCGGTTTATGCCCTAACCAATCACAGCCTGTTGTGCCAAGCAGTATCCAAAGCCATCTAATCACAGCCTCTTGCCAGGCAGGCTCCGTTGCCAGGTGGGTTTCAAAGCCATTCCTGAGTAACTGACGCTGGCTTGCCAGCGGCCATCTTGGCATGGCTTTCTCATTCCACCACACTAGTGCCTTAAACAATATCATTTGTTGCACCTCAGAGTGTCTGTGGGTCAGGAATTCTGGGTGGTTCTGGCACAGGGTCTCTTGAGAGGTTCCAGACAGATGCTGCCTGGGCTGCACAAGGCTGACAGCTTGCAGAGGCCTGGAGACCTCATTGCCTTCTCTCAGCCTCCGAGAGGGCTGGTTGCATCTCCTTGCGACAGGGCTACTTACTGGCTTCCTCCAAAAAGAGCAAACCCAGAAACCAAGACGGAAGCTGAAATCTCTTTATGGTCTAGCCTCTGGCTCATACACTTTCATTTCTGAATGTTCTGTCAGCCTCACAGAGCACCTCTGCTTCTACATGGGAAGGTACTAGATAATGGCCGCGCAGACCAAGGTCTACACAGGACAATGGTTTCAGCACAGGGCAGGAAGACCGGGAGTAGAGGATCATTGGGGTTAGCTTGGTGGTGGCTCACCACGCCCACATTCAGCTCCCACCTTTGTTATTCTTCCCTGGGAAGAGGAGGAACATGGGAGTTGCACGGAGCCCTGGGGGAGACCTCAACGTGGCCTTGATGGGGGAAGTGGGATGACCGGAAACGAGCTTCATCAACCTCTCCTCGTCCTGACAGAGGGCGGCAAGGGCAGCTTAAATCAGCAAGAAGCAGCCCCTGAGCCCTGCACTTCAGGCCTCAGAAGTACACTCTTGCCTTAAAGAAATATAGATCACAGGATTCATCTTTTTAAAAGTTGGGCTCAACTTTGTAACTCTTGCCAGCCATCACCGTCACCACATGGTCCAGCAGGTTTTGGGGCAGCCAGTGCTGCTCCCACCAACTTATTGTGTAGCAGTTACTTGCTTTTACCATGCCTCACTGTTCCATCTTTGGAATGGGTTGGCCAATATGAATTCCTTGGTGAATGTCTCAAGAATGGGTTTGTCATTACAAATACACAGTATACTTATTTTCATGTTATTATTGTGCTTTAAAATGTTTATTAATTTGTTTAACAGATAGGGTAAGATTCTCACAGATGCATTAATCAACCCGTTTACTTGCTCATTTTTCTTTTAATTTTAGTTTCAAAAATACCCAAAGGCTACATCCATTACAGGGTAATGGACTGCAAAATCTTATTTAATTGCAATAAACATATTTACTGGAGTCGCAGCAAAGACAAACTGCATAATCCTGTGAACTTCTACCAATTTAAAAGAAGCAACACAACCTCTGGTAATGGGTTATCAGCCATTATCTAGATCCTTCCCATACTGAACCTGAGCTGGTCTGTGTGAATGATAGAATATTCAGAGACAAAAGTCTATGAGTCAGGGGCCAGTGTTGTGGCTTAGCAGGTTAAAGTTGTGGCCTGCAGTGCCTCATCTTATATGGACACTGGTTTGGGCCCCAGCTTCTCCACTTCAATCCAGCTTCCTGCTAATGTGCCTGGGAAGGAAGCAAAGGATGGCCCAAGGGCTTGAGCCCCTGCACCCACGTGGGAGACCCAGAAGAAGCTCCCAGCTTCAGTCTGGTTCAGCTCCAGCCATTGTGGCCATTTGGGGAGCAAACCAATGGATGGAAGATCTCTCTCTTTTTTTCTCTCTCTCTGTAACTCTGACTCTCAAATAAATAAATAAATAAATCTTTTTTTTTAAAAGGAAAAAAGGATATGAGTCAGAGGCTAGACCATAAAGACATTGCAGCTTCTGCCTTGGTTTCTTGGTTTGTTCTTTTTTTAAAAAAAAATAGATTTATTTATTTATTTGAATGTCAGAGTTATACAGAGAGAGGAGATGCAGAGAGAGAGAGAGGTCTTCCATCCACTGGTTCACTCCCCAATTGGCCACAACAGCCAGAGCTGCGCCGATCCGAAGCCAGGAGCCAGGAGTTTTCTCCAGGTCTCCCACATGGGTGCGGGGTACCAAGGACTTGGGCCATCTTCTACTGCTTTCCCAGGCCATAGCAGAGAGCTGGATCAGAAGTAGAGCAGCCAGGACTAGAACCAGCACCCACATGGGATGCCAGCACTGCAGGTAGTGGCTTTACCTGGCACACCACAACACTGGCCCCTTGGTTTGTTCTTTTGGGAGGAAGCCAGCAGCCTTGTCATAAGGATACTTAGCCAGCCCCTATGAAGCTGAGAGAATGGACCCAGCAGCCTCTGCAAACTGACAGTGCTCATCAGCTACATCATGCAGGGAACCCTTGGGCCTTGAGCAGTTCCACTGGCTTTGAGTTATTCCAGTGCAGTTTCTGCTCATCTCTAAAATGATGTAACTATTTCTTGAGGTGCCAAACTACAGTGTTACTCAAAACAATGGTCTCATTTATTATTCTTGATTTATAAAACATTTTAATTGAATTTATCCCCATAAACTAACAGTGATGATTAAGAATAGATGAAACATACAAGTTCAGAAACACTTAATACATCCCAATTTTTCTAGTAGATCTTGATATCGTTGTAGATACGACTGTATATTTAATTCAGTGTAAGAAGGTTACTTCAGACCCAGTTCTCCTGCTGTCTATTTCTGGTTCCTCGGGGATCCTAAACGAAATCCAAGGAAATTCCTTGCTGATTGGGGAGATATTAGACTGCAACATATGGCCCGCACATGTCATTAGTATTCCTCTAAGGAAAAATAGAAAGGATTATATTTAGAACACAGGGTATGTGTTCAGTGCTCGGGATGACCCAGGGGATTATTAGATGCTTCTTGTGGAATTTTCTCTATTTAAAAGCTGAATCCAGAATTGTGACTGTCTGGTGTGGACATTGGAGTCCATCTGTAAGTTTTTGCAGGTGTGAGGCCTGTCAGATCTTCACTATTGTGTAGTGTCTTGAAAGCTATTCATTTTGCTTTTCAGAGAAGATTTTGAGTGTCAGGATTTCAGATAATTTAGACTTTAGACAAGATACTGTCCGAAGGGAAACATTAATTATTCATGAGTGACACGCCATTTGTTCCCAAATAAAGTGAGTTGAGTGTGTAGTAGCATTGCCAGTTTTGCATCTACCTTACAGAATTTTAATTGTGTTTCTTCACATTTGAGGTGTAACTGGAGAATACACGTCTTAGCTCGTTCAGGCTGCTGTAGTAAGAATCCTATAATCTGGATGGCTTATGGACGACAGCAATCTGTTGTTGATGGTTCTGAAGCTAGGAAGTCCAGGATCTAGGCATCAGCAGATTTGGTGCCTGGGAAGGGCTCCTTGCCTCAAACGTGGTGGCTTGTACTTGTGTCCTCACATGGTGCAAGGGGCAAACAAGCTCCCTCGGGCCTCTTCCAGAAAGTGCATGATCCCATTCACAAACGTTCTGTGTTCCTGACTTAGTCACTTCCCAAAGGCCCCACCCTGTATTACAGTTACATTAGGGATGAGGTTTCAACATGAATTGTGAGGGGACATGAGCATCCCATCATAGCAATGAGATACGATTGTTAAGGAAATGCTGATGCTTACGAGACGGTTGTAGGTGGCTGTAGGCTGATTTCTTGTCGCCTTGATCCAAGGCCTTGGCTGATCCGCCTATTTCAGAAGCTCCACAGTCCTTCTCCCGTCATTGAGAAAAATGTCCTGTTCTGGACATGAACTCCTTGTTTTGCATGGATCAGGCTTAAACCATTAAAGTTCTAAAGAACATAAGGGCTACCATCAGCCCATACTTGGTCTCTTCACCTGGATGTCCTACTCTCATCTTGAAATCAACATTCCCTGCTCATTTTGCCCCCCACTCAGTTAGTTTCCCTTCCCAGTTACTCAGCTGCCAGTCACCTGAATGAGTAACGCCCACTTCTTGTGGCCGCTCAAGTGAGAAGCTTGGGGAAGCATGCTTTTCTTCATTCACTTACACTCACTTCCTTCTATGTTCCTTTTTAGTTTATTTTTCCCCCAAGTGTCGGGGTTCACTTTCCATTTTTTTTTTCTTTGACAGCAGATGTGCAGTTTTGATTATAGCTACTTTCCACAGCTCAATGTCCGCAATCCCATTATGAGTGGTTCTTCAGAAACCACCTCCCTCGGATTGTGCCGCTGCCCTGGGCTCTAGGTATACTGCAGGATGTTGAAGTTTTTTTGTCTTTAAATAGTCTTGATTAATAGGTAATACTTGTACATTTTTTTTTTTTTTTTGACAGGCAGAGTGGACAGTGAGAGAGAGAGAGACAAAGGTCTTCCTTTTGCCGTTGGTTCACCCTCCAATGGCCACCGCGGCCGGCGCACCGCGCTGATCCAAAGCCAGGAGCTAGGTACTTATCCTGGTCTCCCATGGGGTGCAGGGCCCAAGTACTCGGGCCATCCTCCACTGCACTCCCTGGCCACAGCAGAGAGCTGGCCTGGAAGAGGGGCAACTGGGACAGAATCCGGCACCCCGACTGGGACTAGAATCTGGTGTGCCGGCGCCGCAAGGGGGAGGATTAGCCTAGTGAGCCGCGGCGCCGGCCACTTGTACATTTTTATGGGGCACCATGCACTATTTCAACACATTAACACAATGTAAACTGATCAAAGCAGGCAGTTAGCCATGCTTTTTCTTTATCTCTTCTTTATGTTTGGCACCTACCACTCTCTTCTTCTTTTTTAAAGATTTATTTATTTATTTGAAAAGCAGAGTGAGAGAGAGAGAGAGAGAGAGAGAGATGCTATCTGCTGATTCACTCTCCGAATGGCTGCTGCAGCTAGGTCAACAAAACAGAACAAAACCATAAAAATGTGTTCATATTCTTTGATCTAACAGTTCCTTTTGTGGAACTCTATCTTAAAAAGGTAGCAACCACAAACTAGAAAAAACTATGGTGCACAAAATTTCCCTTCTTATCGGATATCATTGAAGATAATATTGGAGAATTAGAAAAAAAATTACACATCTAATAATGAAAAAAAGAATTATCATACATCACTCTGGAAATATTGAATGCACAAAACAAATATGGTAAAGGCTATGTAATTATATGAATTTCTAAAAAATGAGCTAAAAAGCAGAAACAGAATATTCTAGTTATAGAAACATTTTAAAGTCTTTAATATAGTTTTAAAAGTTATTGTTTCCCTTTTTAGAATGTTAAGAGAATTATTTAACACTAGCAATATTTATGGCATAAGAAAAACACATTCATTGTTTTTTGTGTAAATAAATTTAAATTTTTGCTGAAAAAATTCTAAGATGTCTTATGTGCCTATGACGTTCTTGTTACTTTCTATGTCATTTAATCCCTACAATATACTCAGTGACACAGATATTAGCTATGTTTTCCTCGGGGAAAAAATAGTCCCAGAGATGTTAAATAATTTCTGCAGGATCACACAGCCAGGAAATGCTAGGTTCAGGCTCACCTAATTCTGTTGCATGGGCATCTGAATCTGAAACAGATTTAAATGGGTCTGTATTCCTAGTTAAAGAACTTGATTCTTACATAATTTGACTATTATAAACCTTAAAAAAAGTATTGGACAAGAGAAAGAGATAGGGTTTGGGGATTACTTCCATGCACTTCTTCCTAAAGATAGAAACAGCAGAGGAGTTGATGGCAGGGGCCATGCTGGTGAGCTGGGGGCCTTCTGGGAGCTCTGCTTCATCATCTTTCACTTGAAGTTTCTGGTTCAGGGGTGACAAAGACACTGCTCTTCAAACACTTGGATTTGATTAGGATACAGCCCATCCTCAAAACTGGACCGAAGATGGGATGACATCATATTTTTTTTTTATTTGAAAGGGAGAAAGAGAGAGAGAGAGAGTGAGAGAGAGAGAGATTTCCCATGAACTGATTTACTTCCCAAATACCATTAACATCCAGTGTTCGCTCAGGCTGAAGCCAGGAGCCATGAACTCCATCCCTGTCTGCTGTGTAGGTGGCAGGGTTCAAATACTTGAGTTAGTATCTTCTGCCTCACAGGTACACTAGTAGGAAGCTGGATTGGAAGTGAAATCGGTAGGACTTAAACCAGGCAGTATGATATGGAATGTGGGTTTCCCAAGTGGCTTAATCCATTGCACCACAATGGCTGCCCCAAATGCTAACCTCTTTCTGTAGAACACCTTTTCAGCTTGATATTTCATGACACAAGTCATCTTTCAGTTCCAAAAGCTCTCAAGATTCAGTTAGGTTTCTGGAATGGCTGAAGATCTTATAATTCTCTCTTATGTATGGATGGATCATAAGAAGCTATGGGATTTTGTTTGGCAATCTTTGGGTGCAAGTAACACTTGAATGTGTAGAGAATCTTCCAAAAATTATGTTAACAATAAGCTAATTTTACTAAATTCATAGCATTGGTAGTCACCTTGGAAAGAATATCCCAGACATCCACATATTTTCCTCTGGAATTTATTTTTATTTAGTTGAGAGATAAAGACACACACAGAGAGAGAGAGAGAGGGAGGGAGGGAGGGAAAGAACATTCCCATCAGCTGGTTCGCTTCCCAGATGACACAATGACTAGGGCTGAGTTGGGGCTAGAGCCAAGAGGAGCCAGGAATTCAATCCAGGTCCCCCATATAGGTGACAAAGAACCAGTTACTTGAGCCATAATCCACTGCCTCCCAGAGTCTACATATTAGCAAAAAGCTAGTGTGAACTAGAGCTAAGAGTCAAAGCCAGCTCTCTGAGGGGGACACAGGAGTCTCAACAGCCAGGCTCAACGCCCACTCCCTCCTCTGGGACTTGCAAGTATGGGTTCCTGACTGCAAAACAAAGGTTTAATGTTCTTGAGCTTCTTCCAAGTCAGTGAGCTGAAGAGGTGGCCTAGGCGTCATGGATGAAATGCTAGTGAGAATTTGAGCCCCACAGTAATTCAATAATTAGGTCAACCTTTGTCTCCACCCAAACTGTACTCTATTTTTCAGAGCCTACTGATGAATAACACCATTAATCAAAAATGTAAGATTGTTCATGCCTAAGAGAACTCAAAATTTATTTTAAATTGTTGTAGGCAGAAAAGAACCCTTGGTAATCAATGTAGTTACTCAGCAAGCACAAGCAGGCAATTCTCAGAACAGTACACGGGGTAGAGTGAACTGGGGCAATGGTTCTTTGAGAGCCCTTTGCTGCTGGAGTGACCAAAATCAACAAGAATGGCCTGGATAGCTGGCAGTAGGATAGGAGGAAGTGAAGATGGCATTGATGCTCATCTATAGCCAACTCTCAGCAAGGTAAAAGAATAGAATTGCCTCCCTGGCTCCCTTGAACACAATTCAGGCTTCATGCTACCTTTTTTTTTTTTTTTTTTTTTTTTTAACTTCTTTTTGCTCTTGTCTGCCTGTACTGCATATGTTACCTTGAAATCCACTGGATAAAAATTCTAGGATTTGAAGGTGGTAGGCAAACCTTAACTTCCCTAGTCTTAACATTTTGTCATCCTTCAAGGGGCAATAGATTTTTTTAAATAGGTAGTTTAGTGAAATCTTTTCTTCATAAAGTCCAAGGTTTGGGTGTCTTTCATGTTCTCCAGCACATCTTACCATTGTTACCAACACCTCATTAAATAATCCAATTATGTGGTACTTACTATGTGGTGCTAAAGTCCCAGACAATTTTAAAAATGAAAGTTCTTGATGTGAGCAGCTTCAGAGGATAGGAAAAGCTGAAATTAGCAAAGGTACATGGAATGACTAAGCATTTGTTTTTTTCTACCTGAAAACATGGGGAAGACGACAGTCCATTGGGGTCTCCTTCTTTGAAAAAACATTTGTTTGAGAGGCAGAGAGGTAGAAAGAGAAGGAGCAAGCTCCCATCTGCTGGTTTGTTCCTTAAATGCCTCCAATAGTAGAGACTGGGCAGGACTGTAGCCTAAAGCCCAGAACCACATCCAGATCTCCCATGTGGGTGGCAGGAACCTAATTCCTTGAGCCACTACTGCAGCTTCCCAGGGTTTGAATCAGCAGCAAGTTGAAATCAGGAATCAGAGGCAGAAATTGAACCCAGGAGCACCAGTATGGGACGCAGACCCCTTAACTCTGTCCTAAAGTCTAGGCTAAACGTCTGGTCCTCTTTGTTTCTTTTAAAAAATACTTTAAAATTTGCCAAAAGTTTCTTTTCCTCATAGAACTAAAAACAAATGTGGATCCAAAAAATTTATCTTGAGAACTGTACTCATTTGGATGATCTTCAAAATAGATAACTAGTGTTTCGACTTTGCTGTTTTCTTAGCTTGCTTTTTTTTTTTTCAAAAACAATTCAGTATTTTACTTTTGATGTACATTAAGTGAACAAAAGATTGGTGATATAACTAAGTAAGCATTGTGAGATTTTTATTATGGAGACATTTTGGTTTGCCATATTTTTGGTAACATTGAATGGTGTTATTTTTAACAAAGGGATTACTTTTGGCCAATATTTTATTTTTCCCTTCCTGGGGATATGTAATCAACATCAGATGACTTTTGTAAGACGGAAGAAGAAAGCCTATTATTCTATCAGTGACCTTTGGCAAGCAGCTGCTCTCTTGAACTGCTCTTGTCTCTGGAGTGCTTGGCTAAGGCTTCTCCTGGTCAAGCCATCGACAATGCAAATGTCAAACAACACGGTGGCTATTTTTCATCTCAAGATAAGTGTTTCTCCAATAAGATGATCAATTAGTCTTATTCACATTACAACCACCTCCCCATGTATTTTTATGCCAAAGAAAGATCTCTATAGCCCTATTACCTTCTTATTAAAAAAACCTCTTCATTTAGATTTCAGGCTATTAGAACACATAATCAATCCAAATGCACCTCATGTATGACCTATGTGTATTGACATTTTCATTATACTAATACATCCTCCAAAGGTAGTCTTATGAAAAACACCCTCCATGCCCAAGAATATGAACTGGAGTTTTTCACAGAAGATGTCTTACACTTGATTAAAATAAAATTCTGAGAGTGGTCTTTCTACTTCAACAAATTTGTATTTCATTGTAATTCCTTGGCATTTGTTTCTTTCACTTGGAAACAACAGATTTCATGCAATACCATATAAGGAAAAAATTCTAAAATTTGCTTTTTTCTTAAACATCTGTATTTAAAAGATTTGTTTACATATTTCAAAGGCAGAGTTACAAAGACAAAGGGAGAAACACATAGACGCACACACAGCGTGAGAGAGAAAGAGAGAGAACTTTCGTCTGTTGGTTCACTCCCCAGATGGCTGCAGTAGCTGGCCCTGGGCCACACCAAAGCCAGGAACCTAGAACTCCAACCAGGTTTCCCCTGTGGATAGCAGAGGCCCAAGCACTTAGGTCATCTCTGCTGTCTTCCCAAGCACATTAGTGGGAAGCTGGGTCGGAAGTGGAGCAGCCAGGACTTCAGCTGGCATTTGTATGGGTGCTGGCATCACAGGCAGTGGCTGAAACCACTGTGCACAACGCTGGCCCTTCAAAAGACTCTTAAGATGCTTGCTTACTTCTAAAGACAAGCCTAATGTGGGAAACATGAGGTTTACACTTCGAGAAGGATTCTCAAGCATCCCCACATATTGCTTGTGGGAAATTTTGACTTTCTCTGGGGTTGTGTAGCTACAGCTCTACCCACTGTTACAAATACAACATGAACTACTGCTTAAACAATTCTTGTTAATGGTAATTTCATCTATATCCACTCAAAGTTTTGCAATTATTTTACATTACAGTTGCATAATTTATAAATCCTGTGTAAGAGGTGCCTATATGACCTTTGGATATCAATATTTTTAAAGATCTCTTTAATTTAATGGAACTTCAAAAGACTTTGAGACTGTTACTTGGGATCTCTGAGTGCTTATATCTATGAATAAACCATTGCAAACCATCTTTGGAAATACAAGCAATAAAAATGTGTAACTAAACGTATATGTATATGTGTGTCTCTGTGTGGAGAGATAAAAAAATAGTTTCACAAGTCTCTTGTACCCTAGGTCAGAAATTTGGGATATTTAATATGTTCAAAGCAGCTGACTTAAAATAATTAGAAAATATTTTCTTACATTAGAAAGTGAAACAGCAGTTCTAATAAGCATTATAAATAGAACAATCTTCATTGGTGCATTGGTTTCTTAACTCATTCTTTATTTCCCATCATAAGCCAGTGACAAGCACCTATTCAGGGCCAGGTGTTGTACCAGGCACTGGAGATACAGAGATTGATGACAATCCATGCCCTCCGGAGACTTTTTTCCTCCTGGAATTTTAATGTTTAATTTCCTCAGTGCTTTTCTTAGTAAGTAAGGGAAAGGCATGAGCGAACAAAAATGATTATCTAAGAAAGGGATGGGAACTCGGGTCAGAAGCTTTTCTTGGGAGGTTCTGGACCCAATCCATTGTTACATAGTCTCACTTCCTAGGTTTCCAACTGAAAAGGCCCATGCTTCTTTTTTGTCCTCCACTAAGATAGAATTCCTAGTAAAAAAAAAAAAATAAGCACACAGGAGCTGTAGTCACATTGACATGGGCAGGAGTACTTACCCTGCTACCCATTTGATTGTACCTTTCTGTAATTCTTTTTTTTCTTGACAGGCAGAGTTAGACAGTGAGAGAGAGAGAGACAGAGAGAAAGGTCTTCCTTTTCCGTTGGTTCACCCCCAAAATGGCTGCCACAGCTGGCACACTGCACTCATCCAAAGCCAGGAGCCTCCTGGTCTCCCACGTGGGTGCAGGGCCCAAGCACCTGGGCCACCCTCCACTGCACTCCCTGGCCACAGCAGAGAGCTGGACTGGAAGAGGAGCAACCGGGACAGAATCTGGCACCCCAACCGGGACCAGAACCCGCGGTGCTGGCGCCACAGGCGGAGGATTAGCCAAGTGAGCCGCAGCGCAGGCCACCTTTCTGTAATTCTAACTAGCCACTCCGTGTATTGGTTTCTTCATTACAGAATAGGAATAAAAATTGCCATTTATACTTGCCAACAGCTGCTTCTTTTTCCTTCTAGTACCCTTTTCCCCTTCAAGCTCTGAATATTATTGATCCAAAAATGAGGCTCCAAACAAAAAAAAATTAAAATAATTTGAAGTCTTCGATTGTACCTTTCAAATTATGCAGCATAATTGCTAATCTTGATGTTTTATAACATGCTGGAGTAAAAATGATGTCAGGGCCCTGTAATCCTTTGCTCTGGCTATACAGTTTTGGCCCTGACCCCAGGCTAAATATAGCGAGTCTTACTCCTTGGGTCAATATAATTTCTAATCCCTGGGTTGAATGAACAAACCTTCCCAGACAAGATTTAATTCACAAATGCATTTAGCTAGACACTGGATGTATCTAACAGTACATTATCAAGTGAAAACAGGTCATCAGCATTAGCTCAGCTAACTGAAAAGAAACTTGCATTACGAAGCCAGCAATCTCACCAACAAATCCTGCTGGGGATTGATGAAACATAATTGTTAGTTGAAAAAGAAATAGAGTATCAGGGATAGATTCTCCATTGGTAGTTGCACATAATGCCTCTGAGTGCTAATGGACGCAAGAGCATCCTTGGAAGGATATGCCTCTTAGCATCCACGCTCATCTGTCAATCTCCCATCTCGCACACTCTTGAAGGAAAGAAAATCCCATGGAATTTTCCAAGCTTTTTAAATAAGATGCATTTGCACTTCCAGTTTGCTGTGCCACAGCCTTAGCTGTCTGGAATCACAGCTTCCCCTCCCTGGAGGACAGGTTATGTGCTCTTTAATATTTCTAGAACAGATCAATGAGATTTTATCTGACCAATCCTAGGAAGGACACGCTTTAAAAAGCAAGGCTCTTCTTGTTGACATGGACATTAAGAATGACTTTTTTTTTTTTTTTTTGCCCAAATGTCTCTGAATTCTTGGACTTGTAGAGAGCTGTGAACAGGCTTTGTGCTCTCTCCTGGTAGAAATTAATTGTCTTTCTTTTTCCATTCATTTTGATTGAAGTAAGGCCGTCTGTATTTTTCAATTTCTCAGGTAACTGGAATCAATTTCTGTGTGGATGGAAGTGACTATCACAACTCAGTGTGAGAAGTCAATGAGAACTTTAAGACTGCTGTTTCTACGGCTGCTTCTAATGATGACAATGGTAGGCTCCAGCTGCATGCCCACGACTCCTATATGCCACGCTGCAACCAATCTGTATCCATCAGATACATCCTCCTGGACAAACAATGGTTCAGTCGGAAACTCAATAAGCCATACTTGAGCAACTTGTTTGGCTGTGGCTTCTGTGTTTCCTAGGACTGTCTTAGCAAATTACTGCAAGTCTGGTAGTTGAAAACAACGCAGATTTATTATTCTGTAGTTCTGCGAGTCAGAAGTTCGATTTGGGCTAAAAAGAAGGTGCTGGTGGGCTCCGCTCCTTTCTGGAGGCTCCAGGAAGAACGTGTCTCCACGCCTGCCCAGCTTCTGTGGCTCCGCACTCATGGTGTTGTGCTCCCCTTTCATCTTCAAAGCCAGCGACAGCTGGGTGAGTGTTGCTGGCATTACATCACTTGGATCCTGTTCCTCCTCTGCCTCCACTTTTAAGGACCCATTCGGCTCCTGGATAATCTGGATTAATCTCTTTATTTTAAGGACATTTGATTGGTAGCCGTAATTCCATCTGTGATCTGAACTCCCCTCTGCCTTGTAACATAACACACTCACAGTTCTGGGGATTAGGATGTGGATGTTTTTGCCCTACCACAGGGCTAAATAAAATCTTGTGTTTCCATTAAAGAAAAAACAAACAAACAACAGCAAAATGGCAATACATTTCTCTTTTTCAGGAGGGGAAACTGAAAACGCTTCTCAGGTGGAAAGATGTGTTTGAGGATTGGGAGCAGCTGCTTTTGAATCCTGATGTCCAGGTGAGTCTTATCCAGATTTGTGACAGCCACGATGCAGCTGGCAGAAGGGCAAAGCCCTGTGGGCTCCCCTCACGTTTCAAGTGGAAGGCTGGGCACACCGTGACGTTCTGCAGGTGCTTGCAGGTAACAGTTTAAGGATGGGCTGAAGGGAGCTAGGCGAGCTCACGTTGCAACACCCTGTTGGAGATATGAAGACTCCATCCTCTGCACTGGCAAACTCAGGGTGTTACAGCTGGGCACAATCAGCTGCTATCGTCCCATAACCCATGCATCTTTCTCTCTCTCTCTCTTTTTAAGGGGAGGTCATTTTTATTTTTCCTTCTTCCTCCCTCCTCCCTATTTATGTCTTTGGCCTGCCAGGGACCCCCTACTACCTCTCAAGGGAAAGGGGTGAGAAGCCATTCTGTAAACAGTGTGCAGTCTTTATAGTAGAATCCAATGCAGCTGTGACAAACTACCAGCCTGGGCTTGGCTACGGCCATTTTTTCTCTATTGATTTTTCATTTTCCCTTGAAACCCTTTAAAAAATATATAATACAGGTGGTCTTTCCCAAGCCAAGGGATTCAAAGACTTGATGGTCAAGGACAAAACCTAAGGAAATCCTTTAGGATTTGGGGGGCAACGGGAGGAAATTGTCCTCTCCTTAGGTCCCCGCAGCAACCTGGTTCTTTGCTCCTCACGCCCAGCCTCCCCTCCACGCTAGCCCTTCCAGAAATGAGCCCAAGGGTCTCTATGTTCCTAGGTGCATAAGCTTGTCTTCTTCTTTCTAAAGTGTGTTTGCAGCAGTCTTGAGCATAATTTTTTTAAAAATTATATATTTATTTATTTTCATTTTAATTGCAAGGCAGAAATCCCAAAATGCCTACAATAGCTAGGGCTGGGCTGGGGGCAACGCCAGGAGCCTGGAACTCCAAGTTGGGTCTCCCACAGGGGTGGGTGGGACCCAGCTCCTTGAGCCCTCATCTGCTGCATGCAGGTCAGCAGGAAGCTGGCAGTGGAAGTGGAGAGTGGCTGGGACTTGACTGAGGCTCTCCAACGCAGGATGCAGGACTGGAACCAGGCACTCCGTGTGGGATGCAGGTGTCCCAGGCAACATCTTAGACGCTGGGCCAAAAGCCTGCTTCTGACCTTTTCAGTGCATTTCCGTGCGTCTGATTCGCTCCTGCTGACACTTGCACTGAAAGGAGCGTCTAAGTCCTCCTCCCGGAGAATAACGACTCATGGGGCAATTCTTCGGTCCTGATGACGAATGAAGGAAGAGCTCTGATTTCATACATCATGATTCTAACAACAGTTTGGTGGGCAGCTTTAGGATGGCCCCAGGAGTCCTCAATTGCTTGTGCAGGCTGGACCTGGAGACTTGCTTCTAGCCAGCAGAATAAGGTGGAAGTTAGAAGATTCTGGTCCAGAGATGAGGCTGCAGAAACACTCTGGCCCCATCAGGCTTGCCCTCACTCTTGCTCTCACGTGTTTGCTCTGAGGAGAATCAGCAGCCACATGACAAGGACCTGAGTATGCACTTAATGTGACAGCTGGAGGAACTGTCTCCTGTGAGAACCATTAGAAAGTGCTTGGACTTGGCTCTTCCTTTGGTCTAACCTTGGGCTGCCTGCAGTCTTTTTTTTTTTCCTCCAAGATTTATTTATTTGTTTGAAAGGCAGAGTTACAGAGAGAGAGGAATCTTCCATCTGTTGATTCACTCCCCAAATAGCCACAATAGCTGGGGCTGGGCCAGGCTGAATGAAGCCAGGAGCCTGGAACTCCATCCAAGTCTCCCATGTGGATATGGGGGCCCAACATTTGGGCCATCGTCATCTACTTTCTCAGGCACATTAGCAGGGAACTAGATGGCAAGTGGAACAGCCAGTACTTGAACAGACACCCATGCAGGATGCTAGTGTCGCAGGCAGTGGCTTAACCCACTGTGCCACAGTGCCTGCCCCTGCCTGTAGCCTTGAGGCAGAGGCATCTGGGAAAGCTGGCACTGGATTTTACCCACAAACACTGTGAGAAAATAAATGCTGAATTCTTAAGTATCTACATTTCGAGGTAGTTTTTTCCATAGTAACAGCTAACTAATACAACAATGACATGTCATTACGGGAAGTTTGGAAACAGAGGGGAAAAAGAAATCACCCTTAATTCTACCACTTAGTCACAACCACTGCCTTAGTTTTGCATTTTTAAGTCTACACACACATTTGCACTGATGTTTATATTGCTGATAGGCATAATGTAAATAAAATTTTGCATCCTATTTTTTAATATGTCATGAGTATCTTCCATGTTGCTATAAAATCTTCATAGTTATACTTCTTAATGACTGTATTACAGTGCAAGTGCTACAAAATAGCCAATTTCCTCCTTCTCTTTGGGCACTTCAGTTACTTCTCATTTTATTTGCAATTAAAAATAATGTGGCAACCAGCATCTCTGTTTATGTAGTATTGTTTTTCTTTTTTATTATTTCCCCCTACTTCAACTTTTTCCATGTCATTTTCTTCTTTGGGCAATTTCTCAATTGCTGTAATAACTCATAGTTAATTCTCAGTCATCAGTGGATGACAAAATTTGAGCCACTTCATGTTCAAAACTATCTTTATTATAATTTTCATAAATTACTGCTTTAGATGGCTATTCATTAGAACTTGTTCAATTTTTTAAACTCTTCCATCCTCATCTTCTGGTTCTGTCCCCAAATGCCCACTCTAGCCAAGTCTTGGCCAGGCTGATGCCTGAAGTCTAGAATTCAGTCTGGGTCTCCCACATGGATGGCAGAGATCCAGAGACCTGGGCTATCACCTGCTGCCTCCCTGGGAGCACATTAGCAGGAAGCTGGAATCGTAAGTGGGAAGAAGTCTCATCTCCAGGACTCAGGTAGGGGATGCAGGCACCCGAGTGATGTCTTCACTGCTGTGCCACTCACTCACTCTGCTGTTCATTTTTGACGGAAAATTGCATGCTCGAATATATAGGAATATCAAACCAAAGACAAATTCCATTTCCCCAATTAGTAGGTAATTTCTTAGAGCATTTTTCATCTGTTTGAAAGGCAGAATCACACTCACACACACAGACACAAAGACAGAGAGATTTTTCTGTCCACTGGTTTACATGAGGAAACAAAATAGGTAGTGAATACTAATAATTTTTTTTTCTTAAAGATTTATTTGTTTATCCAATAGTCAGAGTTACAGAGAGAGAGAGGGAGATACAGAGGTTTTTCCATCTGCTGGTCCACTCCTCAAATGGCCTCAACGGCTGGAGCTGAGCAGATCTGAAGACAGGAGCCTGGAGAGCTTCTTTCTGGTTCCCCATGTGGGTGCAAGGGTACAAGTATTCAGGTCATCTTCTACTGCTTTCCCAGGCCATAGCAGAGAGCGGGATCGGAAGTGGAGCAGCCAGGACTCGAACCAGCTCCCGGATGCTGGCACTGCCAGCAGTGGCTTTACCCTCTGTGCCACAACGGCGGCCCTATGAGAGGGTCTTGACACAGACAGACTTCATGGTGTGCTGGGGCGATTCTGACTGTGCCCTGAGACTCGCTCCCAGCCTTCCCCGTCTTGCTCTCTGCAGGAGAGTCTCTCGCTGTGGAGCCTGCAGCTAAGGGCTCCTGTGCCGGCCAGCTTCCTTTTTGGTATTGGTGGAGGAGATTGGAGGGAGGAGGGTGTTTACTCTTCTGGGTTCCTCTCTCAGGGCTTTCATCAGCTTGGCTTTTCCTGGCTCCCCTCTGACCACCTCCATACACAGCCTCTCCAGCTTCAGGTTCCAGTAATGTCTTCAGACCCTTGCATGCATTACAGGGTGCTACCAGTCCTAGGGTGCTGCACCATCCTTTGTTAACTGCCTACACCCCGTCTGCACCTTTGCAGAGTCCTTTGACCCAGTCCCCTGAAATGCTCCCATTTCGAGTGTGCCATCTGTTTTCTGTGGAACTCTGATATGCGTGCTTCATTGCCACTGATCAGGACTTTGAGAGAAGAAAGAGGAGGTGCTGCTGCCAAAGAAAAGGTTCTGGTTTTTCTCTCTCTCTTTTAAGCAATCTTTATTCTTTATTTGAAAGGCAGAGCAAGAAACAGACAGAAGTCTCTCATCCCCAAATGCCCACAGCAGATGGGAGCCCAGCCAGGAGCTGGGAACTCAAACTCCTAGGTGGGTGGCAGGGTCCCTGCGGGCTCCCAGGATGCACACAAGCAGGAGGCTGGAGTCACAAGCAGAGGCAGGACGTCCCCCACCCCCCACCCCGGGGCACTGGGATACGGGACGGGACGCAGTTGTCTCAAGCAGCTTTTTACCCATCCCACCAAGCGCCCACCCTGATTTCCCCCTCTCCCTGCTCAGGAATGGGTGTGGCATAAGCTGATGGAAAAGGAAGATCAGAGGAGTTATTCCAACAGCTGAGTCTTCCAGAAGACTGAATACTTCCTCTCCCAGTCAAAAGGGAGATGGTGTTTCCACCAGCCTGACCAGGTCATGGCCTGGGTGGGGAGCTGTCATCCTGGGCTGTGCTGGGGATGGGGTGGTCAGCCCCCTCCTCTGGCTGTCACCTGGCCAGGCTATCCGGGGCTGGGCTCCCCAGAGAGTCACTGATTTCTAACAGTCAACCGAATCCTCACACTGCAAACCTCTCATTGGTACCTAAATTACAGTTTAATAATCCAACTTTGTATTAAAGTCTTTGAGGCTTTCCAGTCTTTAAGGAAATGGATTAGTGACCAAAGAAATTCCTCATGTACAGCGTCATGTTTGCAGGTCCCTGGGCTCCAGAAGAGAGATTGTCCCGGGAACCCCTACTGAGACACCACTGTTGTCCCAGAGGGAGAAGGGAGCCTTGGCTCAGGATTGGAGCATCTGCTGCTTTGTGTCCCCTCTTGAGGATGCTTTGTATAGTTGGTAGAGCAGTCAGGGCTCTGAAGTCAGGCTCCAAGCTCCCGGGAGAGCTGCATTGATTGGGCAGGCAGTGAGATGGTCCTGCAAACCCACTGGCTGTCCCCTTAGCTACCCTCACTTCTCGAAATGCTTCTGGCTTTAATTCCACACTCCACCACGTTGAAACACGGGTATGTGGAGACTTCTTTTTATCATTACTTCAACTGTCCGTGTTCGTGAATTCAAGTATTAATTGAGGGGGCAGGGACTGGGCTCCAAGGGGCAGCTGTGACTGTGATGACTAGTACATCTACTGTTGTGGAGCTTACTGTGTGGTGGAGCATACGGCACACGGAAGGATCATTGCATATGCTTGTCCCTTGTTTTGCCAGCTTCGTTGTAAGCAGAGGGCAGAAATCCTATTATGGTCTTCTATCCAAACAGCAAGCATCCAGACAACATTCAGTACATACCTTTTGTGTTTCTTGCTAATAGTTCAGTTTGATTCTGTGCCTTGGTGCCAGAGGCGTCAGGTGTGGTCTTGAGGCAAGGAAGGAAACCAGGTTGGAAACGGATGCCTGCTTCGCACTCTCTGTATGCGCAGGTGCGGCTGTCAAATCGAACCAGATAGCTGCAGATGGCCAAGGGCAGGACCAACTCCCTCACCCTAGTCCTTCTTCCTGCCAAGCCTCCCTGCCTTTCTGCCTATATATATATATATATATATATTTTTTTTTTTTTTCCAGTGAGGAAAAGACCAAAGGGAACAGAACAGGGAGCTGTGTGGCCTCAGCTCTCAGCGGGTAAGACACCATTCTCCAAAAGTCAAGAAATAACAAGTGCTGGTGAGGTCACAGAGAAAAGGGAACCCTCGTACCTGTTGGTGGGCATGAAAATTAGTGCAACCATTGCAGAAAATAGTGAAGAAAAGTGGCTCTACCACACGACCCAGCTATCGCACTTCTGGGACTACATCCAAAGGAAATGAGATCAGCGTATGCATGAGATCCCTGCTGTCTGTCCCTGATTGCAGCCCAGCTCACAATAACCAAGCTAGAGAATCAACTCAGATATCCGTCAAGTGATTACTGGATGAAGAAATGTGGTATGTGCATGGCTATATGTATATGCATATGCATATATACATAATTGAATATTACCTACCCATAAGAGAGTGAATCCTGATATTTGTAACAAAATGGATGAACTAGAGATCATTAAGTGAAATCAGCCAGACCCAGAAAGACAACCCTACATGTTTTCCCTCACATGTGCACGTTAATTTATATAGAGAGGGTATAGAAATGTGAGGGTGCCATGTTATTACTATACATACAGTTGTAAGTGTTGTCATCAGTGAATCATGAGCTCCTATAATAATACACCCTTCTTTCCTCACTTTATGATCATCATGAATTCCATGTTATGTGATATTAATATTCCTGCTTTCAAGAAAAACAGTGTGTGTGTATGAAGTGAACATGACAAAATGCTAAAAATGGTTGCATCTGAAAAGAAAGGGAGAAATAAGGAAAGAATGAAAGGAAGGAAGGAAGGAAGGAAAGAAAGAAAGAAAGAAAGAAAGAAAGAAAGAAAGAAAGAAAGAAAGAAAGAAAGAAAGAAAGAAAGAAAGAAAAGAAAGAAACCTGCTCCTTTTAATGAGGTGGCTTGGAGAAAATAAAACACCCTCCAGACCACCTCATTGGAAGGAACAGGATCAGAAAGAACACCATAGGCTCACTGGAGGTCAGTCACAATCTAGTCATTACTTGAGTTTCCTTGCTAAATTCTCAATATTTATGGCCACTGGCTGATATAGTTTGCTATTGGTTTTTTAGGAACTGAAGTTCCCAGTTATTCAAACCAATATATTCTGAGATTGTTTAGGAAGAGTTCACTTCAATTATTCGTTTAATTTCCAGCAGTCTTGATTTTTTTTTTTTTACTTTTTGTAAGACTGAGTTTTATTTATGGCAAGCATTGGGATTTTCATGATGGAAATGGTTGTCTTTCCACTGGACCAGTAGCCTTTATGTTGGTCACCATTGCCTGGTAGTTATACCACCTCTTCCATCTAGGTCTCAAGCATTTCCAACCAATTGCGGCATTCTAATTACATTCAAACTTTCCTTTAAAATCTATGTATGTATGTATGTATGTATGTATCTATCTATCTATCTATCTTTCCTATCCTCTGGTTCATTCTCCAAATATGTTGGGTCAGATCAAATCCAGGAGCCTGAATCTCAATGCAGTTTTCCCACATGGGTGGTAGGGCGCCAGATACTTGAGCCATCACCTGCTGCCTCTTGGAATGTGCATTGGCAGGAAGTTGGAATCAGGAGTGGAGCTAGAACTCAAACTCAGGCACTCTAATATGGGATGTAGGCATCCCAAGAGGGATCATAACCACTGAGCCAAATCCCCACCCCCTTGACTTTCTTTGAAATGTTTATCTAAGCCGGCGCCTTGGCTCACTAGGCTAATCCTCCGCCTAGCAGCGCCGGCACAGCGGGTTCTAGTCCCGGTCGGGGCGCCGGATTCTGTCCCGGTTGCCCCTCTTCCAGGCCAGCCCTCTGCTGTGGCCAGGGAGTGCAGTGGAGGATGGCCCAGGTGCTTGGGCCCTGCACCCCATGGGAGACCAGGAAAAGCACCTGACTCCTGGCTCCTGCCATCGGATCAGCGCGGTGCGCCGGCCGCAGCGCGCTGGCCGCAGCGGCCATTGGAGGGTGAACCAATGGCAAAGGAAGACCTTTCTCTCTGTCTCTCTCTCTCACTGTCCACTCTGCCTGTAAAAAAAAAAAAAAAGAAAAGAAAAGAAATGTTTATCTAATATTTATATATTATCTAATATTTGTATATTTATATGTATAGTTATTTAAATGTTTTCTATTCATTTATTTATATAGCTTTTATCTATTTATATAGTTACCTATTTATTTACTTCAGTTTCCACTCCTGCCAGCATGTCCATCGCATGTTCATAGGAATTTGCTCACAGTCTTAGGTCATCTTAATTTTTAGGCCACTGAACTGTTTGTCTTCACTAGTGACTGCTAGGTGCAAGAAAAAGAGACCCCTGATGCTTATGTAGCTGCTGGACAAAGCCCAAAACTGCTCTTCTAGACCCAAGCAGGTGTTCCCCCATCCCGCTGAGACTTTCTCCACTGGGGACTCGGTGGCCACTCGCCTTGTCGCTCTCCCCTTGTCCTTGGCTCTCCAGCTGTCTCCTGCATCTCCTCACAGCTAGGCATCTCCTAACTCCCCTAGTCCAGCAAGTCCTTCAGTGGCTACTGCAGGAAGTGCTCTCCCAAACTCAGTATAGGAGGGGAGAGGATGATCCCGTCAGACCTGTTCCAGGAGTAGGCTGCAACTTAGATGCTCGGTTCCTGAAATATATAGTTTGTATTTTGCTAACTAAATGTGAATTGTAGAAGCTGGTAGGATGGACAGGATCAGAAACCAACCTAGATAGAGGTGGGCTTAGTGATGAATGCCTTAGAGAAGTCAAAAGTAATAGCAGAATTAGAATATGAATTGGAAGAAAATCAGTACCTGGTATTTGCAGTTATTGCTTCAATATTTGCAGCTGTTATGCTTTTAAAATCATTTTTATAACTAAGATGATTTAACTGGGATTGTGAAAAATATAACTTTCATTAAGGACTCTCTAGTAGAAGGAGCAATAATTTTCAAGGTAGAGAAAAAAGGTTGCATTAAGATTTGGTTCACACAGGCAGAATGAATCAAGAATCTAGAATAGATATGGTCAGTTTGAGTTAGGTCTAGCTACAAGTAACAGAGACACAAAAGAATGATGGCTTTAAAAAGATGGAATTTTATTTTTATTTCATGTAAAAGTCTAGAAGTAATAATTCTTTTTTTTTTTTTTTTTTGACAGGCAGAGTGGACAGTGAGAGAGAGAGACAGAGAGAAAGGTCTTCCTTTGCCGTTGGTTCACCCTCCAATGGCCGCCGCGGCCAGCGCGCTGCGGCCGGCGCACCGCGCTGATCCGATGGCAGGAGCCAGGAGCCAGGTGCTTTTCCTGGTCTCCCATGGGGTGCAGGGCCCAAGCACCTGGGCCATCCTCCACTGCACTCCCTGGCCACAGCAGAGGGCTGGCCTGGAAGAGGGGCAACCGGGACAGAATCCGGCGCCCCAACCGGGACTAGAACCCGGTGTGCCGGCGCCGCTAGGCAGAGGATTAGCCTAGTGAGCCACGGCGCCGGCCAGTAATAATTCTTAAAGTAAAAATCTTCCTGTTTTTTCTGATTTACTGTCTTTCGTGATCTATCTCATGATCCAAAGTGGTTGCTGAGGTTCCGACTGTCACATTTGCATTTCAGCCTTATGTCACGTTAGCTAAAACTTAGCTCCACGGTGATACTTACATGGTAAGAAACTGGGAAATGTCTTTATATCTGACGGCTATCTGCCCACCTAAAATCAGAAGTACTATTGCAAGGAAGAAGGAAAGAATGAAGGTTAGGGAACAAACATGAGGTAACCTGGGACTTTCAGGAACAAAGTATTTGACAGTGCTTTATGAAAACAAGTACTTTCAAGTTCTCATCTTCCAACATTAAATAAATAACTTTCAATACATGTTAAATCATGTTCAGGAACGTTTTTATAATAGAACCAAAAGCACAGTTCCCAGGAGCCTGGCCGTAGAAGCGCATCCCAAGTTACTGCTCTTCATGTCGGTGTTGAGAAAGAAGAGTGAGTGAATGTTGACAAAGGAGGGCCTGCGAGAGCAAGGGATGCATGGGGTCCGGAAGTGGAACAGTAGCCTGTCACAGAGTGAGGGATGATCCTGGGCGGCTGCGGCGGGGCTGCGCCGAATCGCAGATCTGGGACGTGGGGAGTTGGGTTTGGAGTCTCCTAACAGCTTTTCTGGGCTTGGCTCCACAGATCAGGGACGCTGACATTTCAACTCCCAAGGACACAGGAGGGTTTTTTTGTTTTGTTTTGTTTTTCTGTGTTTCCCCCAAAGGAACAGTTTTTCCCTCCCAAACGAATCCGTTCCAACCCTTTCTTGCCATTTCTTGCAGCAATAATATATTTACCCAGTGGTGCTCTAAGTTAACTTAATGTGCTTAACTTGCTATTAGGGAATGATTTATGTACCACGAAAAACAGTCCACTAGTTTGTGTGAAAAAAAAGGAAGAGAGCTTTCTCCCTTTGCTCCCGGGGCACCTGCCGCTCTGCCTTCAGGGGGTGGGCTCTGCGCCACCTGGCATCCCAGGCGCCTACCAAGTGCTTCTCACCAGACCCGCTCCGGGTAAATGCTTGTTGAGATAATCTGCAGATGGATCCCCAGAGGTCACGATAGACAAGCACAGCTAAGGAGGAACCACCAGCTTTTGGTCAGTCTTGGGCCCCTCTAGGAGCTCGACGAAGAAGGAGCATTCCCAGGACGGCACCTGGGAAGGCTTGGGCTTTGGCTAAGGAGCCACGGAGCAAACATTTACCGTGTTTGCCACCTGCCGCTCAGGGTGAGACACGCGCAGCTCTAAAGCACAGCGGAGCAAGGCAAACCTGATCCGGAAGAGCCTAAGCCTTTTACCACCCCAGATTCCAGGACGTGGGATGGTTCCTTTCGCTGCTTCTGCTTGCCAGCTCTGTCCATTTGCCAAAATAAAGATGTCCTTTCTCCAGCCAGACCTCAGCTGTGTCCCGGAGCTAATGACTTCAGAATGGGAGACAGATGCTTCCTGTGGGAGGATTCCTGGGCAGACAAAGAGCACACAGCCAGCACTGGTTACAGAACTTCAGAGATGCGGCGCGAAGTGAAAACGGGGGAGCCTCTTGTTGAAAAATCAGAAGAAAATGTAATTAAAGTTACTGAAATGTCTGGCTTCTTAAAAAATTCTTCCCACAGTCTCTTTAGACATCAAAGGTTTTGTTTTTGTTATTTAATACTGCTTTAAAAATAAAAATAAAAATTAACTTATTTGCATTTTTTACCATTTTTTTTGACAGGCAGAGTTAGACAGTGAGAGAGAGAGAGACAGAGAGAAAGGTCTTCCTTTGCCGTTGGTTCACCCCCAAAATGGCTGCCACAGCCGGCGCGCTGCGGCCGGCGCACTGCGCTGATCTGAAGCCAGGAGCCAGGTGCTTCTCCTGGTCTCCCTTGGGGTGCAGGGCCCAAGGACTTCGGCCATCCTCCACTGCACTCCCTGGCCACAGCAGAGAGCTGGCCTGGAAGAGGGGCAACTGGGACAGAATCCGGCGCCCCGACTGGGACTAGAACCTGCTGTGCCAGCACCGCAAGGCGGAGGACTAGCCTATTGAGCCACAGCGCCGGCCTACCATTCATGTTTATATGCTAGAATGCCAGTTTTAAATGCAAATAAGAGAAACTTTAACTTGTATGTAGAACCACTGACATTACATAATCTGTATTTTGTACTTTTGTGCATGCATCTGTATTTTGTTCTCACCAGAACAGTTTTTTTTTTTTTTTTAAATTTTGCTTCTTAATAAATGCACAGTGTTTGAACACTCTTTGGAAGCCAAGTGCTCCTATAAAAGGCTTATCTTGTACCTGCTTTGAGTCCCGCTAACCTCCGACGCTGGATCCACTGGAATTCTGTACTAATGCAGCATCAGCAAGGCAATATGCAAACGGGGTGGCAAGAAATGATGGACACACACACTGTGCACATTTGCTGATGCTTGTGCACCACTGGCCCTTTGGATTTTACTTACAAGATTTAAGTACAAGATAAAATCATTAGCAATTTTAACACGGTGACCTCAGAGCACCAAGCCAAGCTTGGGGGGGGGGGGGTTCCTTTTTGAACTGCACAGGTTGTAGTCATGAAGCCAGCCCTGCAGCTTACCGAATAAACCTCACCTTTCTCACTCTTGTCTTTAACAGTAATTTTAAAAATTGGTAATCATTGAAAGAGCACAGGCAAAACAAACACATGCCAGTAGGGGCAGTATTAAAAAACAGCACGATAATGGGTAACTCAAGCCTTAGGTGAATCCTGAAGTTAATAGGAGGGGCTGCCGCTGTGGCGTAGCAGGTAAAGCCAACTCTTGCAGTGCCAGCATCTCATTTGGGCAGCAGTTCGAGTCCCAGCTGCTCCATTTCTGATCCAGCTCTCTGCTATGGCCTGGGAAAGCAGCAGAAGATGGCCCAAGTCCTTGGGCCCCTGCATCTGCGTGGGAGACCTGGATGAAGCTCTTGGCTCCTGGCTTCGGATCGGCGCAGCTCTGGCTGTTGTGGCCATTTGGGGAGTGAACCAGAGAATGGAAGGTCTCTCTCTCTCTCTCTCTCTCTCTCTCTCTCTCTCTCTCTCTGCCTCTGTAACTCTGCCTTCAATTAAATAAATAAATATTAAAAAAAAGTAAGTAGAAAAACAAAAGGACTCACATGTCAGGGTGTAACTCAGAGGTATCCCGTGGGTGCAGTAATTACATAGTTGTGTGGAAAATTGGTAGATTAAGCTTTTTTAAGCATGAAAGATTTTTGCTTAGTGTTGCAAACCATTCAACTTTTAAAAAATAAAGGTTAAAATTTGTAGAGAGGTAATATTAAAAAACCTATCCTGATAACCGTAACGTAGTTTGAAATATTTGTTACACGTGTCTGTGACAGAACCATTTTTCTCCCACTTCAGGCGGATGATACGAGAAGAAGCAAAGATCCCACTAGTTCTCTGCTGTTCGCGTCCTAAAGTTCTGCGTTACTTTCTTGATGTGAGACAGCACCACACAGCCCCAGGGAAATCCATCCCAACAATCTGAATTTGAAGGTTTTGAAGACAATGATGAATAAGCCATTAGTTGTGTGTGCTCTCTTATCTAAGGTAGACTCAGCTTGAGTTCTCATCCCTTGCCTCTGACATGGCCCCGCCCTGGTCTCGAACCCAGGCACTCTGATGTGGGCTGTGGGCATCCCAAGCAGTGTCTCAACTGCTATAGTGAACATTGCCCCTACATTTTTTAATTAAATATTTTTATTGTTTGTTGACAAATTATAGTTGTATGTATTTATGGACTTCAATACAATGTTATAATTTATGAATATAATGTAGAATAATTAAATCAATGTAATTAACATATCTCTTACCTCAAATACCCATAAACTTTGTGGTGAGAACATTTGAAATTTACTTTCCAAGTGATTTTGAAACCTACAATATACTATATGTATATTCACCATGCTGCAATAGGTCTCCAAAACCCTACCGCTCACTCGTGTTGTCTGAGGCTTTGTCCCATTTGCTCACCATCTACCCCTTTCCTCCACGGCTGGCCCCTAGTACCCACCATTCTGCTCTCTGCTTCTTTCTTGAGATCCGTTGCTTTGAATGCCATGTGTAAGTGACAACAGGCAGTGCTTGTCTTTCTGTGCCTGGCTTATTTCACTTAGCTTGATGTTCTTCATGTCCATCCATGTTGTCTCAAGTGACAGAATCTCCTTCTTGTTAAAGGCTGAATGGTATTCCATTGTGGAAAATACCACATGTTCTTTATGCGTCCATCTGTTGATGGCCACTTAGGCTGACTCATGTCTCAGCTATTGTAGTGAGTGCTGCAATGAACTCGGCAGTATAGATGTTCTTCCATACTCTGGCTTCAAATCTCCTGGGTAAACACCCAAAAGTGGGATTCCTGGATCTCCTTTCATTCCTAAGTTGCTTAGAGCCATTCTCCAAGCCCAGGGAATTTTTGCTTTAATAACAACACCATTGGGGGTTCTCTGGAAGAGAAAGGCTATTTGCAACAGGAGGGCTCAATTGTCTATCACAAGGAAGAGCTGTAACCATGAATCTCTTCCTGTCATACATTGTATGTAAATGATAAATTTAATACTTTAAACAGATTTTTTAAAATATTTATTTATTTATTTGAAAGGCAGAGTTACAGGGAGGCAGGCAGAGAGAGAAAGAGAGGTCTTCTATCTATTGGTTAACTCCCCAAATGGCCACAAGGGCCAGAGCTAGGCTGATCCAAACCAGGAGGCAGAAGCTTTTTCCAGGTCTCCCACATGGGTGCAGGGACCCAAGCATGGGGGCCATCTTATACTGCTTTCCCAGGCCATAGCAGAGAACTGGATCAGAAGTGGAGCAGCCAGGTCTTGAACTGGCACCCATATGGGATGCCGGCACTGCAGGCAGTGGCTTTACCCGCTACACCACAGTGCCAGCCCCTAAACACATTTTTTAAATGGAGAAATTCAAACATACACAAAGGTAGAGCAAATAATATAATGGATCCCTACATATCCATCAGCCCACTTCAATAATTATCAATTCATGCCCCAATTTGTTTTGTTTTCACCCCTACCCTCTCCTTCTCCCACTCAAGTGAATTATTTTGGAGCAAATCCAAATATATCTTTAAATCCATAAATATTTCAGAATGTATTTCTATAAGGACTAAAAAAAGTAACTGCACTATCATCATCATATCATTAAATAAACTTCAATAATTCCTTAATATTTTAAAATATCCAGTGATGGTTCAAATTTCCATGATTGCCTCATAAATGTATTTCTTTTTTATTATTGTTCATGATTTTGGGAAGAACTGATATTTTAGGTTTTAAAACATTTTTATTTACTATTTATTTGAGAGACAGAGAAAGAGAGAGGGAGACAGAGCGAGAGAGAGAGCAATCTCTCATTTACTGGTTCACTCCATTTACCCACAACAGCTCCCAGGTGGGCGGAAGCTGGGAATCTGAAACTTAACCCAGTTCCTCCACACGGATAGTAGGAAGCGGATCACTGCAGCCGTCACTGCTCGCACTGGGAGTCAGCAGAGAAGGGACACGGAGCCCAGACATCCAACACGGGACATGGGCGTCCCAATCAGCGTCTTTGTTGCAAGGCCAAATGTCTGCTATCTGTACATAAATTCCTTACAGCTGCTTTCTCCCTAGATTATTTTTCGTTTATAGATTACCCTCCTTATTTTTTCCTTATTCTTTGTTGAAAGAACTAGATAATTTGTCTTGTAGTTTTCCCTATCTTGGATTTTTTTATTGCAACCTTCTACTTTTATTTTATTTTATTTTATTTTATTTTATTTTATTTTATTTGAGAGGTAGAGTTACAGATGGTGAGAGAGAGGGAGAGAGAGAGAGAGAGGTCTTCCATCCTCTGGTTCACTCCCCAAATGGCCACAATGGTCGGAGCTGCAACGATCTGAAGCCTGGAGCCAGGATCTTCTTCCAGGTCTCCCACAAGGGTACAGGGGCCCAAGGACTTGGGCCATCTTACATGGCTTTTCCAGGCCATACCAGAGAGCTGGATCTGAAGGGGAACAGCCAGGACTAGAACCGGTGCCCATATGTGATGCTGGCGCTGCAGGTGGAGGATTAACCTACTGCATCACAGTGCCGGCCCTGAAACCTTCTATTATTGTTAAACAGGTTTTCTGTCCCCTGCATTTCTTATAAATTAGAAATTAAATACGGACGTGGAATCAGAGCAAGCTTTATTTTTGGGTTATATCGTGTATCCCCTGAGCATCACATCAGAAGGCACGTAATGTCTACTGCTTCTGGAATGACATTGGTCAGTTGTTTAGGGACTGTCACTGGTCTCCCCACCTTACAAAGGAGATTCCTTGTGGGAAGACCGAACAGCGTGCTGACAGCAGCACTGCTGATCTTGGCTGGGCATGGCTGTGTGACTCTTCTGGTCTCAGCCAGCGTTCACTCACTGGTTGACCAGCTGCTGTCTGCTCCGGGATGACCCCCCACTGGGACAGCTCATCCACTTCCTGTGTGTCCTACAGTGGGCTTGCCCAGGCACCACTGTGTTGACAATCACAGGACTCCAAGGGTCTTCTGTATTTTAAATTACCCAACTCATTGAAAGATCGTTCTTTCTTAGCAAAGCAAATTCTTCATTAGCCTTCCAATTAGTTTTCAGTATGAGCATTCAATACAGATACAACATATGATAGATCTGACCTTTCTGAAATTTTGGCAGTTCATTTTGTCTCTTATGTAATAGGATAAGGTTTATTATTAACATTTTCTAGTCTTTGTACTCACATGGTTTCATAGACTTTCGGACGTGATTAAAGGTCTTTATCATTTTGTTCTTGAGCTTGTCAGTTCAATCCACACCAGAATTCTTTATTTCCTTTAATTTGTCTCATTGACTCTTTTCCTTCCTGCACAATTCTTCTTCTCTTCTTCTTCCTTTTGACAGCCCAACCTGATTCACAGACAGTCCTGTTTTAGCCCGTCTTTGGGAGATTCAGGACAATCCTGTTGAAGCCAGTGTTCATAAGCTTTTTTTTTATTTTTTAAATTTAAAATTTTTATTTAATAAATGTGAATTTACAAAGTGCAACTTTTGTATTGTTATGGCTCCCCCCCACCTCCCTCCCTCCTGCGGCCCTCCCCTCCCCCACTCCCTCTCCCATCCTGCCCTTCATCGAGTTTCATTTTCAATTACCTTCATATACAGAAGATCAACTTAGTATACACTAAGCAAGGATTTCAACAGGCTGCCCGCACACAACTGCACAAGGTATAGGGTATTGTTTGACTAGTAGTGTTGTTTTTAAGTTTCATAGTAAAACACATTAAGGACAGAGATCCTACGTGGGGAGCATGTACCCAGTGACTCCCGTTGTTGATTTAACAATTGGCACTCTTATTTATGACGTCAGCAATCACCCGAGGCTCTTGCCATGAGCTGTCTAGGCTATGGAAGCCCCTTGAGTTCACCGACCCTGAACTTGTTTAGTCAAGGCCATATCACAGTGGAGGTTCCTTCCTCCCTTCAGAGAAAGGCACCTCTCTCCTTGATGGTCTGTTCTTTCTGCTGGGGTCTTGTTCACCAGGATCTTTCATTTAGATTGTTTTTTGCCACCGTGTCATGGCTTTCCATGCCTGTGAGACTCCCACGGGCCTTTTAGCCAGATCTGAAACTCCAAGGGTTGATTCTGAGGCAGGAGTGCTGTTTTGGGCGTTTGCCATTCTATGAATCTGCTGTGTGTCCTGCTTCCCCTGCAGGATCATTCTCTCCCTTTTAATTCTATCCTTCATTATTTGCTTACACTGGTCTTATTTGTGAAATCTCTTTGACACATACCCTATCTTTTTGATCGGTTGTGTATTTATACTTATCACTTTACCAAATGCGCTGGCATTGGTACCTGCCTCCTTGGTAAGACTGAGTTGAAATCCCCTGGCACATTTCTAGTTCCACCATTGGAGGTAGGTCTGAGTGAGTATGTGCCGTCCTATATATCTCCTCGCTCTCTTATTCCCACTCCTATGTTTAACAGAGATCACTTTTCTGTTAATTTTAAACACCTAAGAATGATTGTGCATTGATTACAGAGTTCAACCAGTGGTCTTATGTAGAACAAACAGAGCAACAACAACAACAACAAAAATACTAAAAGGAATAAAATAGTAAGTTGTTCCTCAACAGTCTAGACAAGGGCTGCTCATGTCATTGTCTCTCATAGTGTCCATTTCACTTCAATGGGTATCATTTTAGATGCTCGTTTAGTTGCCATCAATCAGGGAGAACATATGATATTTGTCTCTTTTGGACTGGCTTATTTCACTCAGCATGATGTTTTCCAGCTTCTTCCATTTTGTTGTAAATGCCCGGATTTCATTGTTTTTTACTGCTGTATAGTGTTCCATAGAGTACATATCCCAGAGTTTCTTTATCCAGTCATCCGTTGATGGACATTTAGGTTGATTCCATGTCCTAGCTATTGTGAATTGAGCTGCAATAAATATTGAGGTGCAAACAGCTTTTTTCACCCCTTTAATTCCATTTGGGTATATTCCAAGGAGTGGGATGGCTGGGTCCTGTGGTAGTGCTATATTCAGGTTTCTGAGGATTCTCCAGACTGTCTTCCATAGCGACTTTACCAGTTTGCATTCCCACCAAGAGTGGATTAGTGTCCCTTTTTCTCCACATCCTTGCCAGCATCTGCTGTTGGTTGATTTCTGTATGTAAGCCAATCTAACTGGAGTGAGGTGAAACCTCATTGTGGTTTTAATCTGCATTTCCCTGATGGCTAGGGATCCTGAGCATTTTTTCATGTGTCTGTTGGCCATTTGGATCTCCTCTTTTGAAAAATGTCTGTTAAGGTCCTTGGCCCATTTTTCTATTGAGTTGTTTGTTTTGATTCTGTGGTGTTTTTTGATCATTTTATAGATTCTAGTTATTAATCCTTTAATGTGGCCTTTAGGAGGACAAGGTGAGCATGCACCAAGTTGTGAAATATGAAAATAGCGTGATGGCGAGCTCTGGCACAGACCAGAGAGGAGTCGCTCGGAAAGGGCTTAGAGGAGATAAGAATGGTGTCCCTAACGTTACAAGGGGCACTGCCAAATCAGTCATTTCTTCAACATTCACAGTATCTTTAGTCTCTTAGAGTACACAATAAGATTATATATTTTTCTTGACTTTACCAAGTATAATACCAAATATCTTACTATTTTATACTCTTTGTTCCAGTAACTTTTTTTTTTTTTTTGAGGCAGGACTCTCTCTGAGCCATAGATCACTTAAGGATCTTTTGAAAGCTATGGATCTTCTCCTTAGAAAATGTGCATTTGAGGCCGGTGTCGTGGCTACCTTGGCTAATCCTCTGCCTGCGGTGCTGGCACCCTGGGTTCTAGTCCTGGTTGCCCCTCTTCCGGATTCTGTCCCGGTTGCCCCTCTTCCAGGCCAGCTCTCTGCTGTGGCCCGAGAAGGCAGTGGAGGATGGCCCAAGTGCTTGGGCCCTGCACACCATGGGAGACCAGGAGAAGCACCTGGCTCCTGGCTTTGGATCAGCACAGCGCGCTGGCTGTAGTGGCCATTTGGGGGGTGAACCAACGGCAAAGGAAGACCTTTCTCTCTGTCTCTCTCTCTCACTGTCTAACTCTGCCTGTCCAAAAAAAATGTACATTTGAATATACACTTCAGTTTTGGAGTTTCATGGGCTTTCCAGAGGTCCTGCCCTCGAAGTGCTGCCCTGGGGAGTTGCTCATGGATTTCGGTTGCCCTAGAGCAAGGGGAAGGCAGTGAGGGTGGAGTCAAGTGTGTCCCTAACTCTGAGCTTGCCTTGAGGAAGTCAGGCAGTGTCTTCAGAACTTGGTTTCCTCAAGAGGTACAGACCAAACAACCCTCCGGATAGAACTGCCTCCATCCCTCAGCAGCTAATAACATGGCTGGAGAGATAAAAGGAATGAACACATACAAATTCAAGCAGTATTTCTTCCAATATTTCTCTCAAAAAATTTCAAACAGGAAAATAGAAAGAATTTTATAGTAACCACCACTTATTGCTTAAATTCTACCATTAAATTTTATCATATATATATGAATTTATCTACACATCCACCAATTCATTGTTTTAAAAATGTATTTCAAAGTAAATTACAGGCATCCTCATTTTCATCCTAAATACCTCAGCATACCAGGACTGGTACCTGCACCCATATGGGATGCCGGCACTGCAGGTGGCTGTTTTACCCTCTATGCCCCAGAGCCAGCCCCCAAATGCTTATTCTTAATTCCTGTACTCAGCTCTGGCTGTCACAGCAATTTGGGGGTGTGGCCCACTATATGGAAGATCTCTCTGTCTCTGTCTCTGTCTCTCTAACTCTGCCTTTCAAATAAAAACTGGATGTATATATGTAGAAGAATGAAATTAGATCCATACCTCTCACTATATAAAAACATCAGCTCAAGATGGATCAAAGACCTAAATTTAAGACCTGAGACTGTGAAGCTGCTGGAAGAAAACATAAGGCAAACACTCCAAGACATTGTTATCAGGGATGACTTCTGGGACAAGACTCCCAAAGCATGGCAACAAAAGCAAAACTAAACAAATGGGACTATACCAAACTTAGAACTTTTCGCACAGCAAAGGAAACAATCAAGAGTGAAGAGGGACCAGCGCTGTGGCATAGCGGGTAAAGCTGCCACCTGCAGTGCTGGCATCCTATATGGGTGCCGGTTCTAGTCCCGGCTGCTCCACTTCTGATCCAGCTCTCTGCTGTGGCCTGGGAAAGCAGTAGAAGATGGCTCAAGGGCTTGGGACCCTGCAACTGCATGGCAGACCCAGAAGGAGCTCCTGGATCCTGGCTTCGGATCAGTGCAGCTTCGGCAGTTACGGCCAACTGGGGAGTGAACAAGCAGATGGAAGACCTCTCTCTCTCTCTCTCTCTCTCTCTCTGCCTCTCCTCTCTCTCTGTGTAACTCTGACTCTCAAAATAAATAAATAAATATTTTTTGAAAAAAAAAAAAAAGAGTGAAGAGATGTCCAACATAGTGGGAAAAAATATTTGCAAAGCACCTGACAAAAGATTAATATCCTGAATATATCAGCGACTTGAAAAACTCAACAACAAAAACCAACCAATACAGTTGAGATATAGACAAAGAACTTCAGTGTACAGTTCTCAAAAGAAGAAATACAAAAGCCAACAAATATATGAAAAAATGCTCAACATCATTAGCCCTCAGGGAAATGCAAATCAAAACCACAATGAGATATCACCTTACCCCTGTCGGAATGGCTACAATCCAAAACACAGAGCGTAACAAATGCTGGTGAGGATGTGGGCAAAGGGGAACAATTATACACTGTTGGTGGGAATGGAAATTAGTGCAGCCACGGTGGAAAAAAGTGTGGCAATTTCCTAAAAATTTAAACATAGACTTGCCATATCCACTACTGGGTATATACCCAAAAGACTTGAACACAATGTATCAGAGACATCTGCACCACCATGTTTATTGCCATATGGTTCACATAGCCAAAATTTGGATCCAACCAAGATGTCCCTCATCAAGTGAATGGATTAATACACACACACACACACACACACTCAATGGAATATTATTGAGCTATAAAAAAGAATGAAATTCTACCATTTGCAGCAAAATGGACACAATTGGAGGATATAATTTTGAATGAAATAAGCTGGACCCAGAAAGACAAATACCACGTGCTCCCCCCTATATGTGGGAGATAGATTTAAAAAAAAAACAAAAAAGAAACACCTGTGTGCATCAGTATTGCTGCAAATAGAGTTTTGTAAAACTGTTTTATACCTTTGTCAAACCAATGGTTAAGAATGTCACACTATTACAGTTTTATGATCTGTGATTACTTTAAAAATGTACTGTATACGAGTGAAATGGTCATTTTTTCCAATCAATTATTATTTTAGCTGTTGTCTATATTCCCACCAAACTAGGGTCTTTTTGTCTTTTCCTTGTTAAACTTCTTATTCAGGGAAATAGTAAGCTTTTGTACTGTAATGTAAACTTAAAATATGTTATCTCAAAAACTAAAAAAAAAAAAGGGAAAGTGGTGGGGGGGAGAGAGGAAGAGAATATCATTACGTTCTTAGAATTCCATCTACAATCACATTGAATCTGTTAAAAACTAATTAAAACCTAAAATATGAAAGAAAACAAGAGTTCAAATAAGGATGGTAGCATACATACACACATAGGTGCATTGGACTGGACTCCAGCATCCTGAAGGCAACATACGGATGGCCATGTTAACGTCCTAATTTAATGCCAAGACGAGATAATAAATAATTGAGTCCCTGAACTGTATCAGCTTATAAGAATTGAAGAAAAATGACTAATACTGTATGGTTTCTCTTATATGAGGTACCTGGAAGAGTCAAGTTCATGGAGACAGAAAGTAGAATGCTTGTTACTAGGGGTTGAGTTGAAAGGGCTATGGGGAGATAGATTTTAACGGATATAGAATGTCAGTTTGAGAAGATGAGAAAGTTCTGGGGGTGGGTGATGGGGATGGTAGTAGAACAATGTGAATGTACTCAATGCCAATGAACTCCACACTTCAGTGGTTAAAGTGGAAACTGTTATGTATATTTTGCATTTTAACACAAGTGAATTCAGAGAATGGCAATTGCATGTCCTAGCGGAGTCCAACACTGAAAAGTATTCCAAATACTTCCTCTTGTTTAATCCTCCCCACAGCCTGATCAGGATGGTATTGCTATCTCCATCAGAGAAGAAGGAGAACCAGCAGTCCGAGAGGTGTTCTTATCCAAGGCCATGTGGGTCGTGAGTAATGGCCGCACACAGGCATTTGTATCTCCAAAGTCTCTGCATCTTCTATGCTCTGGCTGTACTACAGTGAAGAGAGGAGATGTACACTCTGCTCTAAGACATTCTGTAGCCCATGTTTTCAGCATGTGGCACGGCAGTGGACCACTGAGAAACACTGGCAACAGATGGTGAAGGCAGTTCTTGAGCCAAACAGTGCTCGAGTGAGGAGCCAGAGGCAGGAGCAAGCTCCCTAAGAAGTGGCTGGGGCTTTGAATGAAGGAACTGTGTTCAGTGCGAACCACGTGGAAAGACTCCTCATTGCGCACGGGCCTCCGTGCACAGGCAGGCTGTTGCCTACTATCACTGGGTGTTACCCGCTGGAGAGAGCACAGCTGAAATACCGTGTGTGTGGAGGTAAAACCAAAATTTTATATCTGTACTTTGGAAATACGAGAGTTTCATAAATACAAGGCATTAAAATGACTTAGGTTCTACAAAGCGTTCAGGGCAGAGGAACAGTTTTATCGGACTGGCCTCATAAAGCTCTCTGATTGCCAACATGTAGTGCAAAAAAGGAATTTGGTACGAACAACTCAGGGAAGCTTTGTACACTGCCAACTTGAACTTTTCTTCTTTTCCCACTAAAAGCATGTTTTGGAAAATCTATGTATGTATCCTATTGTACAAAGAACTTCAAAAGACTGAAGTGGACCACTGCAAAAACCTCAGAACACTGTCTTGAGAATACTTCAAATATTTCCAAAACACATCAGCATAAAACATCTGCACTGTAAATTAAAGATGCCAACTGGGCTGCCAGGAAAGGCAAAGTTTAATATTCCCAGATGTTCTTGTACAGTATCTGCGATACGTTGGCTGAGTAGGGTATGCACATTTGTACATCATAGTATTTTTTCAAAATGTAAATTTAGTCCCTGGAGATATAACAACAGAAAGGCTGAATCAATTGTTTGAAAAGTAAAATTCTTATTTCTTTTTTTTTGTTGGTAGTTTAAAATATGGGGGGAAGGGAGAGTACAAGAAAGCTAATTTCTTTGTTGAGTGGCATGTAAAAAATTTAGATAGTACCTCGAAAATCTTAAAAAAGCATATAAGCCCTGAAATGAATAGATTCTTATTTTGGCAGTGGTTATTCTCATTATCAGATCCTTGGAAGGATACAATGAAGTTAACCTTGAGACATTACTAAATAAACTCTCTTTCCGAGAGAATTTCTTTCTTTCTTTCTTTCTTTCTTTCTTTCTTTCTTTCTTTCTTTCTTTCTTTCTTTCTTTCTTTCTTTCTTTTTTATTTCTTTTTTTTTTTTTTAAGGATTTACTCATTTATTTGATAAGGCAAAGTTACAGAAAGGCAGAGAGACAGAGAGAGAAGTTTTCTATCCACTGGTTCACTCACCAAATGCTGCAATGGCTGGGGCTGGCCCAGACTGGAGCCAGAGGCCAGGAGCCAGGAGCCAGGAGTTTCTTCCAGGTCTCCCACGTTGGTGCAGGGGCCCATCTTTAGGTAGTGCCTAAGCATTTGGGCCATCTTCCACTGCTTTTCCCAGGCACATTTCCAGGAGCTGGATTGGTTTGGATTCCAGCAGAAGTGGATCCAAACCAAACCAGTGCCATAGGGGATGCTGGCACTGCAGGTGGAAGCTTAACCATCTATGTCATAGCACTGGCCCTTCTTTTAAGAGAATTTCATAGCATACTGCATTTTGAAAGCATCCTATTTATTCATTGTATTTTTAAAATTAAAAAAATTATTTATTTATTTGAAAGTCTGAGTTACACAGAGAGAGGAGAGGCAGAGAGAGTGAGAGGGAGAGAGAGAGAGAAAGAAAAAGAGAGAGAGGTCTTCCATCTGCTGGTTCACTCCCCAATTAGCCGCAACTGCCAGAGCTGTGCTAATCCGAAGCCAGGAGCCAGGAGCTTCCTCCAGGTCTCCCACATGGGTGCAGGGGCCCAAGGACTTGGGCCATCTTCTACTGCTTTCCTAGGCCATAGCAGAGAGCTGGATTGGAAGTGGAGCAGCCAGGACTCGAATCAGCGCCTATATGGGATGCTGGCACTGCAGGCGGCGGCTTTACCCACTAAGCCACAGTGCCAGTCCCATATTTTTTTAATTTTTAAAAAATATTTATTGATTTATTTATTTCAAAGGCAGAGTTACAGAGAGAGACTAGGAGAGAGAGAGAGAATCTTCCATTTGTTGGTTCACTATCTAAAAATGGCCATAACAGTTTAGCCTGGAGCTGGGCCAGGCTAAAGCCAGGAGACTGGAACTCCATCCAGTCTCTCACATGGGTGGCAGGGGCCCAAACACTTGGATTATCTTCTACTGCTTTCCCAGGCATGTTAGCAGGGAGCTGGGTCAGAAGTGGAGCAGCTGAGACTCAACTGACATTCATGTGGGATGTTGGCAATTCAGGCAGTCATTTAACCTGCTGCACCACAATGCTGACCTCAGCATCCTGATTGAACTCTGTTTTGAGTGTTCAAAACAAAATGAAGCATGGCAATTTCACAACGCCATGGAAGCTGCACCTACATAAAAGAAATATTTTGGAGAATTCAGTAATTCATAGTATCCTTGCCTTTTTGGGAGTTGGTAGCTTTAGACACAAAAGTGTAAACAGTTTCATTTGGTTTCCTACTACTTCATTCTGCTTCCTTCTGTTCCATCTCCCCTGCTTTAATTATTAAAAACACAAAAAGGGGAAATTTACAAGTGTGTATGTCCTTTGTACAGGTAACAGAGCTGAGGTTCCAGTCTCCAAATCTTTGGTATTGGGCAACAACCTCCAAGGAAGAGTGAGCAAACTAGGTTTTGGACTGTTACTAACCAGGTTGTGTAGCCCCCAGAAAATAATGTTGGCTCTCTGTAACTCTGCTTCTTCATTTTCAAAACAAGAAGGTTGAGTAAGACTAGATTTCCTGAAGGACCACGTTTTGTCAGATATCTGGGGACTCTGATTAGCCTCCCTGTCAATTAGCTACAGACTGAGATCACTGAGGTCCCCGTGTCCTTCCAGCCCTACCAGTCTAGGAACACCAGGAGTTACAGAGTGCCTACTATTTTAGCCTATCCTGCTAGCCAAAGAGGACACTAGAAACTTCCAGAGTTGCTCTTCAGTCTGGCTGAGAGATGGGTTAGATAGATAAAATTAAGGAAACAGATAATGTGTACTGGGTGGAGTGCAGTGTGTGGTAGCCAAGGCCCAGGGTGTTAGAAGGCCTTCAAAGATGCGACTTGAGAGAGTTATCAAGGTAGAGGATGATGAGGTCTTAACCAATGGGCTTAATGGAGTCACCAGAAATGTAGAAGCTGGAGTATTCAATGCCTGTCTTGGCATAATGAATAGGGAAGTTTGGCTGGAATGAATTGTATTATTATTTAATGAGCCTTTAATCCCAAATTGTGTACAGCAGCTTAGCTGTTATTTTAGTGAATGTGGTAGCTATTACTGCTATATTTAGCCAGCCTGTGGTACATCAGACTATCCAACTGTTTACAATTACTTTTATTAACCCTAGGGAAATTATTGATGTGTCTCAGAATGTAACATTGACACAGTGGAACAATTGGCAAATATTTATTGAATGCATATAGTGTGCAAGTCTTTATGGAGCATAAAGCTGAATTGGAAAGGTTCTTGTCCTAAGGGAACAAACGAGTTGCTGTGATAAAATGGCCTCAAGAAAAAAATAAAATGAAATACAAGACCATATAGCATATTGAGCACTTTAAAAAGTAAAACTTACAGCAACCCATACTTTAAAAAAGATCTTAACCATACCTACATTGGTGCATTCATGACCCCTCTAACTCTAGTTCTGGTCCAGGTCAGATCTCCTCGCAGACTCTAAGACAATATTTCTTTATTTTTTCATCCTTCAGATATCTACCTGTTTTCCCAAAATATACCAAACTTTAAGTTCCAAAGAGAATACATATGTGTTCCTTCCTCAACACCACATCACCACCAGCAAATATAAGAAAAACAGAAACCACTTCAGTTGTCATCCTCATCACAAAAACCCTAAGAAACCCCAACTCAACCAAACCTCAATTCTCTGGCAAACCTACCTCAATGAATGACACTACTTCCAACAACCTACACACAACGTCAAAACCCTGGGCCTCAGGGGAAGGGCCCAGTACAATGGGCAGGGACTGTGTTCTGGAAAGGGGAGGGTTAAGGACTTCATGGGAACAAGGCATGTGTCTGTCCTGTTCAGGGTATTTCTACATCATTTAGTGTAGTATCTGAAACTTAGTAATTGATAAATATTTGTTAAAATACAGGTTTTCCTATGTGTAGAAACCATTGCTTTATCAAAAGGGAAGAAAACATTGACAGTTGTCCTTTTGCTCTTGCATGGACAGTGTAACATTTGAGCTGCAGATTCTTGAACTGGCACTGTTAGTACTTTATTTCAGTTTTATCAAGAACCAGATAGATTTGGGAGAGCTGGCTTTGTTTATCATCTGGTTTCTTTTATTTATTTATTTATTTATTTATTTATTTATTTATTATTTTTTTTTGACAGGCAGAGTGGACAGTGAGAGAGAGAGAGAGAGAGAGAGAGAGAGAAAGGTCTTCCTTTTGCCATTGGTTCACCCTCCAATGGCTGCTGCGGCCTGCGCGCTACAGCCAGCACACCGCGCCTTTCCAAAGGCAGGAGCCAGGTACTTATCCTGGTCTCCCATGGGGTGCAGGGCCCAAGGACTGGGCCATCCTCCACTGCACTCCTGGGCCACAGCAGAGAGCTGGCCTGGAAGAGGGGCAACCGGGACAGAATCCGGCGCCCCGACTGGGACTAGAACCCTGTGTGCCGGCGCCGCAAGGCGGAGGATTAGCCTAGTGAGCCGCGGCGCTGGCTACAAAATGCTTTTGGAACACAGCCTGTCTGAAAATTGGGAAATCTCTGTGTTTTTTTGTTTGTTTGTTTGTTTGTTTTTAGGATTTTATTTATTTGAGAGAGAAAGTTATAGACAGAGAGAGGGAGAGACATAGAGAAAGATCTTCCTCTGTTGGTTCACTCCCCAAATGGCCTCAACAGCAGGAGTTGGGCTGATTCAAAGCCAGGAGCCTTTTTTGGGTCCCCCACGTGGGTACAGTCCTTGAGCCAATGACAGGTTAGCCCCCCACATAATACTGGAACCCTTGAAAGGTTGTGCCCTCTAAGAAAGAGCAGGCTAGCAAAAATCTGCCTACCAACACAGGGAGGAAACATGACAGCGTGCTTTTCATTGGTGCCCTGAGTGGAAAATAGTACTCATGCAAGTTCATAACCATGAGTCCTTATATAGACTTATCAGTCAGACTTACACCACCTGTAAGGATTCAGGAACTCCTTCATGCTGAAAAATCAACCTAAGAAACTGTAGGGAAGGCTGGGCTTGTAATGTAACTCCTCAGTGCTTGGTGGAGGCAAAATGAGTATTTCCAGAGTGATATACCCTTAACCTTAGCTGCATATCCATTCTATAATCAAAGTGTCAGTTTCTGGGTGAGGTCCAGCTGCATAAATCTCCATGAAGTGATGATAATTTAGATTAAATGGTGGAAGCATAGTGTTGGGGAGATTTTGTCCAATAGGAAACAAGATCCCAACCACCAAGTAGACTTGGGGTGGGCCCAGCAGTTGGCAAGGACGAAGGTGATTGGGAAGACCTTGTCAGGAGAGCTTGAGTCTAGGGCAGATGGCTCCCTACACAGGAGGGCAGTGGGTTACAAAATAATGAGGAAAGAAGTTGTGTAATGCACACTAGGCATGCATGGAAAAGATAGGGAGCAGAGAAGACGTAGTTCAAGGTTTGATACATTGTGATGCGTATGGGGTTTCTAACATATTGCCAGGCTTGGTCAGGACTTGCTCAGAACTTGAGCAAATTTAGGGTTGGAACCTAGGTGGAATTCCATGAGGCAGGCACAGATATGCTGTTTGTATGTCCACTTATCTCTAAACTGTGCAATGCCTTCAGTACTTAGAGAACAGAGACTCTTACACTAGCATTGGATAACACAGTAATTGCCATCCACTTTACTACAAAATATCATGCTATGCATTTCTTTCTGAACAAAATATGACTTCTATTTAAATGCATGTTGCATGTTGGTGAATTCATTTATGATAAATCCATCTGACTCTTTACTATCTGGTGTCCACTGTCACTATAATTTCTTTGAAGAAGTTTAAGAAAAGCAATTTTTTCCTTTGCTGATAGAGGAGAGTGATCTTTCATTTTAGAAAAAAAAAATTCATCGTGAAATTTCCAGAGGATTTTTTCCTAGTTTAGGATGTTTCCTGTTGTAGAGAGGGAATCCCAGTCAGCCCTGATCCCACGATGGCTGCCTCCCGTTTTCCATCTGCAGGTTCAGCCCGGGCTGGCTGCTCCCCTCTGGAAAGAGCCTGCAGCTGCCTCCCTCCCAGGGTTACGGGTCTGCTTCTGAGAACCACAGTGTCTTTCTGACCCTCTGGGGTCAGACTGCTTGGGAACTGATGCTGTCAGATTGCATCTGGGACTCCACATATTCCTGGTCTTTTTGACTCAAATGGCTCCTTGTTTTTCTCCCGTCCTGAACAGAGCCCCTCTCTTCTTCAGCCTATCCTCTCTCTGTGTCATCTCGCCTTCCAGCACTGGCACTTTTAGTACGTTACTCAGCTCGGGATGCACTGAGAAAACACGACCAGTGCTTTGCAACAACATTTCAGAGCTCCTGTTGTTTTCTATAAAATAAAAATAAAATTCTAGCTTCTACAAGAGGGAGGAAAATCAGTTTACAGTGTGCACTAAAAATTTCCCACGTGTGTTCCAGGACACGACTCATCCTGAGAGATCCTTTTGGGAAAAAAGGGGTTAAAGAAAACTTTAGATGAGTTGGTAAGAGGCATTTGGAGGAATCTGCATCTTACTCTCACTCATAGGAATCCACAAATTAGAAATGTGGGTTAATAGCTCTGAGAAGTCCAGCAGTAAATGTGTGGCTTAATTTTGATTAATCCAGTGTTTTCTAAATGTTTTGACCTCTGTAACACTTAACAATTATATTTATTTATTTGAAAGGGAGGGAGGGAGGAGAGAAGGAGGGGGAGAGAGAGAGAACGAGAGTGAGCTCGCAGCTGTTGTTTCACTCTCCAGATGCCCACCATGGATGAGGCTGAGCCAGGGTGAAGACAGGAGCTGGGAACTCAACCAGGTGTCCCATGTGGGTGGCAGGAACCCATTTTCTTGAGCCATCACTGCTGTCTTACAGGATCTTCATTAACTGGAAGCTGGAATTGGGAGCAGAGCCAGGATTCAAACCCAGACACTCGGATATGAGATGCAGGCATCCTAACTAATGTTCAGACTGTTACGAAATACATATCGTTCTGGAGGAACTGACGTGCTGAGGCAGCATGCTGGAAAACACTAGAATCACCTGCATCTAATGACATCTACTGAGTCCTCATTTTCTCTGCAGCTTGAGAAGTCTTTGCCATCAAGACCCATTTGTTTTCTCTGGACTTTCCTTCTTTCTTGGTCCCTCTAGCTTCCCTTATTCTGATGCTACTCTTGGCTCCTCTCTGTTCCTAAACCTGGGTATTTGCGCCTCAGCTCATGGTTCTTTCTCTGTACTCTACTCTTTTCTTTAGGGATCAAACTTCTCTTCTCTTTCTCTTTCTTTCTTTTAAGATTTATTTATTTATTTGAAAGTCAGAGTTACACAGAGAGAGGAGAGGCAGTGAGAGAGAGAGAGAGAGAGAGAGAGAGAGGTCTTCCATCCGCTGGTTCACTCCCCAATTGGCCGCAGTGTCGGAGCTGTGCCGATCCAAAGCCAGGAGCCAGGAGCCTCTTCCAGGTCTCCTTTGTGGGTGCAGGGGCCCAAGCACTTGGGCCATCCTCTACTGCTTTCCCAGGCCATAGCAGAGAGCTGGATCGGAAGCGGAGCAGCCGGGGCTTGAACAAGCACCCTTATAGGATGCCGGCACTGCTGGCAGCGGCTCTACCTGCTATGCCACAGCGCCGGCCCCACATTCCATTTCTTGTTTCAATTATCACTCATATATAAACTCTAAAAAGTAATCACTAATATCTCTGCTGGTTCTAATGCTGCATCTTAAAATGCCTCTGGAACATTTGCACGTACACAATCTGCTGCCACAGCAGGCTAACATATCTGTACTCCTCTGTCCAGGAAATGCACCCCATTCTTTCTTCCCCCAAGAACTGGTCATTTTGGCTAGGATTTTAGTTTTTGTTGAACAAAATGTATCTTTAGAAATAATAAGTAAGTGCTTCCTCTGATAGAATGTCCTTTGGCATTATTTTCATTGATGTTGGCATTAGGGGAAAGGCCCTTTAAAATTCAGTATTGTTAAGCCTGCTTGAGATACCATAGGTACTTGATTGGGAGAAACTACAGTGGTAGAAATGATACCATTCTTTTTTTTTTTAAAGTTTGTTCACTTATTTTGACTTATTTGAAAGGCAGAATGACAAAGTGGATGAGAGGGTGGGTAGAGAGCTTCCATCTGTTGGTTTACTCCCCAGATACCTGCGACAGATGGGGTCGAGTTGAGCTAAAGCCTGGAACTCCATCCAGGTCTCTCATGTGAGTGGCAGGGTACCAAGTATCTGAGCCATCATCTGCTGTCTTTCAGGGTCCACGTTAGTAGGAAGTCAAACGGTAAGCAAATGCGGGACTTGATCTTCAGCACTTCAATGTCCCAAGCAGTGGCTTAACCTGTTGTACCATAACACCTACCTCTGATACCACTCATTTTTTGTGTGTGTTTTTTTTTTAAAGATTTATTTATTTATTTGAAAGGTATAGTTAGAGAGAGAGGGAGAGAGAGAGGGAGAGAGAGAGAGATATCTTCTATCCCCTGGTTCACTCCCCAAATGGCTGCAATGGCTGGAGCTGAGCTGATCTGAAGCCAGGAACCAGGAGCTTCATCCAGGTCTCCCACATGGGTGCATCTTCTACTACCTTCCCAGAAATATTAGCAGGGAGTAGATTGGAAGTGGAGCAGCCAGGACTTGAACTGGCGCCTATATGGAATGCCTGCACTGTAGATGGTGTCTTAACCTGCTGCACCACAGCATCAACCCCATCTGATACCACCCTTAATGCCCTTTTTATCACATCGGGTAACCACTACTTAGCCATCAAAGTTATTATCTAACATTTAAAATGTAAGGTAAAATAACAAAAATGAATAGCCTTCATATATACAAACAATAACCAGTTACAGTCCATAAAGTTAGGGAAAACTCCATTTTAATAGCAATAAAGGAGATTAAATACTCAGGAATAAACATCATAAAAATGTACAAAGCCTAGACATGAAAAATTTAAAACACTTCTGAAAGCCAGAAAAGCAAACTTGAGTAAGTGGAGACACATCCTCTGTTCTTGGATAGGGTGAGTCAACACCATAAAGATGTCAGTTCTCCTTAAATCAATTTATAGATTCAATGTAATTCCAATAAAAATACCAAGAAGGCTGTTTTAAAATGGAGCTATATAAGTTGATACAAAGTTCACATGGAACAGAAACAGGCAAGAACAGTCAGGATCACATTGGAAACAAAAATTATGAGAAAAGAATGATGTTGAAGAAGATAAAACATTTTGTGTAAAAAGGAAGGGGATTTTTTAAAAAATAAATATTTATTTGCTCACTTGTACAAAAGAAATGATACCAGTGGAAGGGCGAACCAGAAAAATGAGACAGGTTACTAAAGGGAGTGGATAGGAATGGGATAGAAGGAATGTGTAGCAGGAATGGGGGTACAGTGGTACTTGCTGTGCAGATCTCTTTGTATTGATCTGATTTTTAGAAACTTGGCAATATTCCATACACCTCTGCCCCCACAAATAAATAATGAAAATTAGCCAGGAGGTGCAGGAACCCCAGATGGAATGTGAAGAGTGGTAAATGAAACTAAGTGTATTAAATGAATAGAACATTCACATCAAAATGGAAACTAACCTGAGTAATATTGGAAAACAGTATTTTGCCCATAACCTGAGAGAACAAAGACTAACAAATGTGAACAGAAATATTCTAGGTGGGTACTTAGAAACTTGTGGGTGGCCGGCATTGTGGCACAAGAGGTTAAGCCGCTGCCTGTGATGTGACATCCCATATGGGTACTTTTTGTGTCCTGGCTGCTCCACTTCCTATGGATGCAGGTTCTTGACTGGTCTGCTCCATTTCCTATCCAGCTCCCTGCTAATGGCCTGGGAAAGCAGTGGAAGGCGGCCCGGGAGCTTAGGCCTCTGCCACTCACATGAGCGATCCAGATGAAGCTACTGGCTTTGGCTTGGCCCAGACTCAGCCAACCATTGCGGTCATTTGGGGTGTCAGTCAGTGGATGAAAGATCTCTTTCTTACTCCACTCTCTTTCTATCACTCTGCTTTTCAAATACAATATAAATACAACTTTAAAACTTTTTTTGTTGGCACTGAAATAATCTTATCTTTTAGTTCAATATTCTATGAACTGGAGGGCCCTCATACTCTAGTTAGTAAATTTATTTCTGGGGCCGGCACTGTGGCGTAGCAGGTAAAGCCTTTGTCTGCAGTGCCAACATCCCATATGGGTGCCAGTTCGAGTCCCAGCTGCTCCATTTCAGATACAGTTCTCTGCTTTGGCCTGGGAAAGCAGTAGAAGATGGCCCAAGTCCTTGGGCCCCTGTACACGCATGGGAGACCTGGGGGAGGCTCTTGGCTCCTGGCTCCTGGCTTTGGATCTGCTCAGCTCTGGACATTGTGGCCATTTGAGGAATGGACTAGTAGATGGAAGACCTCTCTCTCTTTGCCTCTCCTCTCTCTGAGTAACTCTGACTTTCAAATAAATAAATAAATCTTAAAAAAAGTAAATTTATTTCTCATGGGAAGATTAATTTGCAATTCTGAAGCTATTTCATGTATACACTATGATTGGCCAAATAATAAAATATATAGTGAATAGTGAGAGACAGGTTTCTTACCATCAGAGAAAAAAATTACAAATAAATAAGAGAAGAAGATTAGAATGAACTTTGTGGTATTGGATTTTGTATTTCTTTATTTATTATATAAATTTTAAATTTATAAATTTTATTATGTATTTATTTGACAGGCAGAGTTAGAGAGAGGTTTAGAGAGAGAGAGAGAGAGAGAGAGAGAGAGAGATATCTTCCAACTATTGGCTCACTCCCCAAATGGCCACAACAGCTGAGGCTGGGCCCCATTGAAGCCAGGAGCCAGGAGCTTCTTCTGGGTCTCCCATGTGGGTGCAGGGGCCCAAAGACTTGGGTCATCTTCTACTGTTTTTCCCAGGCCATAGCAGAGAGCTGGATCAGAAGTGGAGCAGCCAGGACTTGAACTGGTGCCCATATGGGATGTTGGCACTGCAGGTGGGGGCTTGGCAGCTTTACCCAATAAGCCACAGCGCTGGCCCTCATGATTAGATATTAACATTAGAGAAAACTGAGTGAAAGGCATATGAGAACTCTACAATTTTTATCACTTTTCTAAAATCTAAGATAATTCAAAACAAAAGTTAAGAAATAGATAAATTAGAACACAATTTCAGCTCTTAGAAGTAAATAGTTTAAGATTTAAGAACTGAAATTTAGGGGTGGATGTTCGACACTGAGGTTAATAAATAGCTGAGACAGCCACATTCCTTGTTGCAGAGCCTGAGTTTGAGTCCTGGTCTGCTTTTGAGTCTACTTCCGATTTCAGCTTCCTGCTAACGTACACCCTGGGAGGAAGCAGGTGACGGATCAAGTGGTTGGGTCCCTGACACCCATGTGGGAGAACTGGATTGAGTTTCAGGCTCTTGGCTTCAGCCTCAACAGCCTTGGCTATTGAGGGCATTTAGTGAGTTAACCAGAAAATGGAATATTTTTCTCTTACTCCACCTCTCTGCTTTTCAAATATTGAATGAATGCATGAATGTGTAAACATATCAGTAAGTTCTTTAAAAAGAACTGAAAAAATAAAAAAAAAACAACCGGTACTAGGATGAGGCACATATTATGTCATAGAGAGTTAAGCTGCTACTGGGATACCCACTTCCCAAATTCACCTACTGGTTCAGGTTTCAGCTACTCTGCTTTCAATCCAGCTTCCTGCTAATGCATCCTGCAGGCAGCAGATGATGGCTCAAGTGCTTGGGCCTCTGCCACCCATGAGGGAGACCCGGATGGAGATCAGGACTCCTGGCTTCAGCCTGGCCCAGCCCTCGCTATTGCAGCCATTTGGGGAGTAAATCAGCAGATGAAAGACTCATATTTATCCTCTCTCTCTCACTTTGTCCTACTCTGTCTTTCAAGTAGATGAAAATAAATAAATAAACATTAAAACCTGAGAAGGCTATATTATTTACTTTTTAATTTTAGGCCTGTTTAGTGCATATTAAGTTGACTTACTATTTTCTTTAAATGTATGTTCTTACTACAACATAATCTGGCAGGGCTGGTAAACTTAAAGTGTTTTTCACAAAGCCAGCCTTTTTCCAAAAGCTTTATGTCTTGCTCTTAACCTGCAGTTCAACATGATAATGGGCATACAGGAAACACTGAAAGATACATTTTTCATTTATCAAAAGAAAAATATGTTAGCTGTTTATATGACCTTTAAATTGCAGTTGGAAACCAAAGATAACTTACTACTATTATTATTAATTCAGAATTTATGCTCTGAGGTATTGTCTTCGTTCACTCTGGCCTCATTTCATTTTGAGATGCTGGGATTGCTTTTCACAGTTGTGGTATGAACGTGTGCAACTGCACTAACATAGACACATAGCTGCGTCTCTTCTCTCTGCCATGTGGGAGTCTAGTTACAAATCCTCTGGTGAAAACTGGATGAGGGAGTCATGCAGAGAAACTGGATTCTCTTATCCCTTCCTAAGCTAGTGAAATGCCTTCTCACTGAGATTTTAATACTTCAGCCTTAGATTATGGATGAGATGCAACTAATGAGCTTTGAGTACTCTACAGGCAAAATCCTGTAGAGTTTTTCCTGGAATGGACTGGGTTCAATAGTGAAGAGAGGACTATTTAGTCACTTAGAGAAAACTTCCCAGAGAGAAAATGGAAACAGTTGTGATTGGCAGGGTTATCTCTATTCCTCCTGAGTTCCTTGTCTTATTTCTGGGATACTGTTAAATAAAAAAATAAAAGAGGGGTGGGCGTTTGGTGCAGTGGTTAAGATGCTGCTGGGGGAGGGGGAGGTGGCTGGCATTGTGGCATAGCAGATAAAGCCACCGCCTGCAGTGCCCATATACCATATGGGCACGGGTCCCAGCTGCTCCACTTCCAATCCAGCTCCCTGCTAACACACCTGGGAAAGCAATGGGATATGGTCCAAGTACTTGGGCCTCTGCACCAATGTGAGAGACCAGATGAAACTCCAAGTTTCAACCTGGCCCAGTGCTGGCCATTGCAGTCATCTGGAGTGTGAACCAGCAGATGAAAGGCCTCTCTCACCCTCTCCCTCCCTCTGGTTCTGTAACTCTTTCAAAATAAAGAAATTAATTAAAAAACCCAAAATGCTGCTTGGGATGCCTGAATCTCACATTGGAGTGCCTGGTTCAAGTCTCAGAATCCAATTCCAATCTCCTCAAAGTTGCTTCAAGCGTTTAGGGGCCCTTTCAAATTTCTGTTGGGTTAGACTCACCCAGCTGTCTGTGGCACATCCATTGTCAACACTCTTGCTTCATAGATTATTTTTCTTCTTGTCCATGTATTTATTTGTTTGAAAGGCAAAGTGACAGAGAGAGGGGGAGAGACAGAGATCTTCCATCTGCTAGTTCACTTTCCAAATGGCTGCAATGGCCCAGGCTGGGCCAGGCTGAAGCCAGGAGCTTGGAGCTCCATCTGTGTCTCCTATGTGGGTGCCCAAGTACTTGCACTACCTTCTGCTGATTTTCCAGGTGCATTAGTGGGGATCTGGGTCAGAAGCAGAGCATCTGGGACTTTGATGGTGCTCAGAGGGGAATAGGGTGTCACAGGTGGCAGCTTAACCTGCTGTGCCACAACACAGGCCCTACTTCAGGGTTCCTTAATCATCATTACCATCCCTTCAGCTTTGCTTAAGGTTTAAAAGGGAAAATATGATGATTCAGGTAAGATTTAAAACCAATGTCAGATCTTTCTGAAAAGCAAGAGTATTTACAAATGGTGTATAAATTTAACACTTCCTCTCTGTTTGACACAGTATTCAGTATTCAACATCGGAAATCACACATTGAGTTGTGTCTTGTCCACCTGCATATAGTATTAAAAAAGGGTATATGGGCCGGTGCCGTGGCTCACTAGGCTAATCCTCCACCTTGCGGCGCTGGCACACCGGGTTCTAGTCCCGGTCGGGGCGCCGGATTCTGTCCCGGTTGCCCCTCTTCCTGTCCAGCTCTCTGCTGTGGCCCAGGAGTGCAGTGGAGGATGGCCCAAGTGCTTGGGCCTTGCACCCACATAGGAGACCAGGAGAAGCACCTGGCTCCTGGCTTCGGATCAGCGCAGTGTGCCAGCCGCAGCGTGCCGTCCGCAGCGGCCATTGTGGGGTGAACCAACGGAAAAGGAAGACCTTTCTCTCTCTCTCACTGTCCACTCTGCCTGTCAAAAAACAAAAGGGTATATACTCAAACAATAATGTATTTTGGACATTGCTCCATCTGTACAAGTCCTTCTCTCATTATTACACAGTAGTGAATCTTTGCCACGGAATGTACAGCTGGTTTCAGTTAGGTTCTCAGCACTGTACTTGTGGAGTCCAAGATGTGGATGGTCGGCCTGTGTGACATATTAATCACATTTAAACTTATACCTAGTGTGATAAAAACACTTCTTTCCCTAAATGGTATCAGTGGTATAAAAATATTACAAAATTAGGCTGGTGTTGTGGAGTAATGGGTTAAGCCACCACCTGTAGCACTGGCATCCCATACTGGTGCTGGTTTGAGTCCCAGCTGCTCCACTTTCTATCCTGCACCCTGCTAATGTGCCTGGGAAAGCAATGGAGGATAACCCAAGTGCTTGGACCCCTGCCTCCCATGTGGGAGACCCAGAAATAGCTCCTCGCTCCTGGCTTCTGCTTGGCCCAGCCCTGGCTCTTGCAGTCATTTGGGGAGTGAACCAGCGGATGGAAGATCACTCTATCTCTCCCACTTTCTCTGTAACTGTGCCTTTCAAATAAATAAAATAAATCTTTAAAAATATATTACAAAAAGCTTTACACATCAGAAAAAAGGAAATATCAAAATCACATCCCCTTTGACAATAGCTTTGCCACAGTCGAGAAATCCCATCTAGTTTTTCCATACACCGGTTTTTACAGCGTATTCATAACAAAATACATTTTACATTTTGCCATTTTTACTTGATGTTGCATCATTTATGATTTCCATGCCTTTATATGACTTCATGCATACTAACTGTATCTTCAGAAAGAGTATACCCTTGTTAGCCAGGTCTGGAAGGGTAATATACACAGCAAAGGAGGGGACAATGGATTTAGGCTTTTGTTTTGTTTTGAGAATCTGTTAAGTTTCCTGCTATAGTTTAGTGATGTTAGCCACTTTCTCTTACTTACAATAATTCTATTGAGCTTTGTTCCTTTTAGTAATACAATTATCTCATTTCCTTTCCCCTCCCCCAGTCCAGGAGCTGCACGTAAGGCATCATTACATTTTACTACTTGCTTTATGGAAATGAAAAATAATAAAGAACTCCAGCGAGTTAGGTTTTAAACCAAGTGGCGGCACACTATGACTCTTCTAATTATTAGGACAGTGGTGCTAACGTTTTGGCCGCCCAGCATGTTTCTGCTCATCCTCCTTCTTGTAACTAGCAGCCCCTTATACCCCTGCCTCATCCTGGCTCCTTGGCCTGCTCAGTCATTCGGCCTATTCACTTGGACAAGGCATTTAATTTAGAGGTGGCGACATTCCAAGCAAAGAAGCAATGACAATTACAACTCCTCTCTAAGATTTATATGTGGAAGGTGAAAGAGAGTAACATCTTTGCTCTTGGGTTGCCAATCTAGGAAAAAATGTCACGTTGGTGCTGCTGGCAGCTAGTTCTGCCAGCTGGGAGAAGGTGTGTCTTCAGTTATAAAGACTAGAGCTGAACAGAGATGAGAGGTAGAGAGAACTAAAGCACTAAGATTCTGGCTTCGGTGAATGACCCCCAATCTCTTCTACAACTATGTGGCAATAAACTTAAACTTGCTTAAACTAGGTTTAATTGTGGGTTTCTAATTTGCAAGGTTCTAACGAGCATAGTTCCTGTAACTACAGATAAGACACCTACCACCACCAGTGCAATCTCCTGCCAGTAGACAACAGTAAAAAGACTTGGCTCCCAACAGTAAGTGAACATTCTAAAAGTGAGACAACATAAAAGTTAGAATAGTCTGGAAAGTTAAGTTTTTTGGTAAAATAGTTAATATTTGAAGAAACTAGGTCACTTCACTTGATAATGTAGATGTTTCTCACATTGTACTCAAATATACCAAAGTTTATGTGAGATTATACTAACTTAACACACAAAGGGGTAAGATCAGAAAGCGAGAAAAAAATGGACTGATTATTATTTCTTAGGAATTGAAAAAGGGAGGAAAAAAGTTGAGATAGAAGGATGAATGATCTTCATATTTCTGTATCTAAATATCTGTAAAACCTGTACATTATATCACTTGTAGGTGTCTGGAGTTCCATTTTTTGTTTTAAATCTAACTTTTAAAAAATTTATTTCACCTTTCAAATGCCTGCAAAAGCAGGCCAGGTGGAAGGCATGTTTCTGGAACTCCATCAGGGTCTCCCACATGGGTGGTAGGCATCCACACAGTGGGCCATCACCTGCCACCTCTCACGGTGAGCATTAGCAGAAAGCTGCAATTAGACGCAGAGGAGGCCGGCGCTGTGGCTCACTAGGCTAATCCTCTGCCTGCAGCGCCAGCACCCCGGGTTCTAGTCCTGATTGGGGCGCCGGATTCTGTCCTGGTTGTTCTTCTTCCAGTCCAGCTCTCTGCTGTGGCCCGGGAGAGCAGTGGAGGATGGCGCAGGTCCTTGGGCCCTGCACCGGATGGGAGACCAGGAGGAAGCACCTGGCTCCTGGCTTCAGATCGGCGCAGTGCACCGGCCACAACGTGCCGGCCGTAGCGGCCACTTTGGGGGTGAACCAACAGAAAAAAGAAGACCTTTCTCTGTCTCTCTCTCTCACTGTCTAACTTTGCTTGTCAAAAAAAAAAAAAAAAAAAAAAAAAAAAAAGCAGAGGAGCTGGGACTCGAACCAGGCACTCTGACATGGGATTCAGGTAATACAAGCAGTGTCTTAACCCCTGCACCAAATGCCTGCCCCCTACTATTTGTAAAGAAGTAATTACTGTTAACAGGTGAACAGAAAGCTGTGGGGCATAACATGGTTAGCTTAGTGTTTTTATCTGTATTAACACTCTAGTCAGGTTGATTGAATGAGCTATAGCTAATTCTGATGATGGGGGAGGGGTGAGCAACTTGATCAAAAGGTCTGAACTGACCAAGTCATTGTCAAGTCCATGGTACAATTTTGAAGGAATATAGACAAAAATGTTCTGTTGCAGCAATCTTTTTTTTTTTTTTTTGCAGCAATCTGTTTAAGAAGAAAATACTTCCATTAAAATATTAACATTCTGTCAGAGGAAAATAAAATGGAGATAAAACGCCTTAGTAACAATATCAATAAAGTATGTATTCATCATGATAGTTGTAGACCTTACTATTTAATACAGTAACATAATGTCGATTAAAGACATGAAAAGATTCTATGACAGAACAGTTTTGCCAGAAAAGTGGTTTTATTAGACAAACAATGGGATTGTTAATGTCATGCATTAATATTTTATTTTAAATAATTGTATGATCATCCTTTAAGTAACATATGGATTCCTCAGCACTTTTATTTTATAACCTCATTCTCAAAAATTCCAGTGGCTTGTTTTCTTGTATTTCCCTTAATTGTAGTGATCTTAAACAGATCTTTAGTTTCAAATCTGCCAGTCGTTCTCATACAGATGCATAAATATATTTTCTCCAGTTGGCTCCTTATTACAAAGACAGCTTGTTTGTGGGCATGATCAGGACATCTGCATTTTATTGGATTTAATTTTTAATAATAAAGACCTCCCACATTACAGATTCTTTCCAGCCTAAATTTGCCTGTGTGGGAAGCAAAAGAACCGTCAGTCAGAGGGAAAAAGTGAATCCATATGGTGCTGACGGTACAGCTTCTCTGGCTGCAAAGAAAGAGTTGAGTACAGACAGTGCCCCCAGCAGATCTGTTCTTCTTTTCTTAAAAGCTTGCTGCCATGGCCTGGATATCTGAGTTCCCCAGAATTATCTTGAAATGGAATTGCAAATGTTATAGCACGAAGAGGTGAAGCAGTGGAGTGATTAGGTCACTGGGGCTCTGCCCTGGTGTATGGGATTAGTGCCTTTTGTTTTCTGTCATGTGAGAACACATAGATGGCATTGTCTCTGAGGGACAGGACAGGTCCTCACCAGATACTGAATCTGCTGGCATCTTGAGACCCCCAGCCTCCTTAATAGAGAGCAATACATTTCTGTTGTCTATAAACCACCCTAGGGTATTTTGTTACAGTAGATGGAATGGACTAAGGTACTTGCTACAGCTGGAAAGACTAGGGGTGGGGCAGATGTTGTGGTGCTGCTTGGGATGCCCATGTCCTATATTGGAAGTACCTGGGATCAAGTTGCTTTCAATCCAACTTCTTGTCAATGTGCCTGGGAGGCAGTAGATGATGGCTCAAGTACTTGGGTTCCTGCCACCTACATGGGAGACTCAAACTTTCAAATAAACTTACAAATAAAATAGCAAAGATTGGCATCAGTCCCAACCCAATAGCTTTGAGCCAGATCAGTTCATCAAATCATGGATGCTTAACCGAAATTGTAAGGGCTCATTCTACATTGCCTTGGTCTCACTCTGTTTCTCTTGCATATGTCCAGTCCCTGACTCTTGTCCCTCTGTCTTGACTCATTGCTAATTTCTAGACTTGCTTGATTTTAGTCTTCCCAGTCCAATATTCAATACTCTCCAAGGACTTTGGCTCAGGTTCCCACATAGACTCTATAGTATGGAGAAACCATACAAATCTCAGATCTGTCAAATAAATACTTAAAACATTGCATCTTCAGTTTTTTAAAAGTGAACAATTAAAGTTGGTAATGGAATGTAAAGATGATACATCTTCATTTTTACAAAGTTATACATAATTCTCCACTGTGCAAGAACTGTAAGGTTTTCTTTTGATACCAAAATACCTAGAACAGCTTAATGTCTCTTGGTCAATATCTCCAATGGGATTAGGAAGAAATGGGTGTCACATACTTTTTACTATTGGTGTTACCTCCCTAAAGCATAAAGAAGAAAAATCTGTTATCACTTAATAATTATACAATATCTATGGGTAACAGTGTGATATTTCAACAAATATATACATGGTATACTGATCAAATCCAAATAATTAACATTTCCCTCTCCTTGTCACTGGAGCCTGCAAGCTTGTATTTCCTCTTGTATTTGTGAAAAACATGATAGTTTGTTGGGAATTATAGTCACCCCTACTGTGCTGCAGAATATTAGGACTTAATTCTTCTATGTTTTAGCACCTGTTACCCAAACTCCCTATAAACTCCCTTCTCCATCTTCCCAGACTCTAGTAACCATTGTTCTACCTTCAGTCACCTTTTTTGTGTTTCCATATATGAGAGAGATCTTTAAAAATCCATGACCTTCCTTGTATGTCTCTCATCTATAACTCTTGACAACTCTGCATCAGCCAGAGAGAAGATGTTGCCTCCTTAGACAATGTTATTTGTCCTAAAAAGTTGTTGGGAAAATTTAAATTTAGTTTCACGAGCTTCCTCAATGCTGAGGGTGATGCAAATGGTGATAACATCCTTAAATATCTCATTAGCTGGCACAGAGGGCAGATTTGTGACACTCCGATACATAAGTTCATATCCTTGCCTCTAGTATCTGTGAATTTGACTTTCTTGTGAAAAGGACCTTTGCAGATGAAATCAAGAGGGGCAGGTGTTTGGCTCAGCAGTTAAGTCATTACTTGGAGTGTCTGCATCTCATATCACAGTGCCTAGTTCCAGTCCTACCTCCCCTCCCTAACCGAGCTTCCTATTAATGTGCATCCTGGAAAGTAGTAGAGGATGGCCCAAGTAGATGGATTCCTGTCACCTGCAGGGGAGACCTGGATGGGGTTCCAGGTTCCCTGCTTTGGCCTGGCCCATCCCTGACTCTTGGGGGAATCTGGGGAGTGAACCTGTGAATGGAAGATCTCTCTCTGCTTTTCAAGTAAGATGGAAAAAAAAAAAAAAAAAAAAGCAAGTGAGATAGGGCCACACTGACTTAGGCTAGGTTCTAATACAAGGATGGTATGTGCTCTCATAAGAAATAAATTTGCACCTATGGACATACAGGGAGATGTGTACATATAAACACGTGGGCAGACATGTGACAATGGAGGCATGGGACATAGTGATGTGAATTCAAGCCATGTAACATCCAGGATTGCTGGCAACCTGCAGGAGCTATAAAGAAGGTGGCGAAAATGCTTCCTTGGAGCCTTGAGAGAGAAGCACAGCCCTGCCGACACCTTGATGTTGGACTTGTTTCCTCCAGAACTGTGAGAATAAAGTTCTGTTGTTTTAAGCCACCCAGTGTGTGGTAATCCCTATGGCAATCTCTTGAAACGAATATACAAGTTAAGGAGGCACAAACAGAACAATAAACTATAATAAAGGTCTAGAGATCCATGGATATAAAGCAAGGAGACATAGCTTCTCAATGTCATGGACAATATTTTTTCAAATACCAGGTTTCTTGTGCAACAACTTAGTACACAGACTTTTTGACTTAGTGTGTGATTTAAACCCTGTCACCTCACCTCTCTCAAGCTGTTTCTCATCAGTGGAAGTCAGCAGATGTTGAAATCTGTTCCACTTGTAATATTTTATGCTGCTAAACCCGTAACCTAGGCTTTTTTTTTTTAAGTTGTAAACTTATAATTTAAGATATGAGGTGAAGGAGGGGAAAAGTCACTTGGGGGATTTTGTGTCCCCTGTCCCCACCCCCCACCCCCCAAGGTGAGAAGCCTGTGAAAGGAAGTAGCTTATTCCCCAAGCTGAATTGCATTTCCAGTGTATGCAGGTGAAGGACAAACTCCTTTTGTCGTGACAAGCATGTTTGAGTAATGAAATAACTGGACACCAATGTGTGTGCAGGCACTACTCAACCCAGCGGTACGGTGGGATCGAGGGAATTCGCGCGGGGCTGAATCTGGGGCTCCGCGGAGTCCCCGGGCAGCAAGTTTAAACTCTCCAAACCGGATTCCTTACCCGTAAAACGGCAATAACACAGCATCCTCCCGAGGGGGTGTGGAGGAGACGAGATAAATGAAATAAATCCCTGTTGTCTAGTGCGTGATATAAAACCACTATTGCTTGCTTAGAAAATGCCTGCTTACAGAAAGAGCACTAAACACTCCAGGGCCCCCGACCCAGATCAGGACCGCCATTCCCCGCGCTCTCGGCGGCCGGGCTCCCAGCCCGGGTCTCCCCAGGCCCGCGGGGGCGGGGCCGGCGGAAGCGCGCGCGCGCCGCTGTCAGCGGCACCGGAAGTTCCTGGCCCGGCCTGGCGGTAACCTTGGGGGCCTCGCTGCCACCACTGGCGCTGCTACCTGGGTGGGCTTGGCGAGTCTGAGCTTAGCCGGGTGGGAGCCGTTAGCTGCCAGGAGCCACCAGGTTTGCGGAGGAGGACGCTGAGGGCCGCGGGGAGCAGGTGCCCGGGCGCACGGCCGCCCAGCCGACATGTCTCTAGTGGCGGAAGCCTTCGTCTCCCAGATCGCAGGTAGCGCTCGTGGCCGCTGGTCGCCGACCCGGCCGGGGGCGGGGGATGGCACGGAGTAGTCGCGGCGGTGGGGGCCAGAGCTGGGTACTGGGCTGGAAAGTTCTTCAGCCTTGCGGCAGTGGGGGTGGGGGTGGCGGTGGGGACGAGCACCGGGCGCCAGCTTCATCTCACAGATGAGAAAACTGAGGCCAAGGTCACCTCACAGGGCCAGGCGCCCCGTCTGCTTCCTCGGGGCGGTGCTTTGTGTGCAGCTCCCAGTTTCATCCGGAGGGGTGGGAGTGTGTGGAAGACCCCGTGTGCTGGTATTGAGGTGGGGGCGTGGCCACAAGGCCTGGAGTCGCAAGGCTTCTGTGGACGAGTGGGGGCGGCCTCTGGGTCGTGGGACCTCAAGTTGAAGGTGACTGTCGCTAACGAGTCGTTGCTCTTGTTACCTGTTGGGAGGGGGGGCTACCAACGTTCTTGATTCCTCTCCAAGCCTTGCAGTACTGTCATTTGTCAAGGTTCGTTGAAGTGTGTTTAAAACTATATGTTGTGTCCTTTAAAGAAATAGCTTTAACTCGGTGGACTGAACAGGACTGATGTAAATAGATTTGTAGCATGTTTTCTCTTACTGAGGTTCTTATTTAGTGAAAGAAGTTAAATATTGTTGAGCAAGTAAACTAGGCACAGGTACTTCTGGAGGTAGGTAAACGGGGTTACCCTGAACTCCTTAGCGGTGTTTTCAGCATGAGGCTATTACTGAGAATTTCTGCATAAATAGGGTACATTCGAACCGAGCAGGTGTGTTTTGGAAATGAGAAGATCAGAGTGTGTCATAAAAGTTGCCCAAATCTTTTTTATTGCATTGCCTTTGTGTGAATGCACATTCCTTTCCCCTAAATACATTGCTATTCTAGGAGAGGGAGAAGCACGGCTAGATTGTGAGCCTCCTGAAAGCAGGATCATGCGTGTCTTCTTTCCCCGTGGTATCCTGAGTGCCTGCTCAGCTGGCGCTCATTAAATATTTGTGAGCTGAGGCAGTGAGTAATCTTATGATTACTTATATTTTTACCGTGACATTGGAAAAAAATCAGGCTTACATAGTTAGACAGTGACTTAGTTTAGATTGCTACTATATTACAAAATCATTTCACAGTGTATGCTGATATTTGTATACAATGTGCATGTATCCCAATGCATACTTTTCTTTTAAAGAAAAAAAGATGAGTATCTTAATAAGTTTCAAATTTTTTCTTAGTGGAGTTTAAGAATTTTTAAGAATTTTGTCTGCCATCTTAGCTATTTGTAGTAATCTGTTACCCTAGAAGGAGGCATTTAAAGGTAGATAATTCAACAAGTGGTGTTGGAACAGTTCTGAGGTCATAATCCTGTATGAATGAATTCCAGATAAAGATATAAATGTACCAAAAAAACCCCAAATTACAATAAAATAAATAGAAAATTTAGGAGATTATTTTAATAATCTTGGCTAGCAGAAGAGGCCCAAGCAAGACAGACACAGATCCAGAATCTGAAAGAAAAAGTTGACAAGTTTGATTGCAGAAAAATTTTGAAAATTCTGTGTGATAAAAGATCCAACTAATAAGTTTCTACACATAGGTAAGAAAAAGACAACCCAGCAGAATGAAAGGCAAAGGATCTGACCAAGCAGTTCACAAAAGGGAAAATGTGAAAAGGATGGTGAATTAATGCTCTCTATTGTTAACAATAGGTAGCACTTTTCACACCTTGTCAGCTGGGCAAAAATGAATATGATAATTTCTTTTCTTTTTTTTTTTTTTTGACAGGCAGAGTGGACAGTGAGAGAGAGAGACAGAGAGAAAGGTCTTCCTTTGCCATTGGTTCACCCTCCAATGGCCACCGTGGCCAGCGCGCTGTGGCCGGCGCACCGCGCTGATCTGATGGCAGGAGCCAGGTGCTTCTGGTCTCCCATGGGGTGCAGGGCCCAAGCACTTGGGCCATCCTCCACTGCACTCCCTGACCACAGCAGAGAGCTGGCCTGGAAGAGGGGCTACCGAGACAGAATCCGGCACCCCAACCCGGACTAGAACCTGGTGTGCTGGTGCCGCAAGGCGGAGGATTAGCCTAGTAAGCTGCGGCGCCGGCCCGAATATGATAATTTCTAATACTGCTGAGGGTGTCATGGGGAAAACAGTTACCCTCAAACTATGGGTGTGCCTGTAAATTATTATTACTTTCTTGGAACTTAATAGTGATATTAAGATGCCATCCTTTGACCCAGAAACTATGTATGAGGATTTATCTGGAAGAAATTTAAGTAGTGATACTTAAATATACAGAGATATTAATTGTAGTGTTATTTGTTATAACAACAACAAAAAAAACTAGGAATGTATTAAATGTACAGGTTGAGTATCGCTTGTCAGAAATGCTCGAATTCAGAAATGTCTCCGATTTCAGATGTTTCTAGATTTTGGAATATTTTGGATGTTTGGATTAGCAATGCTTAGCCTGTATCACATTATCATTTGCTCACATCTTTACAGTTAGTAGAAATAAAGAGGTATGCCTATAAAATATATTGGCTTGGAAGCTATGATTTTATTAAATAAAAACAAGTTATAGAATACTATATGAAGGGCATAGTGGGTTAAGCAGCCACCTGTGGTGCTGGCATTCCATATGGGTGCCAGTTCCTGTCCCGGTTGCTCCACTTAGGATTCAGTACCCTGCTGGTGGCCTGGGAGGGACAGCAGGGGATGGCCCAAGTGCTGGGGCTCCTGCTGTCCACATGGGATACCAGGGTGAAGCTCTTGGCTTTGGCCTGACTCAGCCCTGGCCATCGCGGCCACTTGGAGAGTGAATCAACATATGGAAGACCACTTTCTCTGTCTCTCCTTCTTTCTCTGTAACTCGGACTTACAAATAAATAATAAAAAAATCATAAAACAACCTCATGAACCCACTATTGTTAAGTAAAGGCTGCATGAACAAGTTTATGTTTACATGGAAAAAAATTTATAGAATGCTCAACTAGTTTTAACTTTTTTTAATGTTTATTTTATTTTTTTATTATTTAGTAAATATAAATTTCCAAAGTACAGTTTATGGATTACAATGGCTTTCCCCCTGCCCCATAATTTCCCTCCCACTCGCACCCCTCCCATCTCCCGCTCCCTCTCCCATTCCATTCACATCAAGATTCGTTTTCAATTATCTTTATATACAGAAGATTGATTTAGTATATATTAAGTAAAAATTTCATCAGTTTGCACCCACACAGAAACACAAAGTGTAAAATACTATTTCAGTACTAGTTATAGCATTAGTTCACATTGGACAACACATTAAGGACAGATCCCACATGAGAAGTAAGTACACAGTGACTCCTGTTGTTGACTTAACAATTTGACACTCTTATTTATGGTGTCAGTAATCTCCCTAGGCTCTAGTCATGAGTTGCCAAGGCTATGGAAGCCTTTTGGGTTCGCCGACTTCGATTTTATTCCGACAGGGTGATAGTCAAAGTGGAAGTTCTCTCCTCCCTTCAGAGAAAGGTACCTCCTTCTTTGATGGCCCTCTTCTTTCCACTGGGGTCTCACTCGCAGAGATCTTTCATTTAGGTGTTTTTTTTTTTTTTTTTTTTTTCCAGAGTGTCTTGGCTTTCCATGCCTAAAATACTCTCATGGGCTCTTCAGCCAGATCTGAATGCCTTAAGGGCTGATTCTGAGGCCAGAGTGCTATTTAGGACATCTGCCATTCTATGAGTCTGCTGTGTATCCCGCTTCCCATGATGGATCGTTCTCTCCCTTTTTTATTCTATCAGTTAGTATTAGCAGACACTAGTCTTGTTTGTGTGATCCCTTTGACTCTTAGACCTATCAGTGTGATCAACTGTGAACTGAAATTGATCACTTGGACTAGTGAGATGGCATTGGTACATGCCACCTTGATGGGATTGTATTGGAATCCCCTGGCACGATTCTGACTCCACCATTTGGGGCAAGTCCAGTTGAGCATGTCCCAAGTTTTACATATTCTCCCTCTCTTATTCCCACTGTTATATTTAACAGGGATCACTTTTCAGTTAAAATTTAGACACCTAAGAATAATTGTGTGTTAATTACAGAGTTCAACCAATAGTACTAGAACAAAAAAAATACTAAAATGGATAAAGTATTACACTGTACATCAACAGTCAGGACAAGAGCTGATCAAGTCACTGTTTCTCATAGTGTCCATTTCACTTCAACAGGTTTCCCCTTTGGTGCTCAGTTAGTTGTCACCGATTAGGGAGAACATATGATATTTGTCCCTTTGGGACTGGCTTAATTCACTCAGCATAATGTTTTCCAGATTCCTCCATCTTGTTGCAAATGACCGGATTTCATTGTTTTTGACTGCTGTATAGTATTCTATAGAGTACATGTCCCATAATTTCTTTATCCAGTCTACTGTTGATGGGCATTTGGGTTGGTTCCAGGTCTTAGCTATTGTGAATTGAGCTGCAATAAACATGAAGGTGCAGACAGCATGTTTGTTTGCCAATTTAATTTCCTTTGGGTAAATTCCAAGGAGTGGGATGGCTGGGTCGAACTGTAGGGTTATATTCAGGTTTCTGAGGAATCTCCAGACTGACTTCCATAGTGGCTTAACCAGTTTGCATTCCCACCAACAGTGGGTTAGTGTCCCTTTTTCCCCACATCCACTCCAGCATCTATTGTTGGTGGATTTCTGAATGTGAGCCATTCTAACCGGGGTGAGGTGAAACCTCATTGTGGTTTTGATTTGCATTTCCCTGATTGCTGGTGATCTTGAACATTTTTTCATGTGTCTGTTGGCCATTTGGATTTCCTCTTTTGAAAAATGTCTATTGAGGTCCTTGGCCCATCTCTTAAGTGGGTTGTTTGTTTTGATGTTGTGGAGTTTCTTGATTTCTTTGTAGATTCTAGTTATCAACCCTTTATCTGTTGCGTAGTTTGCAAATATTTTTCCCATTCTGTTGGTTGCCTCTTCACTCTCCTGTTTCTTTTGCAGTACAGAAACTTCTCAATTTGATGCAATCCCAATAGTTAATTTGGCTTTGACTGCCTGCACCTCCAGGGTCTTTTCTAGGAAGTCTTTGCCAGTACCTATATCTTGCAGGGTTTCTCCAATGCTCTCTAATAATTTGATGGTGTCGGGTTATAGATTTAAGTCTTTAATCCATGTTGAGTGAATTTTTGTGTAAGGTGAAAGGTAGGGGTCTTGCTTCATGCTTCTGCACATGGAAATCCAATTTTCCTAGAACCATTTATTGAATAGACTGTCCTTACTCCAGGGATTGCTTTTAGATCCTTGATCAAATATAAGTTGGCTGTAGATGTTTGGATTGATTTCTGGTGTTTCTGTTCTGTTCCATTGGTCTATCCATCTGTTTCTGTACCAGTACCATGCTGTTTTGATAACAACTGCCCTGTAGTATGTCCTGAAATATAGTATTGTGATGCCTCCGGCTTTGTTTTTGTTGTACAAGGTTGCTTTAGCTATTTGAGGTCTCCTGTGTCTCCATATGAATTTCAGCATCATTTTTTCCAGATCTGAGAAGAAGGTCTTTGGTATTTTGATTGGTATTGCATTGAATCTGTAAATTGCTTTTGGGAGAATGGACATTTTGATGATATTGATTTTTCCAGTCCATGAGCATGGAAGATTTTTCCATTTTTTGGTATCCTCTTCTATTTTTTTCTTTAAGGTTAGTTTTAACTTTTTAACTAGTAATTTCAGGGTAACAAGGGTAGATCATTGGTGGAGGATGGAGGAACTATAGTCCTGAATTATTCAGATTATTATAGTGAATGTATTTTACCTTGTAATTTATGCCTGTAATTTTAAAAAAAGATTTTCAAGAAGTGATAAAAGATGAGGCTACAATAATAATTTACCTCAAACCCTGGTTTGACTCATGACTTACAGTGGTTCAGATCTGACAACTATTCACAACATTCTATTTCTGGCATTAATATAGTGCACTTGGAGGAAGTCAACTTCATGAGTTTAAAGATATGTATGTAGATAGTCCTATTATCACTTAATAGCTAATTATGAATCTGTAAGTGAGAGCTCTAATTTTTGGTATATTTAGCACTTTGCCTATTAATCTTGCTTCTAGTGGACATGAGCTAACTGTTCACTGTTTGATATTTCTTACGGAAACATTTATATATGTTATTTAAAGATTTACTCATTTATTTGAAAGGCAGAGGTACAGAGAGGCAGAGGCAGAGAGGGAGAGAGAGAGGTCTTCCGTCCACTGTTTCACTCCCCATATGGCTGCAACAGCCACAGTTGATCTGAAGCTAGGAGCCAGGAGCTCCTTCCGGGTCTCCCATGCAGGTACAGGGGCCCAAGGACTTGGGCCATCTTCTACTGCTTTTCCAGGAACTTTAGCAGGGAGCTGGATCAGAAGTGGAGCAGCTGGGACACAAACCTGTACTCATATAGGATCCTAACTCTACAGGTGGTGGCTTTATCTGCTATGCCCTAGCAGCAGCCCCTTTTGGAAACATTTAAAGACATCTGATGTATATCTATGATATTCTTTAAGTGACTTTCTTGAGAACTATATTCATAAGGGTGGCTTTTTGGAAACCTATAAATTCCTCAGGTTAAGTGAATCACATCTATCTCTTTGCTACCCATGAATCCTCTACCAGGTTTTAACTCCTTGATGAGAATTATTCTCGCCATCTTTACTGCTCTTAGTTCAAAGTCTTGTCATTACTCACTTCGGAATTGGTTTCCTTGCTTCCAGTAGAGTCCCTACACTATAAGCTTCAATGAGTTTTTGTTTTATTTTGTTTTACTTCTATTTTTCTAAAAGATTTTTAAAGAAGATTTATTACCTTGAAAGGCAAAATGACAGAGAGGGTTGGAGAGAGATCTTCATCATCTGGTTCGTTCCCCAAATGGCCACAATAACCAGGGCTGGTCCAGGATCTCCATTCAGGTCTTCCATGTGGATGGTAGGAACCCTGCACTTGAGCCATCGTGTACTGTTTTCCAGGCAAATTAACAGTGAGCTGGGTCTGAGGCCAGAGTAGCTGGAACTCAAACAGTTATTCTGACAAGAGATGGGGTTATCTCAAGTAGCAGTGTAACTCATTGCTCCCTATATTCCTAAATTGTTGACATGACTTCTTTTTTTGTTGTTGTTTGTAAGATTTATTTATTTACTTGAAAGGCAGAGTGACAGAGAGAGAGAGAGAGAGAGAGAGAGAGAGAGAAAGAGAAGAGATCTTACATCCACTGGTTCACTCTTCAGATGGCTGCAGTAGCTGGGGCTAAGCAAGGCTATAGCCAGGAGCCTGGAACTCCATCTGGGTCTCCCACATGGGTGTCAGGAACCCAAGTATTGAGGATGTCTTTTGCTACTTTCCCAGGTGCGTTAGCAGAGAGCTGGATTGGAAGCAGAATAATTGGGACTTTAACTGACACTGCAGTATGGGTTGTGGACACTCCAAACAGCAGAACAGCTTAACCTGCTGTGCCATGACACCACTGCCGCCTTCTTCTTTTTTTTAAAGATTTATTTATTTATGTGAAAGACAGAGTTACAGAGAGGCAGAGGCAGAGATAGAGAGAGGTCTTCCATCTGCTGGTTCACACCCCAGATGGCTGCAGTGGCTGGACCTGTGCTGATCCGAAGCTAAGGGCCAGGAGATTCTTCCAGGTCTCGCACAAGGGTGCAGAGGCCCAAGGACTTGGGCCATCTTCTACTGCTTTCCCAGACCATAGCAGAGAGCTAGATTGGAAGAGGAGCAGCCAGGACTAGAACTGGTGCCCACATGGAATGCTGGCGCTTCGGGCCAGGGCTTTAACCCACTGTGCCACAACGCTGGCCCCCAATTCCCTTTTTAAACTCTTTGGAGTGTCCATTCAAAGAGTTTGTTGACCCCTACCTGAAATACCTGCTTTGTTTAGATAACTCATATATGTCCTTTAAGACACTGGGCACTATTGGAGTCTAAGTCTACCTGACCATTTTTTTCCTGTCAAATGAGAAAGGTTTATTGTGATTCCTCCCCTCCCCCAATAATAATAGTCATCATCATAATAATGTATGGCAGTTTTTGAAAATGAAAACAATCCAGAGAAATAAGAATAGAGTAAAAATTATCTGAAATCATACCATCCATATTAAGACTTCAAAATTCTTTGGGGCCAGTGCTGTGGCACAGCAGGTTAATCCTCCACCTGTGGTGCCAGAATCCCACATGGGTGCCAATTCTAGTCCCGGCTGCTCCTTTTCCAATCCAGCTCTCTGCTATGGCCTGGGAAAGCAGTAGAAGATGGCCTAAGTCCTTGGACCCCTACACACACGTGGGAGACCTGGAAGAAGCTCCTGGTGCCTGGCTTTGGATCAGCCCAGCTCCAGCCGTTGTGGCCTGGAATGAACCATCACGTAGAAGACTTCTCTTTCTGCCTCTGCCACTCTGTAACTGCCTTTCAAATAAATAAATAAATCTTTTTTTAAAAAAGAAAAGACTTCAAAATTCTACCTTCAGCAGGCACTGGGTGTGGTGGGTTAAATTGCCTCTTGGGATGCCCACTTCTCACATTGGAGTGCCTGATTGGAGTCCCACCTCCAGTTCCAGTTCAGCTTCCTGTTAATGCCCACTCTGGAGTACAGCAGATGATGGCTAAAGTGCTTAAAACCTTGTCATCCACATGGAGACCCAGATGAAGCTCCTGGCTCCTGGCTTCTGACTTTGGCCTGGCCTCAGCCCTAGCAGTTGCGGGCATTTGGGGAGTGAATCAGTGAATGAAAGATTTCTCTTTTTCTCTCTCTTGCTCTGCCTTTTAACAAATAAAAATAAATAAACTTAAATATGGTAGGTGAGTCTGTGAATTAATATCTCAATAAAATCCTTATTTCCTGTTAAAAGAATAAGATCCCATCCTTATCATTACAACTTTGGTTGGAGGGGGCCAATGTTGAGCCGTGGATTAAGCTATTATTTATAATGCAGACATCCCATACTGTACCTCCGATTTGTGCCCTGGCTTCTCTGCTTCTGAGCAAGCTCCCTATGAATGTTCCTGGGAAAGGAACAGAGATGGCCTAGGTGTTGGGGCACCTGCCATCCACAGGGGAGATCTGATGGAGTTCCAGGCTGCTGATTTTGGCCTGAACCAGCCTTGGCTGTTGTGGCAAATTGGAGAGTGAACCAGCAAGATTCATATTCTCTCTTTCTCTCTCTTTCTCTCTCTTTCTCTCTCTCTTTCTTTCTTTCTTTCTTTCTCTCTCTCTCTCTCTCCCTCTCCCTCTCTTTCCCTCTCTTTCTCTAACTCTGCCTTTCAATATGAGTAATGAATCTTTAAAAAGTAAATAAATAAAAAGAAAACTGTAATTGTTACCAAAAAAATTGGGGGCTGGCATTGTGGTGTAGCAGGTTAAACTGCTATCTACAACACTAGCATCCCATGTGAGCATTAGTTCAAGTCCCAACTGCTCTACTTCAAATCCAGCTCCCTGCTAATGCACCTGGGAAAGCAGTGGGGACTGGCCCAAGTGCTTGGGCCCCTCCCACCCACATGGAAGACAGGGTCGGATGAAGCTCCTGGCTTCAGCCTGGCCCAGCCCTAGCTGTTGTGGCTGTTTGGGGAGTGAATCAGCAGATGGAAGATCTCTCTGTCTCTTTCTCTCTGTCTGTAATTCTGCCTTTCAAATAAATAAATAAAATATTTTTTTAAAAAGGTTGGGAGATGGAAGATAGGGCTGGCGCTATGGTGTAGTGGGTTAAGCTTCCACCTGTGTCGCCTGCGTTCTGTATAGGCACCTGTTCCAATCTCAGCTTCTCTTCTTCTGATATAGCTCCCTGCTAATGTGCCTGGGAAAGCAGTGCAGGATGGTCCAAAAGCCTGTGCTCCTGCACCTATGTAGGAGACTTGGAAGAAGCTATTGAGTTCTGGTTCTGCTTGGCCCATCCCTGGCAGTTGCAGCCATCTGGGGAATGAACCAGAGGATGGAAGATCTCTTTCTGTGTCTCTCCTTCTCTCTCTCTCTGTAACTCTGCCTTTCAAATAAATAAATAAATCTTTTTTTTTTTTTAAATCTAAATCAGGCACGTATACTATCTAGAGATTCTGTTTATTCAAATAACTTACCATTTCTTCCATATTAAGCTAAAGGGACAACTCAAAATCCCCTTTTAATTTAAGAAACTTATCGCAAGGAATTATTGAATAGTTGCACAAATATTCAGGCACTGTTTACAACAGTGAAAAGAGAAAAACCATATATATATACCATATATACCTCTGATGGCTTTGGGCCACATCACCTTGATGGAACTACATTTGCCAAAATCCCTTTCTCTGTGTCTCTGTTTAAGGTGGTCTTCAGGGATATTCTCTAGCAGTAGATGGCAAAGCAGAAGATAGGTAATATTTTGTGGCACAAAAATACCCACTTCCCTGTTCCTTTAACCCTAATCTAGGTGCTACTGTGGAGGGACTTTGGCTGATTAATTAAAGTCCTTAATGAACTGGTTTAACATTAACCAAAAGGGAGATTATATGAGGTGGCTGAATTAACCAGCACAAAGCGGTTTCTTTGTTTATTTTAACAAAGAGAAAGGGAGAGATAGAGAAAGGAAGAACTGTCTTCATCTGCTTGTTCACTCCCACATGCTACAATAGATGAGGCTGGAACCTAGGAGCCATGAACTCCATCCTGGTCTCCTATGTGGGTGGTAGGGACTCAGGTACGTAAACCATCATCTGTCTCATAGTGTGTGCTTTAGCAGGGAACTGGTACTCTGATATGGGATAGGATGTGGGCATACCAAGCAGCAGCTTAACCTGTTGCACTACAAAGCATGCCCCTAAATGCTTCTGGTGAAGCAGCAGAAAATGGCCTGAGTACTAGGGCCTCTTCCTCCCACATGGGGGACCCAAATGCAGCCTGGCTCCTGGCTTTGGCCTGGCCCAGTCATTTGGGGAGTGAACTAGTGGATGGAAGTTATCTCTCTCTCTCTGATTCTTTCTCTCTCTCTCTCTGTTACTCTGCTTGTCAAATAAATAAACCTTAGTTCTCTCTCCCTCCTGCTCTCCTCCTTTTCCCTCTCTCTGTTGCTCTGCCTTTCAAATACATCTTTTAAAAAGGGATAAAAATAGTTCTGAGTGTTGGTGGTTTGCAGAATCTCTTACAACAACCTGTACCTTTTAAATTTTCACTTGTTTCTTAGCACTCAAATTTTGAGTTCTGCTTTTAAATGTTTATTTAGTTCTTTTTACCATTAGTTGTATATGAATGTATCTTAGAAGAGGATTGAGTAACTCCATTTGAGTTACATGAGCACATCTGGACTAGTCACTGTAGCCAGGAGGGTGGAGCAATGTGATGGCAGTCCTGACTCACTTGTCTACCCCAGTGCTGGGAATGGCTCCAAGCACTGAGACTCTACAGTACACAAGAGAGTGGAGAGAGGTACTGAGCACCGAAGAGCAGCTGTCTGCTACCATGTCGTTTACTTCCTCCACCTTGTGTTTACAGTCTCCGTGGATTTCAGAATGAGACTCAGACTTAGGTTCTTTAAAAATGTTTTTAAGAACATTCATTTGTTTGGGGGTGGGGGTGGAGAACACCCATCCACTGGTTGACTCCCCAGGTGCCTACAACAGCTTTTGGCTAGGGCCAAAACTGGGAGTTGGGAATTGAATCCAGGTCTCTTATTTTCAGGAACCTAATCACTTATTCCTCTCCACTGCTCCCAGGGTTTGCTTTAGCAGGAAGCTGACGTCAGGAGTGGGGCAGAATATTGAACCTAGGCACTTTGATATGGGACATGGGTGTCTTAACCACTAGACCAAAATCCTGACCACAGACCTGGGTTCTGATTTTCCTCCAGTGTGACCTTGGGAAAATTATCTGTCTTTTTAAACCTTGGATTTCTCAATGTAAAATGGTGAAGATGCTAGTATGTGTTATTTTAAAGATAAAATGAGGAGATATGTGTTGAGGTGGATTCTTTCTGAGAGGAAGAGCGTGGTGGGGACAAGAGGCTTGGAGTCACCACACAGACGCCAGGAGCCGGGTAAAAGCAGGCCAGAGGTGAGCAGCCTGCAGACTTGTTTATTTCAGTTGGTACAGCAGCTTATATAGCCAAGGCGGCCAGTCCAGTCGAGGGGCGGTCTATGCCCTAACCAATCACAGCCTGTTGCCAGGCAGTTTCCGAAGCCATCCAATCACAGCCTTTTGCCAGGCAGGCTCCGTTGCCATGTGGTTTCTGAAGCCATCCAATCACAGCCTGTAGCCAGGCAGTTTCTGTTGCCAGCGGCCATCTTGGCCTTCTCATTCCATCACAGATATGTAAGATGTTTAGCATTGTGTCCAGCATATAATAAGCACTACATGTTCATGAATATTATTTTTGGCTGTGTACTAAGTTTTACCTCCAGTTTCCTGTGTGCAGATATAATTTTAGTAAAGCTTTTAAAAGTTATTTATAAATAGAACATGTAATTTATTTTAACATAAGACATCTATAAGAAGTTATTGCAATTATTAAAATCACTCTTAGTAATTATTCTATGATATTTATGTTAATATTATATATTTGACATATTCCAGCCATGTTTATCTTCAATATAAAATTGAATCTTTATACAAAGTCATAATGAATGATATTAATTAGACATTGACAAAAAGTTTTACCCTTAAAGACTTACATAAGGGCTGGCACTGTGGTGTAGTGGGCTAAACCTCCACCTGCGGCCCTGCATCCCATATGGGCACTGGTTCGTGTCCGGGCTGCTCCACTTCCAGTTCAGCTCTCTGCTGTGGCCTGGAAAAGATGGCCCAAGTCCTTGGGCCCCTGCACCTGTGTGGGAGACCTGGAAGAAACTCCTGGCTCCTGACTCCTGGCTTCGGATCAGCTCAGCTCCAGCAATTTGGGGAGTGAACCAGTGGATGGAAGACCTCTTTCTCTGTCTCTGTAACTCTACCTCTCAAATACATAAAAATCTTTAAAAAAAAAAAAACTTATATATACATAGCTGTTTACTGATATAGTAAGCTTCCATGTTAGAGCTACTGTGCTAAATAATTATTATATCTAATTTCTAGTGTTAACAATTTGATTTTGTTAAGTAGGTGTTATTACTGTTTTATTGATAAGGAAATTGCAACTCAGTTAAAGTAAGAAAGTTAGGAACAAGATCATTATAAGAACTGAGTTCTAAGCTCAGCTCTGCTTTTTGTTCTGTGTTCATAGGCAGGCCTTTCTAGTTCTATTTCCTCATTTGTAAAAGGGAGATAATGTGTTTCTTAATGTACACTCATAGAAGATGCTCAATTCATGGTACTTTCTATTGCTACTTTTGTTGCCAAGAGCCTTTCACCTTAGAGCAAGGGGTCTTATATCCCATTATCATTTCAGATATCAGAAAATACTCAAAGTACTCTTATTTATTTCTGTACCTTTTTTTTTTCTGAATTATTTTCCAGTGCTTTGCTAGATTTTAAGCACATCGGCTAATTTCATCATATTGTAATTTATTAATTTTTTGAAATCAGGATAATCTCTATTCTGTTCTTAGAAGCTCAGTAAATTATATAGAAGATTAAAAAAGAATGTTTTGAATATTTCATTTATCTCATTGTGGGCATTTGGATACTTAATTATTTAAATTTATTAATAACTTCAGTTTAACAGTAGCATTACATAGTCTGAGCTAGGAAAATGGCTTTGCAGGGTCCATGGATCTCATATAGAAACATCTTGAAAGAAGGGGTGATGAAAAAGGCATATTTTTAAAAATCTGTTTTTATTTTGATAATAAGGTGTTTTCCATTCTTTCTCTCCTTAAATGAATAATGAGGAATCAGTACTTTAAAAGCATTTACAAGGATTCTTGAGGTTAAAAGATGTGGAAAATAGAGATTAAATGCCTTTTGTAAAATAAAGGTGATGCTGTTGCTCTCAGATTTTATTGAGTATGAAAATGATAGTAAAAGCTCTTAAACCTGCATTATAGAATATTTAATAATGAAAATTGCAACAGATAGCTCAAGAAATACATGTATTAAATTCTTTTGCTGTTGAAAATAAAGATATTATGTTAGTTGTTTTTACTAAGTATTCTGAGGATTCTCCAATACTGAGGACAGCACTGAAGGATTATTGAGAAGTTATTGAGGCCGGCACCATGGCTCACTTGGCTAATCCTCCGCCTACGGTGCCAGCACCCCTGGTTCTAGTCCCGGTTGGGGCGCCGGATTCTGTCCCGGTTGCTCCTCTTCCAATCCAGCTCTCTGCTGTGGCCCAGGAGTGCAGTGGAGGATGGACCAAGTGCTTGGGTCCCTGCACCAGCATGGGAGACCGGGAGGAAGTACCCGGCTCCTGGCTTCGGATCGGCGCAGCGCGCTGGCTGTAGTGGCCTTTGGGGGGTGAACCAATGGATGGAAAACCTTTCTCTCTGTCTCTCTTTCTCTCACTGTCTAAACTCTGCCTGTCAAAAAAAATTAATAAATAAAAAAAAGTTATTGAACTGGCCCATCACATTTCATAGTCATATGAATTGTCTCATACTGTTGTGCTTACCACCTTGGTAGATAATGACATTTAAAGGGCAGATGATGAAGCAAAATAAAGACATAATGGTTTGTCCTTCAAATTAGAGGCAAAGCACAGTCTATTGACAACAGTGTTATTTCATCACACTGAATTTATGAATGTTGGAAACCACGCTTTTTTTTTTTTTTTTAAGATTTATTTATTTATTTGAAGGGCAGAGTTACAGAGAGGCAGAGGCAGAGATAGAGAAACATCTTCCATCCACTGGTACACTGCCCAGATGGCTGCAGCTGCCGGAGCTGTGCCGATCTGAAGCCAGGTGCCAGGAGCTTCTTCTGGGTCTCCCACACGGATCCAGGGGCCCAAAAACTTGGGCCATCTTCTACTGCTTTCCCAGACCATAGCAGAGAGCTGGATTGGAAGAGGAGCAGCTGGGACTCGAACCGGCACCCATATGGGATGCTGGCACTGCAGGTGGCGGTTTTACCCTCTATGCCACAAGTGCTGGTCCTGGAAACCACATTCTTAAGGCAATGTTTTGTTACCTTTTGAAAACTTTGATACTAAGATCCCTTGAAAGTATACTTTTCTTCTAATCTTGAAATAGTACATTATTAGACTGTGTTGTGAGTTTTAGTTTTTATGTATGTTATTACATGATTTTTAGTTTTGAACTTAAAGATTTTGGTGATAGTATCACATAAAATTTTTCAGTCTTATTTCTGTGAAGACTTTTGAGTCATTAATGTTAGCTTAAGTGTTCCCTGAGTGAAAATTGAAAAAAAAATCATCAGACTTCTTAACATTTTTCAGATAGTTTTGAAATTTCTAAGTGTTAGTATCAGATGGATTGAAGATCCATCTCAATTAGAAATGAGATATTGAAAAATTCAGTTCTTCATTTTTTGTTCAAAAACAGAAGTTACAATGTTCTGTAAAATCCAGCTACAGACATTTATATGTAGACTTGCCAGTAAGAGAAATGCATGCTTTAATTTTTTATTGCTTTGTAAATGATCCTTTACTCTATTCTAGAACACTTTTCTTATTTTTGTATGCTCTATAAATGAATCATGGTTTTTAACTTTTTTACATCAGTAATAAAAATGAAATTTGGTTAGTAATAAAGAAGATTCTTTTCATAAAAACCATCATTTTGTCTTGACAATTCCCATTAACTATAACTGTGTTAGCAAAATAGAAACCATGAAATGCATTTCATTGTGCTTATACACTTAGCTGTGTTTTTGTGCTGATTATACATTTTTATCTCTAAGAAATCGTATAAGTCAAAGAAGTTTCTTCACAACTTAACCTTTAGATTTTTAAAAAAAATTTTTTTTTTTTGACAGGCAGAGTGGACAGTGAGAGAGAGAGACAGAGAGAAAGGTCTTCCTTTTCCATTGGTTCACCCTCCAATGGCTGTGGCTAGTGCGCTTTGGCTGGCACACCGCGCTGATCCGATGGCAGGAGCCAGGTGCTTCTCCTGGTCTCCCATGGGGTGCAGGGCCCAAGTACTTGGGCCATCCTCCACTGCACTCCCGGGCCACAGCAGAGAGCTGGCCTGGAAGAGGGGCAACTGGGACAGAATCTGGCGCCCCGACCGGGACTAGAACCCGGTGTGCCGGCGCCGCAAGGTGGAGGATTAGCCTATTGAGCCGCGGCGCCAGCCAACCTTTAGATTTTTTAAAAAGGTTTTTGACACGTGTTTTTATCCTGCTGGCTGTAATATTCATAGGTAATATAGTGAAATTCGCTCCCACACTATATTTCCTAACTTGGTCAGCTCAGAGCACTGACTAGAACTTTATACAAATAAAATGTATTATTTATTTGCCAGTATTTGTAACATTGATAGCTAACTCTTGTTTTGATTATTAGCCTTTACGTTATAGGAAGCTGTTTTAGCATTATAAATTGTAATGTTTCTTATTTTATGAATTTAGAAAAGATTGTCAAATAGCATAAAGTTGCTGTTCTTTTTTCATTATATGCTATTATTTTATTATTGCTGTTCATCAATTTAAGATTCTGAGTTGGCTAGTGGAGGAGAACTAGTTGTATAATGTTAACTAAGTGGTGATTGATATTTGTTCTTGAGATTGCACATTATTTGGCTTTTTTCTTTTTTAAGATTTAATTAATTTATTTGAGAGGTAGTTACAGTGAGAGGAAGAGACAGAGAGAGAGGTCTTCTGTCTGTTGGTTCACTCCCCAGATGGCTGCAATGCCCAGAGCTTTGCCAGTCTGAAGCCAGGAGCCAGGTACTTCTTTCTGGTCTCCCATGTGGGTGCAGGGGCCCTTGTACTTGGGCCATCTTCTACTGTTTTCCCAGGCTACAGCAGAGAGCTGGATTAGAAGAGGAGCAGCCGGAACTAGAACTGGCGTTCATATGGGATGCGGGCGCCACAGGTGGAGGATTAACCCACTGTGCCATGGCGTTGGCCCCTAGTTTCTTAAATTAATTTAAATTTATTTCAGAGACACAGAGAGAGACAGAGTGAGCTTCCATTCACTGTTCACTTCTCAAATGCCTTCAGTGGCTGGGACTGGGTCAGGTTGAAGCCAAGAGCATGGGAAATTAACCTGGGACTCCCACATGGGTAGCAGGTACCCATCTATCTGCTGCCTCCCCGGGTGCACAGTAACAGGAAGGTGGAGTCAGGAGCAGAGCTATGATTTGTACCCAGGCACTTTGATATACATGTGCATCCAAAGTCATGGCTAAGCCACAAAGGCCAGATGCCAACCCCGTTAATTGTTTCTGATGTTTTTTTTTTTTTTTTTTTCCTCAAACGGGTTTTTCTTTCCATTGTACTGATTTTCCCATATTATCTTTTGGTGACCGTTTGGAGGGGGTGAAATAACTTCAATATCAAAATAAATGCTTAGGAAGGGAGATAAATTTTAGAAATCATGAAGTCCAGATTAAAGACAAATATAGAATGTATTTTCTTTGCTGTTGTGGATTATCTTTTTTTTTTTTTTTTTTGACAGGCAGAGTGGACAGTGAGAGAGAGAGACAGAGAGAAAGGTCTTCCTTTGCCGTTGGTTCACCCCACCAATGGCCACTCATGTATTTCATAGGTACAGGTCTAAGAAGATAACCATACTTCCCTCTCTCCTTTTCTTCCTCCTTCAGTCCCCCTCCTTCCTTCCTTCCTTTCTTTCTTTTCTTTAATTTTTACAAAAACATAATTGCAGTTCACTCTATAATCACAGGCTTAATGCATCACGAAACATAATATTCAATAAGTAAACAGTAGAAAGGCCACAGCTCCACAGGTGTGTAAACAAGGACTAAAGACAATAATCAAATGACAAGATGTCCATTTTGTTCTTATACTTTTTTTTAAAATAAAACTTTTATTTAACGAGTACAAATTTCATAAGTATAACTTTAGGAATCTAGTAATTCTTCCCCCCATACCCGCCCTCCCACCCCCACTCCCACCCTGTTCCTATACTTTTTTTTTTTTGTATTCTGTATTAACTGCCATGTATCAGAGAAAGCCTGATATTTGTCTTTTTGGGCCTGGCTTATTTCACTAGCATAATGGTTTGGATTATCTCTGTATCATAGTTAAATGACTTTACTGCTCTACCTTTTATGAAAAGATATGGTAAGATTTGAGTTAGCTAGAGTTATTAAGTCATTTTTCTCTTGAATTCTTTTTTTTTCCCCTCAGTTCTTGAATAATGTAGCACTGCTATTTAGGATAGTTTTTAATGATGGAAGTTAGACATTAAAGTCACTAGGCACCAAATTCTGGGGCCTAGAGTCCAGAGAGTCATCATAACGTGGTAGGAATTTGACATAGAATGAGATTTCTGGAAGTAAAGTTTCAAGATAATGGGCTAATAAAATAAAACTGGAGAAAAAGTGGAAATGCCAAAGTCTGTGTCTGAAGCATAAATACAGTACGGTCAGCAGCCAGTTTGCTAACTGATTTAGATGAACAGGGAATTCTGTGCCTTTAAATTTAATTCTATCTTTAATAATAAATGTGCGACAAATAGTAGCTATCAAAACTGTTAACCAGGGGCCGGTGCCAGTGGCTCACTTGGTTAATCCTCCGCCTGCGGCACCGGCATCCCATATGGGTGCCAGGTTCTAGTCCTGGTTGCTCCTTTTCTGGTCCAGCTCTCTGCTGTGGCCCGGGAGGGCAGTGGAGGATGGCCCAGGTACTTGAGCCCCTGCACCCGCATGGGAGACCGGGAAGAGGTGCCTGGCTCCTGGCTTCAGATTGGCGCAGCGCCGGCTGTGGCGGCCATTTGGGGAGTGAACCAGCAGAGGGAGAACCTTTCTCTCTCCCTCTCTCTCTCACTGTCTATAACTCTACCTGTTTAAAAAAACAAAAACAAAAACAAAAACAAAAAAACAAACAAAAAAAACCTCTTAACTGTTAAGTATTGTTGCATTATAGCAGAGCACCCCAAATTTAAGGATGTAAAACAGAAATTGTGTTATGCTCGTGAGTCCTGTGGGTCCGTAATTTAGACAGGAGAGATGGTTTGTTTCGTGATGTCTAGATTCTCAGCTGGAAAGACTCAAAGACTGGGAGTGATCCAGCAATTGAGATTTCGAAACATCTGGAAGCATCTTTACTTGCATTTCTGACAGTTGATTCTGGCTAGGACCTCAGCTTGTGTTGTCTTCTGGAATGATTATACGTGGCTTCTCCATGTGACCTGGACTTCCTCAGGGTTGCCTGGTAGCCTGAGGGTAGTCACACTTTATATGGTGATTGAATTCTCCACAGGCACCTGTCCCAGCCACCAAGGTAGAAACTGCATCATCTTTTCATGACCTGACCTTGGAATCATACTGTATCACTTCTGTCATATATTTTATTGGTCACAGAAGATTTACAAGCCTGCCCAAGAGGAGGGGAATTAGAGTTACCTGTTGAGGGTGAAGCAGTAAGGTTCTAAAAGAGCTTGTGAGGTACAAGATAACTGTTGTGGCCATCTTTGAGAAATATAATCTGCCATAGTTACCAAGGTATAATATTGTATAATATTGGTGATGCAGAGTATTCAGCTAAGCCACTTTTAATTATCTCTGGGAATTGATTAGTCACATTTGTTATTGAATAGAGGCTCTCAAACCTGATGGGGGTGGATAGGAGGTGAAATGGAGGTGGGTGAATTGGTGTGCAAATGGTATTGTACCATGGGTTATGTGGAGCTGTCTAAAACAGTGATGCCTGCCTTGCATTGTACTCCTGCCTAAACATGTATGTATGCACACCTATTTATCTTTTTTCTCTCTTGTTTTAAACATTTATTTATTTGAAATAGTTAGAGAGACAGACAGACAGATGTTCTGTCTGATGGTTCACTCTCTAGATGGCTGCAACAGATATGGCTGGGCCAGGCTGAACCCAGAAGCCAGGAGCTTTATCTGGGTCTCCCATGTGAATGGCAGGGGCATAGACTCTTAGGCCATCTTCTGCTGCTTTTCCCATGCCATTAGCAGGGAGCTGGATTGCAAATGGAGTGGCTGGAACATGAACTGGTACCCATATGGGATGCTGGCATCATAGGTGGTAGCTTTACCTGCTGTACCACAGTACTGGCCCCTGTCTTTTTTTCAACAGAGGCTTGTTATATGGGAAGTTGAGGGTTGTGGTAAGATGTGGGTGTGTGTATGTATATGCTTGCATACATACATTCATAATATATATTTTTCTTTTTGAAAGGCAGAGACACAGAGATCTCTCATCAGCTGGTTCACTCCCCAAGTGCCTGTAGCAGCTGTAGCTAGGCCAAGTGCCAGGAACTCAATTCAGGTCCCCCATGTGGGTGGCAGGGCTACAACTACTTGAGTCATCACTGTTGCCTCCTAGGCTATTAGTGGGAAACTGAAATGGATAGGGCAGAACTTGAACCCAGGCATTTTGATATGGAATGTGGGTGTCCTAAGCATCATGTTAACTGCTAGACAAAATGTTCAACCCCAGTATGTTTGTCATACGTTCTATAGGTGAGTTGGCTGAGCACCACTGATTAGAGACCATTGAACCATTTGGAGAGAAAGTGGATTCTTGAGTTTACATTGTTGAATTTACTACCTATTGTTAAAGTGTTATTCCTTAATTTGGGTCAACTTTTTTTTTTTTTTAAGATTTATTTGTTTATTCGAAAGTCAGTTACACAGAGAGAGGAGAGGCAGAGAGAGAGAGAGAGGTCCTCTATCCGCTGGTTCACTCCCCAACAGGCCGCAATGGCTGGAGCTGCGCCAATCTGAAGCCAGGAGCTAGAAGCTTGTTATGGGTCTCCGATGCAGGTGCAGGGGTCCAAGGACTTGGGCCATCTTCTACTACCTTCCCAGGCCATAGCAGAGAGCTGGATGGGAAGTGGAGCAGCCAGGACTAGAACTGGTGCCCTTATGGGATGCTGGCGCTTCAGGCCAGGGTGTTAACCCACTGTGCCACAGTGCCAGCCTGGGGTTAACTTTTTAAAAGATAGATTTATTTATTTGAAAGGCAGAGTTAACAGAGAGAGAGTAATAGTTATTGATCTTCCATTTGCTGGTTCACTTCCCAAGTGGCCTCAATAGACAGGGATGGGCCAAACCAAAATCAGGAACCAATAACTCCATCTAGGTCTTCCACATGAGTGACAGAGGCCCCAGGACTTGGGCCATCTTCCAGTGCTTTCCCAGGTGCATTAGCAGGGAGCTGGATGGGAAATGGAGTAGCCAGGACTTGAACTGGTACTCATAATGGGATGCTGGCATTGCAGGAGTGGGTTTACCCACTGTGCCACATGTTCCCAGTTCAATCATTTTGAGAGTTATAGTTTTTTTTTCTGTCACAATATTTTTCAGATTTTAGATAGCAGAATACTCCCCCCCACCACTTTTTTTTTTTTTTTTTTTTACCAAATATATATTTTTGTTGTATACTTGATTTATGCTAGGTATTGTGCTCAGTGCTGGGGATACAAAAATGAGGAAAACAGTTCTTTTCCTTGATATACCTATATTCTATTTTTTTAAAAAATTATTTGTCGCCCCCTACCCACCCCTGCAAGAAACCTTTTATTTAAGGAATACAGACTTCATGCATTTTGTAAGTACAACTTTAGGATTCTTCTCATCATACCCACCCTCACACCCACTCTTCCACCCCTTTCCTCCCTCTCCCATTATCAGTACAATTCTTCACAAAGATCCATTTTCCATTAACTTTTTTTTTTTTTTTTTTGACAGGCAGAGTGGACAGTGAGAGAGAGAGAGAGAGACAGAGAGAAAGGTCTTCCTTTGCCGTTGGTTCACCCTCCAATGGCCGCCGCGGCCGGCGCGCTGCGGCCGGCGCACCGCACTGATCCGATGGCAGGAGCCAGGAGCCAGGTGCTTTTCCTGGTCTCCCATGGGGTGCAGGGCCCAAGCACCTGGGCCATCCTCCACTGCACTCCCTGGCCACAGCAGAGGGCTGGCCTGGAAGAGGGGCAACCGGGACAGAATCCAGCGCCCCGACCGGGACTAGAACCCGGTGTGCCGGCGCCGCTAGGCGGAGGATTAGCCTAGTGAGCCGCGGCGCCGGCCCATTTTCCATTAACTTTATACACAGAAGACCAACTCTGTACTAAGTAAAGAGTTCAACAATTTGCACGAAAGAACCCAAACCAAACCAAACCAAAAAAAACTGTTCTTCAACAGTCAAGACAAGGGCTGTTCAAAGTCATTACATATTGAAGTTAATTTCACTTCTTTTTTTTTTTTTTTTTAGAAACTTAATTAACTTTAAAGAAGCACTAAAGAATGATACATATTTTGCAAGCACTTAGACATAATTATAATACAACTCCAAGAACAGAGATCCTGCATGGGAAGTTAGTGTACAGTGACTCCTGTTGTTAGTTTAACAATTAACACTCTTATGTATGATGTCAGTGATCACCCAAGGCTCTTGGTATGAGCTGCCTAGAATATGGAAGCCTTTTGAATCCACAGACTTCATCAGTATTTAGACAAGGCCATAAGCAAAGTGGAAGTTCTCTCCTCACTTCAGAGAAAAGAACCTCCTTCTTTGATGACCATTTCTTTCCACTGGGGTCTTACCCACCAAGATCCTTCATGTGGAACATTTTTTGCCATAGTGTGTTGGCTTTCCATGCCTGAAGTGCTTTCCTGGACTTTTCAGCCAGTCCAGAATGCCTTTAGGGCTGATTCTGCAGTCAGAGTGCTATTTAAAGTGGTTGTCATTCTGTGTGTCTGCTTCCTATGTTGGAGCATTCACTCCTTTTTAGTTCTATCTATTGTTATTACCAGACAATGAATCCTATTCATATGATCACTTTGACACTTAAGATGGTATTTTTACCACCTAGCTTAAGCAGATTTGGGGTCCCATGGCAAGTTTTTAAACTGTACCCTTAGAAGTCCATAGGATTGTATGCAGAACTATACAGCTTTACAGTTATAAACTTCATACACTTCATAATTGCAACTTTAGGAACATGGTGATTCTTCCCACTATGCCCACCCTCCTACCCATACTCCCAACCTCTATTCCTACTCCTTCTCTTATTTTTTTACTGAGATCTTATTTTTGACTTTTATTTTTTACTGAGATCTCTTTTCAATTGACTTTATACACGTATGTTCAACTATATGTTAAGTAAAGAGTTCAACAAATAGTATGTATAAAAAAACTTAACAGTCAAGACAAGGGCTGTTCAAGTCATTGCTTTTCGAAGTGTCAGTTGCACTTCTACAGATTGCCTTTTAGGTGCTCTGTTAGTTATCATAGGTCAGGGAGAAAGTGTGGTATATGTCCCTTTGGGACTATCTTATTTCACTAAGTGTGATGCTTTCTGATTGATTCATTTTGTTTTAAATGACTGGATTTCATTTTTATTGCTGTGCAATATTCCATAGTGTACAAACCCCATTATTTCTTTATCCAGTCTTCAGTTGACAGGCATTTGGGTTGATTCTATGTCTTAGCTATTGTGAATTGAGCTTCAATAAACATGGGGATACTTATATTCTTGTGTGGGACAAACATCTGTTGAAATAGATAATTTCAATTTTTAAAAAAGATTTATTCTTATTTATTTGAAAGACAGAGTTACAGAGAGAGGTAGAGACAGAGAGAGAGGTCTTTCATCTGATGGTTCACTCCCTAGATGGCCGCAATGACCAGAGCTGCACCGATCTGAAGCCTGGAGCCAGGAACTTCTTTCGGGTCTCCCACGTGGGTGCAGGGGCCCAAGGACTTGGGCCATCTTCTACTGCTTTCCCAGGCCATAGCAGAGAGCTGAATCGGAAGAGGAGCAGCCGGGACTAGAACTGGTGCCCATATGGGATGCCGGCGCTTCAGGCCAGGACATTAACCCACTGTGCCACAGCGCTGGCCCCGGTAATTTCAATTTGAAGTGGTCTATCCTGTAATAGAAATCTGTGTAAATAATGCTAGTCTAGGAAGCCTAGCCGAGCATTTTATCTCCCTTTCCTCAAGCTGAATCAGAGATGTTAGGTTTTGGTAAACATCTCAACTCCTCTCCCTGCTGCTCACTTTCCATCTGGCATGCTTCTGATTATTTTTTGGACTCAATTCAAATTTCATCTTCTCTTGTGAATTCTTTCTTGTCTTCCTCAAGCATATTTTTTTTTGAGCATTCCTGTAGTGCTTTGTGCACATTTCTGACCTAATAATAGTTACTGCTTAAATGTATTCTGTGAACTGGGGACTGTATAGGGCATTTATAGTTTGTTTATTCTTTGAGTATAGTTAGTATTTCTTCCTTTTACTGTGTGCTGATGCAAGAAGAAGTTAAGCAACTTGGCCATGTTAAATCAGACAATTAAGTTGTAGAATTGGGAAAGGAATCCAGCTATGTCTGATTCCAAGATCTCTGTTTTTTCCTGGCACTACTTACATTCACTGATTGTTAATGGTTTTGTGTATCTCAGTCATCCCCTCTTCTCATGCAACAAAATTAGATCCTAGAAGGCAATACAATTTTATATTCATCTTTGTCTTTTTATTGTAGTCTGTGATAAATTCTGGATGTTTAATTAACCTGTTCAGTTAAATCTTTATTACTTTTTGGAGAAATCTGAGGATTTGTTACTTCTGTTTCCATTTTTGTTATGGAATTCTGTGATAGTCAGGCTATGTTATTTTATTACTTGTTAAAATTATTTTTTTCTTGGAATATCTTGAAGTTCTGCCAAGATTTCAGGAGGTATAAAGACAATATAGGTAACCCTAAAGGGTCATAGCTAGTTGGGTGGAATGAGAGATGAGGGATGGGGTGTTATTTGGTGAGACAGCAAGTGCATGTGACATGATTAGAACAGTGAGCACATGTTAAAATATTTAAAAATAGGTGCTGTTACTACCCATATTGTATTTGGTTTAAAATAGTGGGGAGAACTCCTTTCTTTGAAGATTACTGTTTTCCATTTTCTAGGATTAGATTTAGAGAACTATTGCACTTTGAAGGTTAACATTATTGAGGTCTGATAGTTATGTGGTGTCATTTTCTTATTTCTGTTCTTTTGGCTAGATATTATACTTTTAATCTTAACCATCTTTTCTTGTGTAGTCCTGTTATTGATCTCATATTCATTTCTGTTTCTGAGAAAACCTCAGACAGAATCAGCGCTTCCTTTTCTTTTTTGAATTTCAGATTACCATTTTAAAAAATTCAAATTTTGAGTCCTAGCTGCAAGGTCATATCTATTAGTTCATAATAATCATATGTAGTTGGCCTGCTTATTGGATATTAATGAAAAATCGTGGGTCATTTTTATAGTTTGACAAAGTCTAAACAATTCCATTTGAGAACATGACACATATGCACTTACTTGAAAGATTGCAAGGTTGTAAATTGAACTGTGTTTACCTTAGCCTGTTTTCTTGATCCTTGTTAACCTCTAGAAGCTTGTCAGTTTTATGAAATTGATCCTTGGATACCATTTTGAAACTAATCTTTAGTTTCATATAGATAGATTCGGATGGCCTGTGTTCAAGTATTACAATTAATTATTTTTATTTTTCTTACTGATTATATCTAATAGAAAAACTGTCATTTAACCACTTTTGTTCCGAAATAAGTATGGCCTTAGTTCATTAATCTTGAAGGCTTAACAACAAAACAAACATCCAGTTAAGAAATGGGCAAAGGACTTGAACAGGCACTTTCAAAAGATGAAATTCAAATGGCTAACAGACACATGAAAAAATGCTTAGGATCACTAGCCATCAGGGCAATGCAAATAAAAACCATGATAAGGTTTCATCTCATACAGAAATCAACAATAAATGCTGGTGAAGATGTGGGTCGAAAGGTACCTTAATACACTGTTGGTGGAAATATAAACTAGCACAGCTATTGTGAAAGACAGTATGGAGATTCCTCCAAAATCAAAATAGATCTATCATATGGCCCAGCCATCCCACTTTTGGAAATTTACCCAGTGAAACCAGCATATGAAAGTTACTGTACCCCATGTTTATTGCAGCTGAATTCATAATAACTAAGATATTGAATCAATCCAGATATCCATCAACTGATGACTGGATAAAGCACATATTGTATATATACACTATGGAATACTATTCAGCAGTAAAAAAAATGAAATCCTGTCTTTCATGACAAAATGGATGCAACTGAAAACCATTATGCTTAGTGAAATAAGCCAATACCAGAAAGACAAATATCATGTATTTTCCCTGAATTGTGGTAACTAATAGAGTACAAAAAGTGTAATGTATATGAGCAAAATTGACATTTTAAGATTTGATTGTTTATAGCCCTTGTCTCTAATGTTGAGGAACAGTATTTTTTTCTTCTTACTATTTGTTGAATTCTTTACTTAGTGGAGGTTTAAGCTTATGATTATAAAATAAACTGAAAGTAAGTCATTGTAAAAATTAAAGAATAAAAAAGGAAAGAGGAGGGAGGGAGGGAAGGATGGTAAGAATCACTATACTCCTAAATCTGTATATATGAGATACATGAAATTTGTTCACTTTAAATAAATTAAAAAAAATGAAAAAAAAACTGAATAAACCTTGGAATTAAGATATAAAAAAAGCTTATTCTTGAACATTATAATATTGCAACATTATTACTAAGGTGTGTTTTAAAAGTTGGCTTTAAGCTATATTCACATATAATAGCCATGTCTACTTGAGTAAGATGGTCAGAAATCTTCTTGAATAAAATTATTCTATACCAATGCTTACCACTACTTTCTGTGAGCTAAATGAATGAAAGAGACCAAAAGAACAAGAACAGTGTGTGTATGGTGTTCAAAGATTTAGCAGAGTTGCCCGCTTGTTGCAGTTGCAGATTTTTAGTCCTCATCACTGTGGTCTCAGAATTTTTCAGCCTCGGTTTGATGAAAATAAGTATCTTTACTCAGGAGATTCTTACACTGCAAGGATGGAGAACTATCCTTGGAGGATGCTAATAATGGCTTTAATTCTAATAATGATTACACAAGAATGCTTATTTATGAGCTCTGCAAGAGGGTAGCTAATTTAGTTGTGTGTTCACTGACTGGAGCCAGAGTACTTGAGTTCAAATCCTGGTTGTTGTCACTAACATCATGACTTTGGACAAGTTACTTATGTTTATGCCTCAGTTTTCTTATTGTAAAATGGGTAGTAATAACAGTGTCTACCTTGTGAAGTTGTTGAGAGATAGTTAATATGTATTAAGCACTTAATATGTATTGTGTGCAGTAAATACAGTAAGTCTTTCATAATTTTCTATTATCTCAGCTTTACTGAGGTATAATTTACACACCCTTTTTAAGTGTACAGTTTGATGATTTTTAAATTATATTTGCATACTTTTATGACTATCACCACAATCTAATTATAGATTTCCATCAGTTCCAATACAAACAGCTCATGTGCATTCATGTCCCACTCTCACCTGGATCAACTGTTAACCATTAATCATTGTTTTTCTATCTGTAGATTTGCTAGTTTTGGACATATCATATACATAGAATCATACAATGTGTTTTCTTTGTGACTTTTTCATTGGACAAAATGCTTTTGAAGTTCATCCATGTTGTAACATGTGTCAGTACTTCATTACTTCTTACTGCTGTGAGTAGTAATCTGTTGTATATATTAACTACAGTTTGCTTAACCATTCACCAGCTGATGGACATTTGAGTTGCTTCCACTTTTTGACTTGTGCATTATAAGTCTTGTTGTGGATATATGTTTTCATTTTTTTCTGGATGAATACCAGCAGTGGAATTACTGGGTCACATAAGATAATTCTCTATTTAACATTTAGCGAAATGGGCAAACTTTTTAGTTTCACCAGTAAAGTGTACAATTTCTTTACAGCCTCTAAATATTTTTTATTAACTGTCTTGTTGATTTTAGTCTTCCAAGTGGATGTGAAGTGTTATCTCACTGTGGTTTTGATTTGCATTTCTCTGATGACATTGAATGTCTTTTTATGTGCTTGTTGGCCATTCATATATATCTCTTTTGGAGAATTGTCTATTCATATCCTTTGCATAGTTTAAAAATTTGGGTTATATTTCCTTTTTATTATTGGGTTGTAAGAGTTCTTTATGTATTATGGATATAGTCTATATGGAGCTTGAGCAATTTTTAAAAAAGATTTATTTGTTTGTTTGAAAGAGTTACAGAGAGGCAGAGGCAGAGAAGGAGAGAGAGGTCTTCCATCGACTAGTTCACTTCCCAACTGGCCGCAATGGCTGCAACTGCGCTGATCCAAAGCCAGCAGCCAGGAGCTTCTTCCAGGTCTCCCACGTGGGTGCAGGGGCCCAAGCATTTGTACTATCTTCTACTGCTTCACTAGGCTGTAGCAGAGAGCTGGATTGGAAATGGTGGCTGGGACTTGAACTGGCACCCATATGGAATGGCTGCACTGCAGGCGGAAGCTTTACCAGCTGTACCACAGTGTCAGCCCCATGTTGAGTAATATTAATTGCTAATCATCATCATAATCCTCTGCCTAAATAGAAGTCTAGGTAGTATTTGAACTGAAGGAGATAAATTCCCATTATTCTTTATTTTTTTTTTGACAGGCAGAGTGGATAGTGAGAGAGAGACAGAGAGAAAGGTCTTCCTTTTGCTGTTGGTTCACCCTCCAATGGCCGCCACGGCTGGTGCGCTGCGGCCGGCGCACCGCGCTGATCCGAAGGCAGGAGCCAGGTGCTTCTCCTGGTCTCCCATGGGGTGCAGGGCCCAAGCACCCGGGCCATCCTCCACTGCCTTCCCGGGCCACAGCAGAGAGCTGGCCTGGAAGAGGGGCAACCGGGAAAGAATCCGGCGCCCCAACCGGGGCTAAGTGGAGGATTAGCCTATTGAGCCGCGGCGCCAGCCCCCATTATTCTTTACTTTTATTTAGGCTCAAACTTTGGTTGTGAGGTAAAATTCTGCCCTCCATCAGTTTTCCTACATTTTCAATCTTTATTGGTTTCCACCTTCTTCCATAATGGTGAAGTATTATGACCCATCTGTCTTGAGTATTAATTATACTGCATTATTCAGTGTCTGACTCACTTCGGGTCATTTTAATCTTTTGTTTACCACTTATTCCAAATAAATCATTGGTTGGAGATATTGAGTGATTTTGTGAAATATTGTTTGCCATAGGTCAGTAAATTGGCATTAGTTTGGCATTTTGGAGATCATGTACTGGTATGTATAATTTTTTCTTAGTCCTTATGTAACACATAGCCCAACAGAATCAATCCTTGTTATAGGTATGCCAGATAATATTTATTATAGTGAGATAGACTTCAGTATTTGTTGGAGATTTTAACTTGAGACAATATAGAGGTAACAAATACAGAGATAAGACCCGTGGTACTATTAAATAATAAGTGCTTTAAAGGTAGTTACTTGGTTTTCTTTATAATTGTATCTTTAGTGCTTAGAATGGTATGTGGCACATTATATGCAGTAAATATTTATTGAAGTTTGATAAAGCTGATTTGTACATTGTGTCTAAATTTACTTTCTGAAAGAATTGCTGTATATATCTGTAGGTAACAAGCAATAAAAGATACACAGTAGGTTCTCATATCTGCAACAAGTTTCTTTTTCCTAAAGAGTTAAGATAACTTGTAGCCAAGGGAATAGTTTTGGTCTGAATCTTCTTTCATAAAAATCTTCTTCCAGAGTTTGGGAATCCTTTTGTGTCTTATACTTGTCTAGTCTGTCCAAGAATATTGGGTTCTTGCTTCAAGGGTGCTTATTTTAATCTTTGTGCCTGCACTTGTTGCAATGTGTTGTGTAAGCAGCATTGCCACTTGCTACACAGCTGGTGCCTGCCTATATTTCAGGTCTATGGAAAGGACCGTGTGACTGTACTTCCTCATTCTCTGACATGAACACTGATATTTGTTGAGGTGATGGGGAAATGGTTTTAAACTTCTTTTGTGGAAAGAGTCACTTCCTGCTTATTAATCCAGTATAATGTCATTAAACATTCTCTACGAAACAGTAGCTCAGGGGGCATAATTATTTCATGATCATTATTAGATATGTAGTATTCTTTGATTTGCACTGTAGTTTGCAGATTGAATTGCTGTTGAATCTTGTACACAGTCATTACAATTCCAGTTTTTATAAAGTCCCATTTGATCATATTTTCAGTCTAAATGTCTTAGAAATCTATTTTTAACAAAACCTTCATATCATCATTTTCCAAAACTTGTTGGGTTTACAGTTAGTGTCTATATTGACATCACTGCAGTCATCAGTGTCAAATTAGCAAATTTATTTCCCCCTTTTCTCTATGTGTCTTGCAGTAACTTGTCCATGTTTAAGAGCTGCCAAATGCTCTTTGAGCATTTTGTTATATTAGTAGTATTTGTATTTACACCTCTGGCAGAAAGCCATCCAAATTTGGAGATAGAGTTTACATGTTTGTTACTCCTTTTATTTAACACTGTCTAAATAGTCTTGCTGGGATGAAGAGGTGACATCTATGAATCTAGTTTGGAATCTAGTTGCCTAAGGATAAACTGAGTTTGACTTCATTAGTGCACAAATGATAGGTTTGTATAGAGTTATTATAGCATTAATCAATTTGATGGATTGGAAAAATGACAGAACTGAGGCAGCATGTAATATTAGTGCCTATTATCCTACAAATTATGTCTTCACCTACATTCATAAGCTGTAGGAGTCATGTTGTATGTTAAGAATGCAAAACTTAAGAAAAAAAAACACACATACACACAACCCAGCAGCATTGGGCGTCTCTTTTCATGGCCCTTCTCTTGTTCCTTTAGCTTAGATCTTTAAGAGGTAGACTTTGAAATTAGACTTGTTTATTAGGTCACAGTACTTTCACATTGTGAAATACCTTGAATTGAATGGGATAGATCAATTATTTGTCACTAATGACCTTATCACCTAGATATACTAAGAGAATACTGCAAGTAGCATATAAAGCCTTTAAGAGACCTATGTGTGTGTGTGTGTGTGAGAGAGAGAGAGAGAGAGAGAGAGAGAGAAAGAGAGAGAGAGAGAATTTATTGACCAGCAGTCATTTCACTAAAAATTATCATGGATTAGTAGTAAAAAAAATTTTTTTTTATTATATGGAATTGGTTAGTAAAGCTGGAAGATAGGTAGCATATAGTTAGTTAAAATGAATGAGAAGCAAATATATGTTCTTTTGGGTTGTGGGTGTTGCTTTATCTTGTCTGCATATCTAATATTTATTTTGTTATGATTTATTTATCTTATCTATGACTTTCAAAGACCCAAGAGTATGTTTGCTTTCTTTTTAACTTTACTTTTTTCGCCTTTAATATAAATACTTGTAAGAGTAGAAGTTTCTTTGAAATATTTAAGAAATATTCATTTGGACTAAAAAAGAAAAACTCCTCACTTAAAGATTGCAACTTTTTAAAAAATTCATTTCTTTGAAAGAGTGACGAGAGAAAGAGAGAGAGAGAGAAAGATAGATTGGTCTTCATCTAGTGATTCACTTACCAAGTGACACAAGAGGTAGGGGCTGGGCTAGGCTGAAGCCAGGAGCCAGAAATTCCTTCTAAGCGCTTGGGCCTTCTTTCACTCCTGGATCAGAAACAGAGCAACTGGGACTCAAATTGGCACTCCAGTATGGGATGCTGGCATTGTGAACTGTGGCTATCCTGCCGTGCCACAACACTGGCCCCCAAATTGAAACTTTTATAGACATGTTTTTTTGTTCCTGTCTTTTAAAGAAGACAATAAATGTAAATTAATCAAGACATGGGTTTGAATAAAAAGGAAAAGATGGAAAAGGGCTAACTAGATTTTTAATAACATTAATTGGGTATGTGCTTAGTTATGAGGTACTAGGATATTTGCTTTATTTATATGTAATCTTTATAGCTGTAAAATAAGAAATATTCCTTCTTTACAAAATGACAAAAATTTAATGTATCTTTTGGTAGGGAGTACTATTAGAATAGTAATTCTAGTTTAAAGTGTGAGTTAACATAGGTTACCAAGAGTATCTTAAGGGTTAGTAGAAACCAACTTTAACTGCCTTGGTATGAAAATGATATAGCCATTTCTTTATTGTGAAAGAATTGACTTCTGAGATGTAGATAGTTTTTAATTTGGAACTGTTGTAATAAAAATATTAGTTTTAGATAATACTTGAAAAAAGTTTAAATCTTGATTAATTTGAATTTCATATTTTAGCATATATTAATGTAAATGTTATCTTCAGTTTGGAGCAACTAAGAAGCCAATATTTTAATATATAACCTAAGGACTACAGGAAATTTACACATTTTAGGACTTTACCTCCAAGAAATAGAGAGAAAATATTGATGCAACAATATGATAGAGTAGAAAATATCATTCATCATAAGACAAGTACAGACTACTATGTACAGAACAAGTAAGGGACAAATTGGATTAGAAACTTTCTTGATGGAGGTGGCATTTAAACATTGTCTTAGAAAAGGTATAGAGCTTGGGCATGTAGCAATGGAGTAGTGCATTCTGGATTAAGGGGAATAGTTTGAACAAAATCATGAAGATGAGAAAATATGAAGTACATTGGGGAATCTGAAGTACTCAGGTTGTATACAGTAGGTAGAGAGGGAGGGATCCCCATTCTCCTAACTAATTCGTATGTATTTTTCCCTAAGCTTTTCCCCTTCATTAAAAAAAGATGATTTCACAAGGAGAGAGGAGTACATGCCTGGCTATGTTCTCTGCTAAAACTTCAAATAAAGAGTTTTATTAGAATATATTCTCCAATATGTGGTGAAGTGTTTGCACCCTGTAGTATGCAGGACAATCCTTTGAAGTACAGGGAAAAAAATATCTAAATTAGCTATGCTTTTTTTTTTAAACCTATGCCCTAACCCTAAAACTGGAAATCTATTTGATGTTTCATATCAAATATATAGTGTTCATCAGATATTACTGCTGTACACTCCTAAGCTTAATCGTCAAGGTCCTTAACCATCTGACAACCCATCTCATGATTCCCCTTCCTACATCTTATGACACTAAAACAAGCACAATTTTAATTTTTTTATTTGAGTCAGAAAGAGAGGGAGATACAGGGAGAGCAAGCACATGCTTCCGTCTATGGGCTTACTCCCCAAATGGGCACACCAGCCAGGGCTGGGCCATGCTGAAGACAGGAGCTTGCAATTCCCTGCAGGTCTGGGAACCCTATTCAGATCTCCCATGTGGGTGGGTGGCAGGAACCCACTTGATTGTACCATCCTGTTGTCTTCTGCAGTCTGCATTGGCAGGAAGCTAGAGTCAGAAGCCAGAACTGGGAATCCAACCCAGGTACTCACATGCGGGGTGCAGGCAGCTTCCCCACTAGGTCAAATTCTTGCCCTGGGATCACCATATTTTAAAACCTCATGTCTCCATTAATAGAATGTTTGAACATACAGACTCAAATAGATCTGGAAAGCATGTTTGTTAATTGCTGAGCTAATGTGTCCTGTATAAAATATAGACTAAAAAATAAAGCACAAAGAGCTAAAAATAAATTGAAATTCAAGTTCTAACTATTTCTAGGTAGTTCTTTTAATATTTTTAGAGTTATATCGTTAGTTGTAGTATTGAAGTTGTCTGGGTAAAGTTATTTTTATGTTTTTCCATGCAGTTTGCTTATAATCCCTGCTGCAATCTTAGCCTAAATGGTACTGAGTAATAACAATAATGTTGGTGGCAATATAAAAACAAACATTCAGGCAACATTTACTGATTGTTTGTTATGTGCTAGGTTTTAGGGATGCGATGGTAAGCAAAATCAAACAAATCCTAGATTCATGGTGCTTATTTTCTAGCTTAGGAGATAAACAATCAAATAGTTTACTCAAAGATGTCAAAATATTGACTGCAATAAGTGGTGCAAAGGGGTGTGCATGCTATCTATATATGAGTTTGTGATGGAGTGTTTGAACTATTCAGGGAGTCAGTGAAGACTTCCTTGGGCACAGGACTGGCTACATAGTTAGTAGCATCTAGTACAAAATAGACATTTCAAGATCACTTGTTCAAAAGATAAGACTTTCAAGGCTGTGACAGCAGAAGACCAAACCAAGCATCAGGCCTTCTAAGTGCAGGCCCTGTGCAATTGTGCAGGTTACACACTCATGAACCTGGCTATACCTGAAGTCTTTCTCTGCATTCCCTATCATCTGTTGTCTACTGAGAATTCCTAGGTGCTAAAATAACATGGTTATATAGGTTTATATTGTTCTGTTGCCTTCTCTATTTGAATGATAGGTTCTATTTATGGAATAAACATCATATGCTTTGATGGAGTTGCTTTATGAGAACTGCTTTTCAATAATAATTTCTTTTTTTTTTTTTTTGAAAAAGATTTATTTATTTATTTGAAAGGCAGAGTTACAGGGAGAGGAAGAGAGAGGGAGAAGATGTCTTCCATCTGCTGGTTGACTTCCCAAATGGCTACAACTGCCAGAGCTAGGCTAGGCTGAAGCCACGAGCCAGGAGCTTCATCTGGGTCTCCCATGTTGGTACAGAAGCCCAAGTACTTGGACCATCTTCTACTGCTTTCCTAGGCACATTAGCAGGGAACTGGATTGGAAATGGAGCAGCTGGGCCACAAATGGCACCCATATGGGATGCTGACATCATAGGCAGTGGCTCAACCTGCTAAGCCACAATGCCCACGGTTAATAATTTCTGAGTTAAAACAGTTTCTATCTTGGATCAAGCAAAATATTTCCCCCTTTCATCCCAGCATCCAACTTCAGGTTCTTAATAACAGAGCTTTTGGTAACTGTAAGCAACTTCTTTAGTTTTATTTGCAGTCAGGTAATATGTTATAAAATTTCTATTGCTTTCATATATATTTATTGTATTCTACCTGGAGAATCCATGGGAGTGATGATGAATTAACTTTTTTTTTTTTTTTAAAGAGTTACTTATTTATTTGAAAGGCAGAGTGACAGAGAGGAGGGGAAGAGTGATTGATTGATTGATTTTCTGTCAGTTGAGAGAGATTGATTGATTTTCTGTGTTGGTTCACTCCCCAATGCCCACAACAGCCGGGGCTGGGCCAGGCCATAGCCAGGGAGCCAGAAACTCCATCCGGGTCTTCTATATGAATGGCAGGTACCTAAGCACTTAGGCCATCATTCCTACCCGCTAACCTGCATCAGCAGAAAGCTGGATTGGAATTGAAAGAGCTGGGACTTGAACTGGCACTCTGGTATGGGATGCCAGCTTGGAAACTGGCTTATCCCACTGTAACACAATGCCTGTCCCTGAAATAACTTAGTTATGTTACTCAGCACATAAATTTTTGTTCACATGAGAATTCTGTTATGTTACAAATTAATGAAGTAGCTCCTTATGTATCAAAGAATACTGAAATTATATTCAATACACTTAATCCTGATATTCCATTGTTTTGAACATTTGTAATCATGTCCAGGATATATACAAATTAACCAGAAGTTAAGATTACCAGAATATTTAACTAGTACACCCTGTTACCTTAACAAGATAATACTAAATTCAGTAAAAGTTTATTAGCCAAAATGTTTAAGAGAATATTTAATCAAGTATCCCTTTTCTTACTTTCTATACATAATTAATGAATAATAACTATATGCAAAACATGATGCAGTATGAAATATACAGATACAGATGACACATCTGTTGATTTAATATTTATTTGAAATTTTTGTAAATTTCTGTGTTTTTTTGCTTTAAGATTAGTACATAAAATTGAATCTTGATGATTTAGGATCTTATAATGAATGGACCTCATTGTATTGTTTCTAGTATAGATGTAAACAGAATAGGTGTGCTGACCATACAATTTATTCTAAAAGGTTATTTTTGAGTAATTTGCTGATGTCAGCGTGTTTTTGTTTCCATGACATATTTTTAAAAATTGTTATAAAAGGTAATTGGGTTCTTAGTGAAATTTTACTTTGTTAAAAAATTTACAGTAAAATATAATGAATATTTTATTTTAATTTTAATTGCCTTTTTAGTATGTGTATGGAAATCAGTAGCTTTTATACATATGTGTAATATTGTAGGTAGTAGCATACAAAGCTCTGAAAGGTATGTTATTTGCTTGATGATGTGTGGTATTGTCCGTAACTGCGAATTTAATTGGAGCTGAAACAAGCCAAAACAAAAGTAACATTTATGATTTTTAATAACATTATTGTTTTTCTTTTCATTCTAAAGCATAAGGAAAAGCAAATTAAGGGGCTCCTCTTCCTTACCCGGGGAGTTTTAGTCTATCTTAAAATTATCATCTAAAATAATCTTCACAAGTATGAATTTCTTTTGAAAAATCACTAAAAATTATCTGTTGTAATATCACAGAGGTTGGATTAGTATAGACACAGTAAGAAAAATACCAAATTATTATCAAATGTCATATATTTACTTTCTTGCTTAGAGCAAATGTAGTTACTATATTAGAATTGGTGACTGATCCTTTATGGATTTTTAAAATAATTCAATAGATGACATCCTGTGTATTCTTTAAGCAGAGCCATTGCTGCTTATGTGCAGCTGATTAGACAACATTCAAATGTAGTGCTTACCTAACCACTGGTATGTAACTTACTGATATTCTTTGTAGCTGTATTCTTCTCTAGATGAACGATTAAGGGTCAAAGTCCAGCTTCACTTTAGGCCTAGATGTAGCTGTACAGGCTTTATTTCATGTGGCATGAACGTAATGCTCCATCTCACTACGCTTTAGTTATTTTGTGCAGTTGTAGTAGTAGGGTCAAGGCAGTGACATGTTCTGGAATATAGCAATATTCCTCTGCATTTTTAAATACTATCAGAACAAAAGGAAAGATGGAAAGCCTGATACAGATATATTTGATATTTCATGCCATCTGTTTGAAATGTTGCTTTGTTAAACATTTATAGTAAAATATTATAAATATTGCTTTACTGTTTTTCTATAGTGAATCAAACATCAGTTTCTTTTTATATGTATGAGCAGCATTTTTGATGTCTGTTTAAAAGAGACTGAAGGAATTGTAACATAGGCTGTTGTATTTTTTATATTCTAGCTTTTGATTGAGCATGGTGTCTTTCTTCTCTTTCTCAACAAAAACAATCACCAAATAATAAACCAAACATGCATTTAAAAAGTTATTTATCCTACTTATACAAGTTACTGTAGAATCTAAGATAGAGTGATTAGTTGCTACATTTAAGGGAATCTTAGTGATTGACTCTACAATGCCCAAGGCAAATGTACATGCTTATTAATTTGGTTAATTATTGATGTATTTGCCCTATGTGCCTAATTACTTCTGCCTTGTTTCTGCAGCTACAGAACCATGGCCTGAAAATGCTACATTGTATCAGCAACTGAAAGGTAGGTTCTTGTTCACAATTAAAAATGGCATTGTAGCAAAATACATTTATTACCAAAAATGCCCCTCAGTAATATAATTTACTGAAAAGAGAACATAAAACATAAGGAAGAGATTCTCTTGTATAATTTGTCTAGGAGGTTTTACCTAAACTTGTATCTGCCAGTGTAAACCAACTATTCACGGCCTATGAGGTCCTTAGTTTATTATTGACTCATTATATTGGCTGCTGTAGGCAGTGTAAAATGATGTGGTTGCAGGAACCCTTGGCAGATTTACTGCACTGATAGCTGAGACAGCAGATTTTTGAAGTCCTGTGGTAAAGTGGGCTCTCAGTAAAAAGGAACTGTGAAAATGTATAGGCTAGGATGGTTCAGGCTCCCTTTAGCAGCTCTTCATATATCATCAGATCACATTATGGACCCCATTTGGGGCTCAGCAGCCTGCTACAGTTGTCAGAAGACTGCAAAGTAATGAAGACTAATAGGCAAGCAGCCCTAGTCTTCTAAGCATGGAATTTTTATTGCAGCGAACTTGTCATCTTTCTTTTGTGTGACAGACCTAGACACACTGTGCAATATTAACTGCAAGCTGGTTTTATATGATTGTGAGTGCTTTTGCTTTTAACTAGTGGGGTTTGAGCACACACTATTTTACTTAATTTTAATGAAAAGAGCACTAGTTCTTGAAAACTTGAAAAATGAATGTTTTTAAATGAGTGATTTAAATTATGAGTATTGCTGATAAAATGCAATAAATGATCAGATAGTTTGAGAGGAAATAGTCCCATTTCATCATTATTTACATTCTATGATAATTTAGTCAAAATTATAATTATACAATGGCATTGATATAGAACTACATAATTACTGTAGTGATAGGCTATACCTTTTCTTTCTGAACATGGGAATCATTTTGTTTTTAAATAAAATATATTTTAATTGTTTAGCAATTACACTTTTGACTCTTTCATTGTATTTCCACAGGAGAGCAAATTTTGCTTTCTGACAATGCAGCTTCTCTTGCTGTGCAGGTAAATATGTAAATAATGTAATTTTTTTAACCCCTAGGTGATTTGCATTGTTTTGAGTTGCAATTATTTCCCCCCTGCAGAAAGTCTGAGAATATATATTTAGAATTTTTTCATGTGATTTACTATTATCAATATAATATCACTTCCCTGTGATACGTAGTTTTATTATGTAATGTTCAGTTAATTGTTGTCAGTATGTTAAATAAACAAAAATCTTCATTATTTTTAAAATGTCATTTTTGTGTGTGCTATGTACATTCTGAGTGTTGCTGTTTTGCTTTTGGCTAGATAAGATGTTATTGATTAATTGGAGTGATATGTTCATTTAGGACTCAGAATTATTGTCTAATTTATTTGTAAAGATTTATTTACTACATATTTCTAAGCTTTATTCTGCTCATTGTGCTCTTTCTAGCCTTAATCCATTTGATAATCTTGAAGCAGACATGTTCTTCTCTAGCTGCTTCTATATTTATTGATTACATGAGTGTTTATTATCCCCAAACCACTTATTGAATGCAGGAGCTCTTCAAGTTATATATCACAGTTGTGTAATCCAAAGAAGATTAGTGGCCTTGTAAACTTGAAACTGTGTATGGAAGAATAGGATGCTTGGGGATTGTTTGCTTTAAAAAAAAAAAAAAAGGAATGTTTATGCAGGTTTTAGAACTATAATGCAGTTATTCAAGCATTTTATATGCTTAGCTGCTATTTGTTTAGTTTATGGTTTGAAACACAAAGAGGATTTTACTATATAGCTTCTAAAAGATAACTCAAAGGAGAAATCTAAGACACATGACATTTATTTGAGGGGAGTGTGAGCTTCTTGAGGACAGAATGAAAGAGAACTAAAGGAAGTGTTTATTGAGTTTTTGTTGTGTTTTAAGAACTTAATTTTAGATCATCTCATATTTTTATTTAACTTGATATCCCCTGGGCTTAATAACAGTGTCTGGTACTGTCATTCATTATGGCAGTATGATAAATACCATTCAGTGTATCTTTGTTTAAGGGTGAGAAGGAGACAAAAGATGAAAAGAAATATGCTTGGGCAATAATTTGTTAGTATGAGTATCTATAAGTATCTTTGTTTTTTAATTTTATATCTTGGACCAAGAATCTAAATTGTTTATTCATTTACCTTTTTTTGGTCTTTAGATAACTGTATTGTAATTAGTAGTTTCTTTAGTTAATGTTAACTTTTGATAAGCAGAAATTCTGTTATATGTGATAAATATTGACATTTACTGTTATTTGTTAATCATTTTATTTATGTAGGTGAGGAAGCTAGACTTTAAGTTTAGCTTTCAAATCTTAATAGCATATATTTAGCATATAGAATATACTCAGTAAATGTTTGTTTATAAGTGCAATAAAAGTAATCCTGCCTGATAATATCATGTAAATTACTGGCTATGTATAATGTCTTAGAACAGAGCTTCAGGGTATAGTGGGTATTTTTCTCAAAGCACTGATTCTTAACCTCTTTTTAATTATGTTTTGGGGCTAACTCAGGGTGTGACAAAAACTATAGACCATTTTTTTCCAGAGAAATTCCAGTGCACACACATAATTACAAACATCCCCAGCCTATTTTGCATATGATGTTAGTACATTCACCTATGTCTATACTGAAGCTGTTTGGAAGTCCCTATAAAGGGCCCCTGCAACTAAATAATAGTAGTTTAGGAAGTAGTAGTAATGTTCACCAAAAAGAAGGCATTTTGGATAGGAATATATTAGTAGCTCCCAAGTGTGTGGATTTTTTTGCCCCTAGAAGACATTTGACCATGTTCACAGATTTTTGGTTGTCAAAACTATTGGGGAGAGAGTGCTTTTTGGCCAAGGAAGCTGCTAAATACCCTGCAATGCACAAGATAGGCCCTCCACAGCAAAGGATATATCTAGCCCCAAATGTATATAGTGTCAAGGCTGAGAATACCTAGAATAGATAGATGGTTTAACTAGTTCCAAGCCAAACCAGGATATCAGTATATTACCATTAAAAGGTTACATTTAAAATAATCCAAGGAAGGGAAGAAAAAAAGAAATCTTAGTGTATAATTTATTTATCAGTTCTGTTTTTATGGTTCTACTAATTTGCTTTCTCACTATGGTTCTAAAATCATAGCTTCTATTAAAAGTAAAAGCAGACAAAAGGGACCTTTTAAAATGCAGAATTATGCTTAACCATTTCAGTTATTTTTATCCTACATGTGTCACTTAGATGATAAATTAACCAGCATATATTAAAAATTCCTGGTTTTCTTCAATATTCTTTGGCATGACAACTGATAGTAGCCATGACTATAAATGTGAATTTTCCAGATATCTGATGTAAACTTTATGGAGTAATTTTCTTCTATATAGTGGGCCAGCATCCGTTTAGAAGAATCAGTTAAAGGCGTCAGATTTGATGTATAAAATTGGTCAAAATGGGGCCCACACTGTGGCTTATGGGTATAGCTGCTGTCTGTAGCACTGGCATCTCATGTGGGTGCTGGTTCAAGTCCTAGCTGCTCCACTTCTGATCCAGCTCCCTGCTAATGTGCTTGGGGAAGCAGTGGAAGATGGCCCAAGTCCTTGGGCCCCTGCACCCACATGGGAGACCTGGTTGAAACTCTTGACTCCTGGCTTTGGCCTTCCCCAGCCCTGGCTGTTGTGGCTATTGAGGGAATGAACCAACAGATGGAAGACCCTCCCTCCCTCTCTCCCCCCTCCCTTCTTCCTTCCCTCTCTCACTTCCTTCTCTCTCTCACTCTCTCACCCTCTCTTTCCCTCTCTCTCTCTCTCTCTCTCCCTCTCTCACTCTTGCCTCTGCCTTGCCCTTTCTGCAACTCTTTCCCATAAATAAAGAAATCTTTTTTTAAAAATTGAAAATGTGACAGATATCCATAAATTGGATAGTTTTTGGTAGATATCCAGAAGATTTCTAGAAGATTTTCTAGAATATCAAACATCAGATATTTTAATCAGGAAATTTAAATCTTACTTATTATGTAGACTTAGTGTGTATTATACCTCTGGAACTAAGCGGTTAGACATTTTTTGATTAGAGAAACCATTTTGATTTCAGTTTAAAAGAACATAATTTTGGCTGGTGCTGCAGCTCACTAGGCTAATCCTCCGCCTTGCGGTGCCGACACACCGGGTTCTAGTCCTGGTCGGGGTGCCGGATTCTGTCCTGGTTGCCCCACTTCCAGGCCAGCTCTCTGCTGTGGCCAGGGAGTGCAGTGGAGGATGGCCCAAGTCCTTGGGCCCTGCACCCCATGGGAGACCAGGATAAGTACCTGGCTCCTGCCATCGGATCAGTGCAGTGTGACAGGCGCAGCGCGCCGGCCGCGGCGGCCATTGGAGGGTGAACCAACGGCAAAGGAAGACCTTTCTCTCTGTCTCTCTCTCTCACTGTCCACTCTGCCTGTCAAAAAAAAAAAATTAAAATTAAAAAAAAGAAAATTTTTTTTCCTGTGGCTGTTATTTTTCCTTATGTTTACTTTCCTTTGAACCTCATTCAACAAGTATTGGCATTACCTGAAATATTTGCCTGTTTCTAACATAATCTTGTATGTTGAATATCATGAAGTATTAGGATTATATGGTTCTCTCATTCCTGTGAAGTAGGTAGGTGTGCAGTATTCACATACACACAGAAAAAGAGAGAAGTCTTCCATTCCATAAAACTTCCACTTTGAAGAACTGAAGCTTACATTGATTGAGAAAAGAACTCTGATAATAATTCCTTACTGTTCTCTCTTACCTCCTCCTGTCTAATAGATATAAAATGTTGGCCCCTTTTAAAAAAGTAAGGTAACAGGTGAAATTAATTATATGTTTTATTTAGTCTAGTTTATCCAAATATTGTCCTTTTAACATGTAATCAATACAAAATTGGTTACTGGGATATTTTACTTTTTTTCATTTAAAGTTCAAAATCTGATGTACATTTTATAGTTATAGCACATCTCAATTTGTGTTGCCACATTTCATGTGTTCAGTAGCCATGTGTAGTTTGCGGCTTTTGTGTGGGGCTGTGTGGGTTTAGATACTACAATATGAGTAAATACATATGAATTATAAAAATTTTCTTTTAAAATGTTTTATTTTCATTAAGAATTTTATGTCTTATTAGTTGATTATATTCTGTCTTTTGTCTTTTTGAACTGGACCATTGGCCTCAGTTCCAAATATAGCATACTTTATTCAATTTTTTTAAAGATTTTATTTATTTATTTGAAAGTCAGAGTTACACAGAGAGAGGGGAGGCAGAGAGAGAGAGGTCTTCCATCTGCTGGTTCTCTCCCCAAATAGCTGCAGTGGCTGGAGCTGAGCCGATCCAAAGCCAGGAGCCAAGAGCTTCATCGGGGTCTCCCATGTGGGTGCAGGGGCTCAAGGACTTGGGCCATCCTCCGCTGCTTTCCCAGGCCATATTAGAGAGTTGGTTCAGAAGAGAAGCAGCCAGGACCAGAATTGGCTCCCATATGGGATACCAGTGCTGCAGGCAGAGGCTTAGCTCCTTTTGCCACAGTCCAGCCCCCAAATATAGTATGTTTTCAATAGAACACTCTGCTTCAGATTTCCTCATCTGTAAAACAGAGATATAGTGGAAACTATCTGATTGGGTTTTTGTGAGGATTGGATATGCTAACGTATTCGAAAAGTAATTGATGTATTGTAAATATGCAATGGATGTTAGTTATTTCCTTCTTTCCTGATTCTTTGACAGAAATACACATAATCAATATCAGCTAGAGGAAAGGAAGCTTAAATGTTAAAAGAATCAAAGTTAAAGTAAATATTATTTATAAGAATTTTGTGAGATACTTTTATATCTATGTGAACATTAATTTTTATGATTGTTTCCTGCCATTTCAAAAATTAATATTGAATGCTTTAATTGAAATAAAATGTTATTTTAATAATACTGAAAATTTGCTTTAAAATGTAGTATTTATTGGATGCTTTTATTGTGGAAGGCATTGTATGAAGAGCTTTTGTGTGCAGTGTCTCATGCAGTCCTTACTATAACCTTAATGCAGGACACTATGGCTACCTTCATTTTAAAGATATGGAATTTGAAGCTCAAGAGATGCTCTGCTCATCCAAGTTCATAGTGGCCACAGTTTGGGGAGGGAAACAGAACATAGCAACAGTGGTTGGGTGCCACATGTGTTTGTCACTGTGCTGAGCCCTTAGTTCTTTTTTTTTTTTTTTAAGATTTTTTATTTATTTATTTGACAGGTAGAGTTACAGACAGTGAGAGGGAGAGACAGAGAGAAGGGTCTTCCTTCTGTTGGTTCACCCCCCAAATGGCTGCTACGGCCAGAGCTATGCTGATCCGAAGCCAGCAGCCAGGTTCTTCTTCCTGGTCTCCCACGCAGGTGCAGGCACCCAAGCACCTGGGCCATCTTCCACTGCCTTCCCAGGTCACAGCAGAGAGCTGGACTGGAAGAGGAGCAACTGGGACTAGAACCCAGGGCCCATATGGGATTCTGGCACCACAGGTGGAGGATTAGCCAAGTGAGCCACGGCACCGGCCCCTAGCCCTTAGTTCTTATTAACTCATTTAATCTTATAACAGCTGTGTGAGGTGGGTACTGTATGAGTTAAGTATCAGGAAAATCCTCTCACACAACAGCCCTGTGAGGTGAGTATTGTTATTCCCATTTTCACACAGATTAGGAAACTAAGGCAGAGAGATTAAACAGTTGTTCCAAAGTTCCATAAGTGGTAGTTGGCAGAATGGTATTGCAAACCTTAGGAGTCTGAGTTGTGGTCCCCACTCCTAGCACTTTGTTTGTTCCCTGACACAGACCTTTGAATTTTACCCAACAATAAGTGAACATTTGTTCACAAATTATTCTTGACATTCCAGAGCAAGTTATATCTTACATTTTGTAGTTTATATTATGGTGTAAAAGACAAATGTGTCTTAGTGTTTGGATCTTTATAATCAAATAAAAGCAGTCTTATGTATGTTATGTGTTATTATGAAGCTCAGCTTAGGTAATAAATGGAAATTCTTTTGAAAAAAAAGTGAAAGCAGTTGAAACACAGATGATATTGTGATTGGCTGGCGCCACGGCTCAATAGGCTAATCCTCCACCTGTGGCGCCGGCACCCCGGGTTCTAGTCCTGGTCAGGGTGCTGGATTCTGTCCCGGTTGCCCCTCTTCCAGGCCAGCTCTCTGCTGTAGCCTGGGAGTGCAGTGGAGGATGGCCCAAGTCCTAGGGCCCTGCACTCACATGGGAGACCAGGAGAAGCACCTGGCTCCTGGCTTGGTTTCAGCGTGGTGCGCCGGCCGCAGTGCACTGGCCGCAGCAGCCATTAGGAGGGTGAACCAATGGCAAAGGAAGACCTTTCTCTCTGTCGCTCTCTCTCACTTTCCACTCTGCCTGTCAAAAAAAAAAAAAAAAAAAAAAAAAAAGATATTGTGGGGCTAGTGCTGTGGTGTAGTGGGTAAAGCCACTGCCTGCAGCGCCAGCATCCCATATGGATGCCACTTCGAGTACAGGCTCTCCACTTCTATGCAGCTTTCTGCTATGGCCTGGGAAAGCAGTAAAATATGGCCCAAGTCCTTGGGCCCCTGCACTGGGAGAACCAGAAGAAGCTCCTTTGGTTCGGTCCAGCTCCAGCCATTGCAGCCGTTTGGGGAGTGAACCAATTGATGGAAGACACCCCCCCCCCCCCCGCTGCCTCTCTGTAACTCTACCTTTCAAATAAATTAATAAATCTTAAAAAAAGATGATATTGAATGCAGAATTAGTGCCTATTTTTACTCTTAAGATTTATATACATACATGTTTTGTGAATATCTTTATATAATTTGTTACTTTCTAGTGAGTTTGTTTTTTTTTTTTAAAGATTTATCTATTTATTTGAAAGGCAGAATTACAGAGAGTGAGAGGGAGAGGCAAAGGCAGAGAGAGAGAAGGCTTCCATCATGTGTTTCACTCCCCAAAGGACAGGGCTGGACCAGACTGAAGCCAGGAGCCAGGAGCTTCATCTGGGTCTCCCATGTGGGTGCAGGGATCCAAGCACTTGGACCATCTTCAGCTGCTTTCCCAAGCACATTAGCAGGGAGTTGGATTGGAAGTGGAGCAGCGTGGACTCAAACCAGCACCCATATGGGATGCTGGTGCTGCAGGCGACGACTTAACTTGCTACACCACAGCGCTGGTCTCTGTAGTAAGTTTTACACAGAATTTCATTTAACATATATGAAGTCATTTTAAAAAGAAACTGAATTTCCTTTTTTGTCTGGCTAAATCTAGATGATATAGAAATTTGAATTTATTTTTTGCTATCTCAAACTATGATCATTATTACAATGCTGCATGAGAAAGTTAATCTCATTTTTACTTCAAATAAGAAGTAACATTTAAGCTTTTCCCTTACTCTATGTGAGTAAACACTTCATCTCTAAAAATGAATGGAAGAAAACAGAAAAAAGACTTATTTTATTTCTGTTGAATATGTCATAACACTTTAAAAAAGTCAGCGTTTTTATAAATTCCATTAATGCTGGGTCATGAACACTAACATGTCAGATCTGCTGATAAAAACTTAGCTGACCTTTGCTTTTTCCTTTTTAGCAAATTATGCTTTTTAGGTAGACATATTTAATTAGTGGTTACATGTTAATCCTAATGTGGTGTTTGGGGAAGAGCAAGAGAGATCTCTGTTTTTTGGGACTGCAGGTTCGTGGTTACATTGGAGAATAGTTGTGAGTATGAAAATATAGGTGCAGTAAGAGTATCAGGCATTCACAGGGCTACAGTGGACAGCTTACCTGCAGAATTTTAGAGGAAATGATTTTGAGTTTTCGGTTTGATTGAGTACATTTTTGCTTTAAATAAGTTATTCAGGGTGTGTGAAATTTCAAAGTATCAGTTTACACCTGATATAAATAAAAAGCAGTCTGGCACCATTGGAAGTGTTATAATAGAGAAGTAATTTTTTATATGAAAGCAAATGTTGAAAATGTGTATAACTTTTTAAAAGTTTCATAAAGTGTAAAATTTTAGATTTTTGCTTATTCCTCTCATTTTGACTGCCCTCTACAAAATGAGGCTCTGTGTTCACTTTCAGGGTTAGAAGGAAAGGAACAGTAAGGGCAAGGAGGATTTAGTGAACATTGATTAAAGAATTTGTGAAAATATGTTTGGTATTCGAAAATGAGCGAAATAGATGCTGTAGCTGTTTCCTTGATGCCACAGAATTTAAATTCTGTAGATTAGTTATATTGCATTGTTACTTATATACTAGAAGTATTAGAGTGATTGGTGATTTATACCTATAAAACCTGGAGTGCTAAGTATATAATTGTGAACTTAAACTGCAAACAGAGTTTAGCAGATTAAAAAAATTCAATATTAATACTAGTCTCTGAAAACAAATGGACTTATGTATATAAAACATAAAAAATAGTATTTTAGGATTTGTGGCTATGAAGTACTATGTATTTAATATAGAATTAGGTGACTATTAGAGTTACCATTTTTAGTAATCGGTGAAATAATGTAAAATGGCTGAACACGGTAATGATTTGCTAATGTATTTATTTAATTTAGCAAAATTTAATACTCCTGTAGTTGTGAGAGATTGCAAGTTAGAGTATCAACTGTACTCTTTTTTTGTTTAAAAAGTAAATAGCAAGCAGGATTTTAAAATTTGCTGCTGTTAAACAGAGCAATAAAGACATAGTAGTAAGATGAAAAAAATGACAGTCAATTTTTTTCAACAGAAAAAGGCTAGAATTCTTCATTATTAGATATACAGTATCAACATAATCGATCTAGCAGCATTATATTTGAGCTGAAAACACACTTAAATTTGAGGCCATACACTACCCTGTGTGAGTGAAACATCTTTCATATAGTTCTAAGATGAAATTACCCTTGAATGAATAGCATCTTCATTTATCTTCAAACCTCTTCTGTGCTTTTAGTGAATCTACTCTTTCAACATTCTACAACAAGAATTACATTACACCATTATACCAGAGTACTTCTGCAGTGTGAAATAGATTGGTTTGGAAAATGAACCTGGCTTTGCTATAAATTACATTCACAGGTACAAAGGAATTTGTTATTTTGTTGAAAAAGTCACAAATATAATTAAGGTCTTAATTTATGTTAAACTACAAATATGGCTATTACAGTAACTGGATTAGGAACTTAATCTGTCACTTCAAGAATGATACCTAACACTTTTCATTTGTAACCTTAGATACATTATTCCAATTACAGGATCTGCAGCTGTTTGATATAAAAAATGAATTATTTTGTAGATAGATTTGTTCATGGTTTTTAATTTTAAAACATGCTTCTTCAGTAAGGTAGAAAATAATTCTTCAGTTGTCGTCACAGATTTTCCTTTTTGTCCTTGTGAAACAGGATCTGAATTAACATTCAGAACCATTTTCATTTTGTGCCCTGAAAATGGTATTGCATGCTTGGGAATAGTCCTTAGTGAATTCTTATATAGAATTTTTCTAATTTAATTATGAAATGAGTAGAAGCTTTGTCCTGAAGAAGAAAACCCAAGGTCTGCTGTCTAAGGATAGCTTTACCTGATTGGACTGAAAGTGGATTGTTCCCTATCTAGAATTTGAATGACTTTGTTAATATGGCTTGCATAATTTAGAAGCTATGTTTATAATCTCTTAAGTTCTATAGTTTTAATCACTGTAAAGTATTTAATCTTTTAAAAGCTATTTAATGAGGACAATTCTTAAAAATTTAGAATTCTATATTTTTGTTGCAAGCAGTGCTGACTTTATTTCTTCGGTGCAGTTAAAGAGAATATTGTTAGATATATATTTTTTAAAATATATATTTATTTATTTGAAAGTCAGAGTTACAGAGAGAGAGAGAGAGAGAGAGAGAGAGAGAGAGAGAGTCCTCCATTTGCTAGTTCACTCCCCAGTTGGCCGCAATGGCCAGAGCTGTGCTGATCCAAAGCCAGGAGCCAGGAGCTTCCTCCAGGTTTCCCACACGGGCATAGGGGCCCAAGGACTTGGGCCATCTTCTACTGCCCTCCCAGGCCATAGCAGAGAGCTGGATTGGAAGTGGAGCAGCTGGGACTTGAACTGGCCCGCATATGGGATGCTGGCACTGCAGACGGCAGCTTTATCTGCTATGCCACAGTGCCAGTCCCAGATATTTTTTTTTAAGATTTATTTATTGAAAGTCAGAGTTACACAAAGAGAGAAGGAGAGGCAGAGAGAGAGAGAGAGAGAGAGAGAGAGAGATCTTCCATGTGCTGATTTACTCCCAAGTCAGCCGCAACAGCCAGAGCTGTGCTGATCTGAAGCCAGGAGCCAGGAGCTTCTTTCCAGGTCTCCCACACGGGTACAGGGGCCCAAGGAGTTGGGCCATCTTCTTCTGCTTTCCCAGGCCATAGCAGAGAGCTGGATTGGAAGTGGAGTAGCTGGGACTCTAACTGGTGCCCATATGGGATGCCAGCACTGCAGGCAGCTGCTTTACCCTCTACACCACAGCACTGGCCCCTTGTTAGGTATTTAACTTGTAGGAGAAATGTTCATTTTGTTTTTGGAATAAAAAAGATAGTTGGTGCTGCTCATTAGCAAATGATTCAATATTGTTACTATCAGTTAATGAAAATAAAGTTAATATATTTAATGTCTCTGCCATCTACTGTTCTGCTTATTCTAAGCACTTTAGTATTTTTTCTTACTTGATATTTTTTTGTCTGTAATTAACAAAACTTTAATAAAGACATTTATTACAGAAGGAACTCTAATTGTTCATTGAACTCCAGCTATGGAACTGGTGTGTTGTTAGCTTCTTGGGTAGTCTAAGAATTATTCTTTCAGTGCCTTTTGGTTATTTTATAGCTCTTTTCCATAAAAGTTTGACCCTACACTTTATTCTATTTATATGTAATTCTAACAGGAAAAGGTTACATGCTTTCCTATTCTGATTGTCTCTTCTGTTGCTTACAGAAAGGGCCTGATTTTGTTTTTTCTACAACTGTCAGATGTTGATATATCTAAAATTGAGTCAAATATTCCAGAAATAGTTTTCAGGTGAGAGTTGTATTAAGGAAGGTTCTATTCTCTAATGTGATGTGCCATTATACATTCTCTCAAATAGCATTTCACATTTTCAATTACAAATTTGCTCTATTTAAAGCTTTTTGTGCTTATTGAATTGCAGTTTCTGATTCCAGCACTGGTAACTATTTTTCCTTAAGTTATTTTCTTTTCCAAAGCAGTATCATATTTATAGCTATTGAATTTTTAAAATATGTCAACTAAAGTTAAATCTCACTTTAAATCACTGAGTTTTGGATCCATAAAATTATAAAATGCTAATCTTTATTGTAGCTTCCTGGTTTTCTATGACCTTAAGTATGTTTGTATTTATTATTATGAATGTCTATGGCTTGTTCATTAAGCAAATGTTTATTGATAACTTGCATTAAATATTAATGGAAAGCTTTCTTTGGGAGTCACTAAGATTAGGTAGTCTCTTCTTTTGCAGATGGACAAGTGAGTATTTATTACTACTAGTACTGTTACTATGTGGAGACTTCAAAAAGTACATGGGTAAGGCCACAGCCTGCAGTGCCAGCATCCCATATGGGCGCTGGTTCATGTCTAGGCTGCCCTACTTCTGATCCAGCTTTCTGCTGTGGCCTGGGGAAGCAGTAGAAGATGGCCCAAGTCCTTGGGCCCCTGCACCTGCATGGGAGACTTGGAAGAAGCTCCTGGCTTCTACCTTCAGATCTGTCTCTGTCTCTCTTTCTCTTTCTCTCTGCCTCTTCTTCTCTATAACTCTGCCTTTCAAATAAATAAATAAAATCTTTTTTTAAAAAAGTACATGGAAATTCATGTTACCTTTTTTTTTTTAATTTATGAAATGCATGAAGTTTGTAGACCTTAAATAAAAGGTCTCTGTGGAAAAAAAAAAACAACCAGAAAAATCTACAAAGAAAATTTGCTGTTATAGAGTGGAGGGTTCCTACATTACGTGACCATGACTTCTTTGTATGTATTGTGGTAGGTTTTTGATACCAAAAGAAATTTTTCTTTTTTTACTTTTTGAAATGTTGGGAAGGACCCTAGGCAGAGCAATAGTGAGAATAGCTTTGGATCTTCTCAACTCAATTTTATATACTCAAGACATTTCAAATTCACAGGGAATAAATATTTCAGTTGAAAACTTTTTAAGGTGTATTGCTCAATGAGCACTTCTTGTTAAACTTGAGTCTGCTGGCCACATGTGTAGGGTGTACTCTGAATTATTCATTTATCAAATCTGTTTAGCAGGCATCTATCAACTCATTTTAAATAAATACTTCTTGTGAAAAATGTAATCATAGTTAATATTAACCTAAAAAATGTGATTAGGAAGATCAACGTGCCTCAGGAGAAGGACCCTTAATATGTTACAAAATACTGTCTGTGGTCTTTGGTCTTTTGTCACTATTGCTTAAATTTCAGCATAAAGTAAAACCTGTAGCTTAGTATTTGCTACAATTTTGGCAGTAAAAAGAGTTACTGTCTTCACTGTGAAGCTCCAATATCACCATATAAATTGTTGATCAAGCCTATTTATTTGACAGCCAATGAAGATGAGAGAACTTAGTTCCCATTTCTTGGAAGAGGGGAAACAGGAACAATGAAGATAATGGGGTTTTTGATAAATTGTTATCCACAATAGAATGAAGATGTCCCCAAATATTTCTGATTGCATTTTTTGACATTTTATGTTTAATTTTTGAAATAAATGAATCTCTGTAAAAAATAAATAAAATAACATAGCTGCAAGAAAAAAAGGATTTTATTTCTTTATTTGAGTCGTAGAGTTACACACAGGGAGAAACAGAGAGCAAGGTCTTCCATCCACTGGGTCACTTTCCAGATGGCCCCAACAGCTGGAGCTGAGCTGATCCGAAGCCAGGAGCCCGGAGCTTCTTCTGGGTCTCCCACCTGGTTGCTGCTTTCTCAGGCCATAACATAGAGCTGGATTGGAAGAGGAGCAGCTGGGACACATACTGGTGCTGATATGGGATGCTGGCACTGTAGGATTAGGCTTAGCCTAATACATCACAGCACAGCCCCGTGTGTTACCCGTTTTTCCACAAACCTTTTGAATCCCTTTGTACTGTGTGTTATCCATTTTCCCACAAACCTTTTGAATCCCTCTGTACTAAATATTAACAATACTTTATTGAACTCTGTGTCAGATGGTATGTAGTGTTTTGCATATAGTACCTTAAGTAATTTGCCAAATAAATTGTCTTCTTTTGAGAAATGAAAAAGGTAAAGAACTTTATCAGGCTAACACAGTCACCAAGATTCTGCCCAGAGCTCTTTTCCTGAGAGGCTTTTGCTCTGTTAACTCCTTGTGTTATATACTGACTCTTAGGATTCGTATGAGAATTCTGCTTTTCAGATGTATTTACGCTGTAGTCTTCCACATAGACAGCTTGCTTCTTTAATCCATACTCTGTCAGGATTCATTAGATTCTGGTTAGGTTACCTAATCTGTGGGATTTAAGGAATAGGAATGTGCTGATGATTCTCAGGCTTGAGTGGTATGGCTTAGAATTCAGCAATAGGTAACAAGATTATTTTAGATTATGATAAGGACAACAGTCTCTATGAGCCAATATCAGGCTGATTGTGTTTCTGTACGATCAAGTTGGGCCTGTTTCACCACTTTCTGAACTGAGTTCAGAAATTTTAAAAATTTAATGCACTTATGACAAAGAACATTGATTGATATCTTAGGTTTTTAAGCACAATTTTAAACATTTATTCATTTATTTGATAGGCAGAGGGATAGGTTGAGATCCTATTGATTGGTTTGTTGTTTAAAGACTAGTGATGGCTGCAGCTAGGCCAAGGCCAAAGTTGAGACCTGGAAACTCAATCCAGAACTCCCTTATGAATGGCAGGAACCCAATTACATGAACTGTCACTGATGCTTCATAGGGTTTGCATTAAAAAGAAGCAAGAGTCAAGAAATGGAGCTGGGTATTGAACCCAGGTACTCTGATATGGCATGTGGGCACCTTAACTGCCAGGCCTAATACCTGCCACTAGAGCTTCTTACTTAACCAAGAAGTTAGATTGACTTCAGTTTGTAATGTTTGTAGGTTGTAGATGCAGGAAATAGAAAAGATCAAGCATAAAAACTGTCCTTGATTGTGTTCTTATTCTGTATAGTATCTATAGCTCTACTCATTTCTTAACACTTTGATGGTACCATACCTTTGGGAGAGTGCTTACAAAAATTATATTGACTTGTGGGCAATTTTATCAATTGTGTCTACCAAAGAGGTGGGGTGGTCTTTGAGATTGAGAGTCTCAACTTTTTAATAGTCCCTGCTTCTGTGGTTTCCAGAGCACATAGTTGCACCCTCAATTAGCAACTCTTTTTTTTAAAGAGTTGCCTTTTTTTTTTATCATTATTATTTATTTGAAAGTCAGTTACACAGAGAGAGGACAGGCAGAGAGAGAGAGAAAGAGAGAGAGAGGTCTTCCATCCGATGGTTCACTCCCCAACTGGCCGCAATGGCCAGAGCTGTGCCAATCCGAAACCAGGAGCTTCCTCCAGGTCTCCCACGAGGGTGCAGGGGCCCAAGGACTTGGGCCATCTTCTACTGCTTTCCCAGGCTAAAGCAGAGAGCTGGATCAGAAGTGGAGCAGCCGGGTCTTGAACCGGCGCCCATATGGGATGCGGGCACTTCAGGCCAGGATGTTGACCCACTGTGCCACAGCGCCGGCTCCAGCAACTCTTAACTTTTTGAAAAGAGAAAAGCTGTTTGCTGTTCATTTTCTATCAGAAGTATACTTAGGGAAAACCATTTTTAGACTTTCAAGTTCCTTTCTTTCCAGCATTCCTGCTGATCTCAGTTTTTCCTACCTTGGAAATGACACTTCTGTCTTTTTAGTTGTTTATACCAGGAACTTTGAGTCATCTTTGGAGTTCTTTTTCCTATATTCACATTGAGTTGTCAGCAAATTCTCTTGGTCTTCCCTTAACAATATAGCCAGGAGGTGGGCATTGTGGTGCAGTGGGTTAAGCTACCACTTGGGATACCCCCTTACCATATCTGAGTGCCTGGGATTGAATCCTGGCTCCTCTATTTCCAATCCAGCTTCCTGCTAAATGTGCTTGGGAGGTACCAGATGCTGGCCTAAGTATTGGATTCTTGCTACCTGCATGGGTCAAGACCCAGATGGAGTTCCTGCTTCCTTGGCTTTGGCCTGGACCATAGCTGGCTGTTGTAGATTTTTGGAGCGTAATTAGTGGGTGGAAAATCTTTTTCCCTTTTTCCTTTTCTCCCTGTCACTCTGCCTTTTAAATACATAAGTAAATAAACCTTTAAAAGTTATTTAAGCTGCCAGCACTGTGGCACAGTGGATTGATCCTCCACTTGCTGTGCTGGCATCCCACATGGGCACCAGTTCTAGTTCCAGCTACTCCTCTTCCAATCCAGCTCTCTGCTGTGGCCTGGGAAGGCAGTGGAAGATGGCCCAGGTGCTTGGGCCCCTGTACCCGCATGGGAGACCTGGAAGAAGCTCCTGGTTCCTGGCTTTGGCCCTGCTCTGGCCATTGCCACCACTTGTGGAGTGAACCACTGGATGGAAGACCTTTCTTTTCTTCCTCTCACTGTCTGTAACTCTTACTTCTCAAATAAATAAATAAAATCTCTATAAAAAAAGTTCATGATACATTTCTAACAATAGTGTCTAGGATATATAAAAAAAATTTTTTTTAAAAAACACATAGCCAGAATCTGAGTTCCTGCCACCTCCATCACTAATTCTCCACTCGAACCACATTCAGGCAACCATTATTTCTTGCCTAGGTCACTACAAAATGCTTCTAACTAGTTTTCCTGTTTTCATGTCCTACCCTCTTGAATTTAATTTGTGTATAGCTGTTTATAGTTCTTTAATGTGTCAGTCAGATTCCAGCAATCCTTAGCTCAGTACCTTCTGAGGATTCCTTATCTCACTCAAAGTAAAAAACAATGACCTACAAAGTTGGTTGCCTATCTGATCTCCTGTTTCACTACTCATTTCCTAACTCCTACATAATCATACTGACTGTTCTTGACACAGACCAGCTGATGCATAAGCCTGCTTCATAACTTTGAGCTTGGACTACTCTTCGCGTAGGTACCTACATGGCTTGCTTCCAAACTTCCTCAGGTTTATGCTCACAAGTTGCCTTGTTGAGCCTTTATCTAAGCTGTCCGTATTTGGTAGCCATACCTTTATACTGCTTTCTTTATATTTGTAAGTAGCAGGAATTACCATGCTTATCTTTTGGCTTATTTGCTTGCTCACTGTTTCCATTAGCATACAGACTCCTTGGGGGCTCAGACTTTATGTTCACTGCACTATATTCTTTTTTTTTTAGAATACTTTATTTAAATTTCGAAAGTACAACTTTTGGATTGTAGTGGTTTTTCCCCCAATAACCACCCTCCCACCCACAAACCATCCCATCTCCTACTCCCTCTCCCATCCCATTCTTCATTAAGATTCATTTTTAATTATCTTTATGTACAGAAGATCAACTTAGTATATATAAGTAAAGATTTCAACAGTTTGCACCCACACAGACACACAAAGTGTAAAGTACTGTTTGAGTAGTAGTTATACTGTTAATTCACATAGTACAACACATTAAGGACAGAGATCCTACATGGGGAGTAAGTGCACAGTGACTCCTGTTGTTGATTTAATAATTGACACTCTTACGATGTCAGTGATCACCCAAGGCTCTTGTCATGAGCTGCCAAGGCTATGGAAGCCTCTTGAGTTCACAAACTGACCTTATTTAGACAAGGTCATAGTCAAAGTGGAGGTTCTCTCCTCCCTTCAGAGAAAGGTACCTCCTTCTTTGATGGCCCGTTCTTTCTGCTGGGATCTCACTCACAGAGATCTTTCATTTACACTGCACTATATTCAGTGACTAGATAGTCCCTGATAAATAGTAGGTGCTCAATAAGTATGTGTTGATTTATTTTCCTAGCTATTCAAAGTTGTATCCTTCTGTCAAGTTAACCCACCATGAAGCTACACAGTGGAATAAATTAGCCTTGTGCAGGCCTTATTGAGCTAGGCTTTAATGTTTTGCCATAAGCCTTTAGAGGAAACAACACAAAAGGCAATTCTGCATTTATTATATGTTATTTTATTGTCATTCAGTAGCCCTTATAGAGGATTCTAGATGAGAAATGGGAAATGTCTTTTGGAATTTAGTATGAAGAGTCCAGGTGAAGATTTTTTTAAGAGTTACAGTGAGAAGAGGAGAGGCACAGAGAGAGGGAGAGAGAATTTCAGTCTGTAACCAACAGTCACTCCCCAGATGACTGTAATGGCCAGGGTGGGGCAGGCCAAAGCCAGGAGCCAGGAACTTCTTCCAGGTCTCCCACGTAGGTGCAGGTGCCCAATAACTTGAGCCATCTTCCACTGTTTTCCCAGGCATTTTTTTTTTTTTTTTTTTTGACAGGAAGAGTGGACAGTGAGAGAGAGAGAAAGGTCTTCCTTTGCCGTTGGTTCACCCTCCAATGGCCGCTGCGGCTGGCGTGCTGCGGCTGGCGCACCGTGCTGATCCGATGGCAGGAGCCAGGTACTTCTCCTGGTCTCCCATGGGGTGCAGGGCCCAAGCACTTGGGCCATCCTCCACTGCACTCCCTGGCCACAGCAGAGAGCTGGCCTGGAAGAGGGGCAACTGGGACAGAATCTGGCACCCCGACCGGGACTAGAACCCGGTGTGCCGGCGCCGCAAGGCGGAGGATTAGCCTAGTGAGCCGCGGCTCCGGCTCTCCCAGGCATGTTAACAGGGAGCTGAATCGGAAGTGGAGCGGCAGAGACTCGAACTTATGTCCATATAGGAAGCCGGTGTTGCAGGCAGTGGCTTCCCTGTTGTGCTTCACTGACGCTTCTGACTTCATTTGCTTTTGAAGGCTGCAAACATTACATTAATGGATTCACTGCAACTCATTTAACCTACTTCTCATTGATGGTGATTAAACTATATTGTTTTAATTGCTGCTATATATAGGGCTTAGATGTGAATATCCTTATATATATTTTGTATGATTTTATATAAATAGTTGCTATATTTATATAATAAAATTACTAGATGAAAATATGTGGACATTTAGGATTTTGGTAGACCTTACCAAAGTCTTAAAACATCATAATGATTCCAACTAATGGTGAGATATCTTGTATTTTGGATTTTGACTAAGCAGCCTTTTAAAAAAAATTTCTCATATTATTTTAGCAACAGAAAGCCAGAGCATTATCCCCTATCTACCAGTTCATTCCCCAAATGCCTACAATAACCAGGCTGGAGCTTGGATCTGGTATTTCAATCCAGGTTTCCCTTTTGGGAGACAGGAATCCAATTGAGCCATTGCAGCTGTCCAGGTTAGCAGGAAGCTGGAGTCAGAAGCCAGAGCCAGGAATTGAAGCAAGGGACTTTGTGAAATGCAGACGAACTTAACTGCGAGGCTAAATTTAGCCTGTTCCGTAGCAGCCTGTTTTTGTTCAACATTTTAATTATCAGAAGTTCTAGTTGATTCACTTAAAAAACTTTGTGTATGATGAACTAGTAAATTTGTTCACATTTTCAGGTGTTTGTTCTTCATTGAGCTAACAGTTATCATGTGCTAGAAATATACCAGGCCTTTTTTCCCCCCTTCTTTCATCCTTCCTCCCCTCCTTTTCTTCCTAACTTAATCATCTCCACCTCTGTTTTCTCATCTTAAATTAGAGATACTTGTTATACCTACCTCATAGGGCAAACTTATGTAAGTACTTAGCGTATAGTAAGTACCCAATAAACATTAGCTATTGTTAAATTTTCATTGAAGCTGTTTCCTGCTTTCTGCATTTTCTGTTTCTTCTAATTCTTATGGTTTGCTTGTATATTTTATATTTGAGGCTTTCCTCAACTCTTGATCTCCACTAGCAATCTGTATTTAAAAATGAGGTACCAAAAAGTTGATGGGGAGATGCAGAGCTTTTTGCCATGTGGGTGTCACAGTAGACTACTTACACATTGTGCTGACATTTTTGTTGACCACTGTTTCCAGTCCAACCCCTGCCAACTAAAACCAACCGAATTTGTATGCTTGTTTTCTTCAGAGAGAGATCTTGTGTTTGGAAGCTAATAGGGAGAGAGGTGCTGCGGATCTCTCCGGTGAATGTGTGCGCTTACCTCTCGCCTTCCGCTTTCAGTGTGGTGCTTCACCCGGTGCCTTCTCCTGTGCTCAGGTGCCTATTTCGGAGCCTCTCTGGTTGGATTTCTTCAAAGAATAGACCTCCGTCTCCTGCCAGATAGAGGGAGGGCTGGTTGTCTAGGGTTTGTAGAGGTTTTCGTCTAACCTTTCTCTCTGCAGTCCCATACCTCACCTCTGCCCTCTGTGCTACTTGGTGCTTCCAATTTTGGAATCTCCCTTGTTGCTGTGATGCAAATATATTGATTTTCTTTTCTGCAGCTCTTGGCTTTCAGTTTCCTCTGCTCTGCTAAATCTGCTTTCCGTCTTATATAAATCTCTGGTTGACATCCCTGGTCTGCTTTTGCCACCTCTTCCATTCTTTGTGTCTTTCTGCATTTATACCTTTCTTGTTTTTCCACTGTTATTTTAATAAATATTTTGAAACCTTGGAGAGAGAAAATGTTTTTAAGTTCAGTACTTAATGTTTAGCCAGTTATTGGTGATCTGGTGTTAATTTTTTCTTCCTTTGGATTTTATTTTGAAGTAAAAAATAGCCTGATACCTACCCCCTCAATGAATTTTTTGACATTATGAATTAGTTTATTCAGTATGTTAAAACTACATCAAGCTGTTCAGGCTTCAGGGTTTTGGAAGTCAGGTACTGGCTATTAGGTACTGTATGCATGTGCATGTGTGTGTTTTTAAAAAATACCCTACTGTTTCATTTCGTTATTCAATAAATTTATATTCAAAGAATGGATGTATTTCTTGGCTGTAGTTTCAGTTTATTTGTTTACCAGTTCTTAGTTTTCTTGTCTTAATAATTATGCTTTATCACTTTAGCAATTGCTCAACAAATGAGTAACTCTGTATTAGTTCTCTCTGAAATTGGAAATACTGTGTTTAATGTGTTGTCATTTTCAAAGGTTGATTGGTTGCTTGTAGGGTGTTTGTACACTGTACTGTTATGCAGTTGTTTTTTATAATCCTTAGTACGCAAACTTTCAGATGATGTCAACCTGTCTTGTTAAGATTTCTGTTATGTACCAGTTACCATTGTTGCAGACTCATGCTGTCTAGTAGACGCTGTTATGACACTGTGATGATGAAAATATTTGGTATGGGGCCATCATATAAATACAGAAATAGCCGGTAGCCATAGGAACTTATTGAATATGTTGCTTTGTTTTTCAAACGAATAAATAAAACTTAAAAAAAAAGTTTCTTCCTGTTACAAACACAAGTAATCCAGGTTTGGTAACTGATTATCAAGAACTAGACTCTTGTACTCCTGGTGTGCTGTCTCTGGCACTCAAATGCTTCATGACTGAGTCTGCTGTAGCTATAGTCATCCTTTGCACATGCTAGTCAGCAGGGAGGGATTAAAAGGGGGTTCCCCTTTCTTTTAAGGATATTTTCAACAGTTGCCCAAAACTTTTATGTCTCATTGGGCAGAATTTGGATATTGGCTACACTTAGTTATAGGGGAGTCTGGGAAGTAAAAGTTTTATTTCAGGCAGCTGTGTGTACAGATGTAATTCATAGGTCTAATTCTGGGGAACAGGGAGAGCGTATATGGGTGTCTAACAGTTTCCTTCACAGTCAAATCTTGGGAACTTTGGTTAACCAAATTAGCAAACAACATTGAAAGTTTATTACTAGTGCACCATCTTAAGTTAGTTGGGGATAAATGAGGGAGACTGGGAGGGGCATAGAAATAGGGAAACATTAAAACCCATTCCTTGACTTTCTTACAGATTCTTTTCACTTGGGGAGATCAAATAGGTATACTAAAGCTACAAAGTAATGTAGAAATCAGAGGATGTCAAGTTAGAGACTCATGTACATTTTATTTTTAGAGGTGAGCTGCTTAGAGTACTGGGGTTTTGGGAAGACAGGTTTGAAGAAGAAAATTGACATACTTTTGGGTAACTGGAGTTTTTTGTACAAATATTAGTGTTCAATACTCTTACTATTTAATGCCAATCTTCTCTGCCAGTCTAGAAATGAGGAAGGAATTATGATAAACAGCTTTGAGAGAAATTTTTACTGGGTAGGAATAAGCTCTTCTAGTCATAATTTTGATATGTAACTCATTGATTGCAACTTATAATTGATTGCTATTTGTAATAGTGTTTCTAATTTCAAAGTAAATCAATTATTTGTTTCCTAATTTGTATGTGGTAACTGGAAGCATTCTCTCTTATAACCTCCCAACTGAAAAATTGAATGATTTCATAGAAAAGATATAGGTAAATTTTGTGAGTGGAGAAAAAGAAGTGAAGAAGTCATAGAAGAGAGAACATAGGGGTAAACTTTGAGTATTGTTATAAATAGTGGGCTTGATAACTAGTGTTTAAAAATATTTAGAAATGAATTAGTATAGTATAGTAATACAATCATGTATTTTTTCATATGATATTATAATGTATATTTTTTTCTTCTGAAAAATTCCCCCATAGCATGAGTTTTTAAATTGTATGACATTCTATGATTTGGATTTACTATAATGATTTATCCTTATTAGTAGACATTTAAGTTACTTCATGATATTTTTATTTCTATAAACATAGTGAAAATAAACAATTCAAGTCTTTAAGAAAGTGAATTAGCATAGAAGCTGCACGTTAGGGTATTGAGTATTACTCGAGAGAACTTTCAAGTAGCAGATATAACATATTGCATTTTCCCACAAGATAAGAAAGATGATACTCCTGTCAAGAGTAGTGGAATTAAGCACTCAGTACCTTCTACAATTCGGACTTGTATTTTGTCTTGTATAAACTAATGCAATAAGTGTGAGTAATTTGTTTTTTTCTTAAGTGTATATAAGTGGCTTAATTTCATGTATTTATTGATATCTAAGTTATATTGACTTTTTAAAAAATTTTTTTGAGAGGCAGAGTGGACAGTGAGAGAGAGAGAGAGAGAGAGAGAGAGAGAGAAAGGTCTTCCTTTGCTGTTGGTTTACCCTCCAGTGGCTGCCGTGGCCTGCACGCTGCGGCTGGTGCACTGCGTTGATCCGAAGGCAGGAGCCAGGTGCTTCTCCTGGTCTCCCACGGGGTGCAGGGCCCAAGCACTTGGGCCATCCTCCACTGCACTCCCGGGCCACAGCAGAGAGCTGGCCTGGAAGAGGGGCAACCGGGACAGAATCCGGCGCCCCGACCGGGACTAGAACCCGGTGTGCCAGCACCGCACGGCGGAGGATTAGCCTAGTGAGCCGCAGTGCCAGCTATATTGACTTTTTAGTAGTGAAATGACATTCTATTTTTGTTTGGGATAAAAATCTTTCACTTTACATTGGTTCATTTTTTTCCCACAGTATATTACTGGATGAACTGTTAAGTTTACAAAAGAGATGAGTAAAAAATTCTGTTCAAATATGTATGTGGTTTCCCCATGCTTACCATACTTTTGTTGATTTACAGGCATTTTTGCAAATGTGTAATCTGCCCATCAAAGTAGTTTGCAGGGCAAATGCAGAATATATGTCTCCATCTGGTAAGTATTTTTTTTTTTTGTTATTAGGCTTGATTAATAAAGTTATAGTGGTAGTCTATTTATACCTATTAAAAAATGTTTACCTTGGGGCTGGTGCTGTTGCATAGCCCGTAAAGCCGCTGCCTGCGGAGCCAGCATCCTATATGGGTGCCAGTTGGAGTCCTGGCTACTCTTCTTCCAATCCAGCTCTCTGCTATAACCTGGGAAAGTAATAGAAGATGCCCCAAGTCCTTGGGCCCCTGCACCCATGTGGGAGACCTGGAAGAAAGGTCCTGGCTCCTGGCTTTGGATTGGCCCAGTTCTGGCCATTGTGGCCATTTGGGGAGTGAACAAGTGGATGGAATACTTCCTCATTCTCTCTGCCTCTTCCTCTGTAACTCTGCCTTTAAAATCAATAAATAAATCTTAAAAAAAAATGTTTACCTTTTGAGGATTTCTCCATGGTTTTGTAAAGTATCAGTTGTAAATTTGACACAGGCTTGTGGTTGGTATGTCTGCTTATCTCAAATCTGGTCACAGATGGTTGCTGGTATGTATGGGAATTGTTTTTATATGCTAAATATTAAGGAAATACATGATCTCAGGTTACCCAGTCTTGGATTGGACTTCCCTTTTCAGAAAACAAATTTTATTATTTATGAATCCATTCATTATTCAGAACACTTCTCTAAATTATATTCTCCTATAATACAGGTAAAAAAAAGAGTGATTATGGAATAATTGTCATTGCATTTTAGAATCATCAAACAATGTTTTTGATTTCTTATTCTTAAGTTAATTTTGACAAGTTTTAGGATACTTATTAGAATTTCAGCATCTCTGCTCTTTTTTCTAGTTAATATTGTCTTTCTGTATGTTGTATTTTAGTGAAGTATTATCTTAAATATTGGAATATTTTTAATATTAACAAAGTAGTACCACAAAACTGATAAATAATAAAATCCTGAATATAAATGACATAGATTATTATAGTTATATTTTTGCTTGAGCAATAATAACACATACAATCATTCTTTCATGAATAAATAGTTGAGAATAACTAATTGATGTGAATTAAATTTATTTATTTTTTATTTTTTATTTTTTTTGACAGGCAGAGTGGACAGTGAGAGAGAGACAGAGAGAAAGGTCTTCCTTTGCCTTTGGTTCACCCTCCAGTGGCTGCCGCGGCTGGCGCACTGCAGCTGGCACACCACGCTGATCTGAAGCCAGGAGCCAGGTACTTATCCTGGTCTCCCATGCGGGTGCAGGGCCCAAGCACTTGGGCCATCCTCCACTGCACTCCCGGGCCACAGCAGAGAGCTGGCCTGGAAGAGGGGCAACCGGGACAGAATCTGGCGCCCCAACTGGGACTAGAACCCGGTGTGCCGGCGCCGCAAGGCGGAGGATTAGCCTAGTGAGCCGCAGCGCCGGCCAACATTGGTTTTTTAGGATTATATTTTATCTTTTCATTGTGATACAGTGATAACTTAGGAATGACTTGTGTAAAACATTTTTTCACCTTGAATTTTTGGAGGTTAGGTAATAATTGTCAAATGTATGGAGATACCCACCCCATACAGACTGATACATATATTTTATTAGAGTTATACTTTTATACTTAGAAGACAGTTCCATAAAGGAATTTTTTAAAATTTTGTACTTTTTAAAAAATTTTAACAGATGTATAAAAGAAACATATTTCTGTCTCTCCCCTCTATCATTCTGCCTTTCAAATAAATCAGTACATTTTTTAAGAAGCAGAGAAGGGGCCAGCAGTGTGGTGCAGGTATCTGTACTCTGCTTCCTTTTTTTTTTTTTTTTTTTTTTTGACAGGCAGAGTGGACAGTGAGAGAGGGAGACAGAGAGAAAGGTCTTCCTTTTCCATTGGTTCACCCCCCAATGGCCACTGCAGCTGGCGCGCTGCATCTGGTGCACCGTGCTGATCCGAAGCCAGGAGCCAGGTGCTTCTCCTGCTCTCCCATGCGGGTGCAGGGCCCAAGCACTTGGGCCATCCTCCACTGCCTTCCCTGGCCACAGCAGAGAGCTGGACTGGAAGAGGAGTGACCGGGACAGAAATAGGCGCCCCAACTGGGACTAGAACCCGGGGTGCCAGCACCGCAGGCGGAGGATTAGCCTATTGAGCCGCTGCGCTCTGCTTCCAATCCAGCTCCCTGCTGAAGTGGCTCTTGAGAAAGTAGTGGAAGATGGCCTAAGCCTTTGGTCCCTGCCACTGACATGGGAGACCAAATGGAGCTCCAGGCTCTTGGCTTTTGCAGCCATATGAAGAGTGAACTGCTGATGGAGGATCAACTGATCAATCTGTGTATCTATCTTTCCCTCTTTATCTGTCACTCTGCTTTTCAAATAAATAAATAAATAACTTACTTTAAAAAAGTTGTACTTGAGACCAGCATTGTGGCACAGGCATCGCATCTCAGAATGCTTTGGAGTGCTGGCTGCACAACATCCCATGCAGAGCCCTGCTAATGTGCCTGGGAAAGCAGAGGAAGATGGCTGAAATCCTTGGGCCTCTACCCACGTGGGAGGCCTGATGGCGTTTTGGGCTCCTGATTTCAGCCTGGCCCAGCCTTGGCCATTTCAGCCATTTGGAGAGTGAACCAGCGGATGAAAGATCTCTCTCTCTTTCTCTCTCTCTCTCTCTCTCTCTGTCCCTTTCTCTCTCCATCACTCTGCTGTCTAAATAAATAAATCTTTAAAAAATATTAAAAATATACTTATTTTTGGGGTTATTTGTGATGTTTCAGTACAGGTATATACTGTGTAATATCTAATTAGTGTAAATGTATTTATCTCATCAAATCTTTTAAGATTTTTTAGTATTGAGAACACCCCAAATCCCATCTTCTAAATTTTTAATAGAAAAATTTATAGTGTATTAACTCTGTTGTGCAACAGAATCCCGGAACTTCTCTTTAGCTATAATCTAGTACCCACAAATCATTTCTCAGTCTCTCCTCTTATAATATCTATACCTATAAATGTAAATATATTTTAGTTTCTTGGAGGCCATTCATGACTTATTTATGTTTTGATTTTATACATAGGTTTAAAAATCTTACTGAATTCTGGTGAAATAAATTATATTGTGTTATAACTATCTTTTTCCTTCTATGTATTCAAAAAGATTTTGTATGTATACATACAAAAAGGTTGGTAGTCTAATGCTAACATTAAAATCTTTGGCAAATGAGAAATCATGTAGTTTATCTTCCTGTTTTTTAATTACTAAGTGTCACCTGGTAGATACCTATCTTCTTTTTATAGTATGAAAAATAAACTTAAGTCTTACACACACATAAACAGCATTCATTCAAAGGAGTCTTTGATAGCTATATGAAAATATCTCTTTCTACTAAGATACTTAAATGTCATCATTTTTTGAATTAGTATGCCTTTTATTATTATTTGGGATGATCAGGGACATTTTTAAAATTTTATTTGCTTGTCTGATGTTTTGTGGTAGATTTTTAAAGTAGAAAGCTTGGAACAGTCAGAAGACCACTTGACTAAGAGATAGAGCTTTAATCCTTCTCTTTGACACATACTATTTCCTTGGTAAATTCTTTTGCTTTTCCCTGAGTCTCAATGACTTCATCTGTTTGTAAATTGACATTGTTGGATCAGATGACAACTAAGGTTCTTTCCATTTTGAACATTCTCTAAGATACAAACTTACTCTCATTTTCTTTGGAAAGAAAAGTTCTAAGTGATAATTTTGACTAAAAGAAAAATACTTGTTTGTTTTTAATGACCTCTGATTGGTGCCAGAGAATAACTGCCTCTGCTTTTGCCTGATACCTGCAGTATTAAGGCCGTGACATTGGCTGCATTTTGAATCAGGCTAGTGACAGAAACCATTATTCACTTCTAGTTTATAGCCTTGATTTTTTTATATATCTCTTTATATATGAGTACTTAGTTGGTTACTTATAGTGCTTCTGTGCTTCAAAATCTTTTTTAAAAATAATTGAATATTTTTCACAAGAACCTGAAACTGGTTACAGAAAAGGAGAAATACACTGTGTTCAAACATTGTCATACGTCCTAATACCCTTGTATTGCAGGCACTCATTTTTTTTAACTTCATGGGACCTGTACTAACTCTAGTAGTATAGTAGTTACAAAGACTTTAAATCAAACGGAAAACAATATGGCCCACTGCTTACTCAGTTAAATTATTTTCTTTCTTCTAAGATCTATAAAGCAGTAGTAGGAAGGAATGCAGAATTGCTAACAAGGAAAAGTCTTCTAAATATATCTGTTGAGTTGTTGTGTTCCAAAAGGGTGGTCTTTCCTTTGTAATGCATGTTATCCTATGGTTGCAGATGAAGCTTTTGTTGGTGCTGTGCACCTCATCCATTACCCGGAGGCTGACTGTGCCAGAGAGGAGAGAATCTATTGAAATGGAGCAGGAAGAAGCCTGCTGATAGTGTGAACTCTATTTGAACTAGGACTGACAGGAAGTTTTAACCTTTAGCATTTGGAGTAGACCTTGTTTTTTGGAGATTGTTTTTGTTTTCTTCTTTGATAATTGCATCAAGCACTCGTATTTATTAAAATGAAATATTCCTTTTTAGTGTGGCATTACTTAAAGAAGCCAGTTTTTATAATCATACTGCTTGTTCCTTTTTCCCTCATGTATTGGAAGCGTACTTTGTGTTATAACTTATAAACTAGTATACCACCAAAGATTGTTAATTTTTTTATTCTTAATATTTTGAGTCAAGAGCATTTGTTTTGAAGCATTCTGTGCTTAAAATGTTGAGCTCAGGGACATCAGAGATAGAAAATTAGAAAATGTAGAAAGAAGGTTTCTTGGATACAATTTACAATATAGATGGATCCATTGTACTGTACTCTGATGAGAAAGACCAGTTAAATTTCTTTCAAACTTATCAATGATCATAAACCAGTGTCCTAGCTTGGTTCATGTAATTTGGATAATCTGTGTTTATTGCTATGACTTCTTAGTGTTAGCTCTGAAAAGGGAATTATTATATATTCTTGAATTCTATAAATGAATCTACTGTTCTTTTTTCTTTTGTTTTAAAATTAGTTAGTTATCAGTTTTTTAAATTTAGATTTTAACACACATCTGTCTCTAATTTCTAAAGGTTATAGTTTTATGAAATCTTTCTATTAATAAACATTTCTGAGTTTTGTGTTAGTTTCTTAACACAAACTTCAATTTATTGAAAATATTTTTGTACATTTTTTTCCCTTAACAGGTAAAGTGCCTTTTATTCATGTGGGAAATCAAGTAGTGTCAGAACTTGGTCCAATAGTCCAGTTCGTTAAAGCCAAGGTAATAAAGATATTAAATGTGTTTGATCACATTTACTCTTGAATAAGTCATCCATCATTCTTTAGTATGTCTTAACATTTACATTGATTTTTAACATAGTTATATAAAATGCCAATACAAAACAGTGGAAAATATAAGTTGGTGTTTTTTCATAATGTAGGTCAATGGCAAAAAAGGTAGTTTGGTCTTTACAAAATGGTAGCTTTCTAACTTACGCTTATGAAAATTCTGGTCATAAATGAAACTGTTTAGATTGTTAAATTATCTGGTTGATCTTTGAGAAGGGAGATATAACATAGGTTTAGAAGTTGAATTTATTAATTTATTCATTTGATGATTCCATCATTAATTTACTTTATAGTTATGAAGGAGTATTAACATTTACATTAACATTTTGAGGAATAACCTTCTAGACTTTTTTTTCACATTCAGAAAAACATCATAATATTGTGTTATTTTGTAACCTGCCTTTTAAAATTGCTGATATGTTTAGAAATTCTTTCATGTTAATGGCTATTAATATATAGGAATATATCATCTTTTTGAATTGTGTAGTATTCTGTTGTGTTTGAAGCATTGTTATTTTATTTGTTGTAAGTTTTTACTGCTAGGTGTTTAGATTGTGGCCAATTTTTTTTGCTGTAATAGCATGCTAAGATAAATTTCCTTGTGTATATATACCTTTGTACACTTGTCCATCTCCTTAGGATAACTTCCTAAAAGTGATCTTGGATGTCATGGCGTGTGCATTTTAACAATCTTACAAACAAATTGCCAGCTTCAACTAAAACTTTTACCATTTCATGTATCTACTTATTACTAAAGTGTATTAGAATTTTGAAATTAATAGCTATTTTCTTCTCTTTTACTAACATTTTTTCATCTTTGACCACTTTATAAGCAGCACATGTCAATCTTCCAACATTCTTTTTATTACTAAGATTAATCTCTTTAAAAAAAAAATCACAGTTTTACTGACCATTCTGTTTTCTTTTGTGAAATAGTTGATGTGATTTTGTTTGTTGGAAGATACATTGTACAAAGACAAATAAAAACTTCTCACTAATATTTGATAGTGATAGAATATTAGGCCTACCTTTATATAAATTAATTTTCTTTTATGTGGCATTTTGGAAATTAACCCATTGGATATGTTCATGTTATGTTACTTGTTAGTAAGGTGACTGAAAGTTTTTGTATCTTTAATATAATATTCTCTTACATTTTTAAAAAATTCCCTTTAGGGTCATTCTCTTAGTGATGGGCTGGATGAAGTCCAAAAAGCAGAAATGAAAGCTTACATGGAATTAGTCAACAATATGCTGTTGACTGCAGAGGTACAATACATGATATAGAGGTTGAAAGAATCTATAACCTTTTATAATCTATACTATCTCATAAAATACAGTTTTTCTCATGGGTTATTTTAAAAGTTATAGAGAAATGGAAAACAATTAAATGGTTCTAGGACTGAGGTGGTTATCCAGATTATTTGATCATTATGTTTGAATATGTTATCTCATATATTTAGTTATAGTTTTTCTGTTTGAAAGAAAAGTGGTGATTTTTACCAACTTATTATTTTACTTTGGCCTTATGACATTTACCTGAATATTGTCTATAAAATACTTTAATGATATGTAGAGATGGATTGTGTGAATAAGAAATATTTTTATATAGTACCATCATTAAATTTAATAACTCTACAGAATATTAACTAAGGAAAAAACTTCTTTACTATGTGACTTACAAAGTTGACTTATAAAAATTTAGTGGGGTAAGAAATAACTTTATTTATTCTTGTTCTTTTTGGTATTCTAAAGTTTTAGTGACTGTTCTTTTGTTCCTAGTTGTATCTTCAGTGGTGTGATGAAGCTACAGTAGGGGAGGTGAGTGGTTCTGTAGCATTTATCTTAATTAAAATTTAATGAGAAAACACTTTTGCTCAGAATTGCAAGTCCCTGCTCATAAATGAAACATTGTGGTTTATACCATTAGTGATATAGTTTTTCACTTACCTTAATTTTGCTTGCACATACATTTTAAGGAAGCTATGTGTCATTGTTTGATATAACTGGTTGCAAAGTACATAAAAGTTTATATATTTTTAAAGGGAATGGTTTAAATTTTAATTGTTTGGGTTGTAAACTACATTTTTTTTTGAGAGCACTCTGTTTTCTGAAAATGTTTATTTTAGAATTCAGTTTGTAAAAACTGCATTATTATTAGGAAGGATCATGTTATTAACAAAATCTTTTTGCTTTAGATCACCCATGCTAGGTATGGATCTCCTTACCCTTGGCCTCTGAATCATATCTTGGCCTATCAGAAACAGTGGGAAATCAAACGCAAGATGAAAGCTATTGGATGGGGTAACAAGACTCTGGACCAGGTCAGTTTAGGTTGAGTTAACAAACCCTTCAAGTTTTCTGCATTAAAATTTCCTGCTTTTTGTTGATACAGCTTTACAAAATCTTAACATAATATAAAATTAGTAAAAATATAATTTTCTCTTACTTGAAGTAGTTTTGTTTTATAAAAATTACATGTGCTTATTGTAAAACAAGTCATATAATGTAGAAAACTATAGAAAAAGAAATAAAGATTGAAATTCCACCGCCCAGAAATTGCTGCTCTTAAATTCTTTGGTGAATAGTCATCTCAGTGTCCCTGTAGAACATTTTCTTAAATGGACCATATTAGTTCTGCTGAGGTAACCTGGATTTTTTTCCATTGAATGATACGTTGTGATCTTTTATGTCAATAAATATAGATCTGTAGCATCAGGGTTTTAGAAGAAAACTATATTAAATACAATATAGTACTTAATATATCTATTTTTCTTTGGTGTTAAGTTTACTAAAGTAGTATATTTTTAAAATATACATCATGTCCAGATCATGAGTTTGAGCATCATTAAGCTAAATAAATGTTTCCTTTTCAAGGCTATCCCTAATCCTATCCAACCATTCCATTGATGTGTGCCATTGGCCACAAGGGGGATTCAGGAAATGAATAGAGATGAAGTAAATAAAATTCATGTCCACTAGTAGGAAAACAACTCAAATGGTTTTACTTGTGGTGGGTCAACAGTGTCATCTTCATGAAGCAGATTTTTTTTATATATGCAATGTCATTTGAATAAATGGATTCAGGAAAATGTTATTTTAGGGAGTAGAATTTTGAGAGAAAGACTTTCTGGACAGTAATCCTTGTAAGTAACTCAAATCTACTTGTATGTAGAAGAAATTTGCTCTCAAATTTTTGTCCTTTTTCTTATATATGTATGTCATTTACGTGGTAGTCTGATAAAAATATAAAAAGTTAACTTAAATTTGCATTTTTGTTGTATACTGTGACATGAATTCAGTTTTATATAGTTTTTATTATTTTGCAACTTTAAGTGTGTTTTTCTTTTGGGTCCATTGCTTTCATCAGGTCTTAGAAGATGTAGACCAGTGCTGTCAAGCTCTTTCTCAAAGACTGGGAACACAACCGTATTTCTTCAATAAGCAGTAAGAAGGCTTATTTACTTATTTATTTTTTATTTTCATTTATTTATTAGGTTTCAGATTTCTCTTATCCTAAAGAAATTGCTTTTCTAAGAAATTTTTATGGAAAGATTTAGTTATTTTTAAATTCATTTTTGTACTCAATAGTTATTTAGCACCTCTTGGCTATAAGGCATGTGCTAGACTCCAAGAGACTTAAGATTTTTAAAATGTGGTCCTTGTCATTAAGAATTTCTCCAATTTGCAAGTGTCGTCTTGTAAGCCAGTCAATATGGTATATGATATGATAAAGATTCTAATGAAAGTAGTTCAAGGAACTATGTATGGAATAACAAAACCTTAACAGAATTCTAAACTGCTACTTTGTACAGACATGAAGATGCTGTTAGTGCAGCCACAGTTGTCTATGTTGGATGAGACCATGGGTGCTAGAAAAGTCAATAAAAGTAAACAATAAGAAGATACTGTTGAATAGACAAGCATTGTTATGAACTTATGTTTTAAACGTCAATTTAAATATTTACAAAGCATTGAGTATAAAGGATATATATTTAAATATATGTGTGTATGTAAATTGAGTAATTCGTGTTTATTGACAGATTTGTTTGCATTTTTAAGAAGAATCTCTAAAATAGACTCACAATGAATTTTCTTTTATTAAAAAAATTCTTACATGTTAGAATTAGCTATCTATTCTGATTCTGTATAAGATGAGCTTAATCAAGCTACTTTAATATCTGTGGTTTACTTAGTAAGGCATGCTTTTTCTTGGCTTTTTAATGAAACTTACTTGGTTTTTAAATTGATAATTTTTGAAAGGCTTTATTTGCTATTATTTATTATCTTTATAGTCATTTATTTTCTATAGCCATATCTAACTTTTTTTGTTAAAGATATTAATATTTATAAGTAAAAATGTTTATGATGATAGCTTGAAAATATTTACATTACTCTGTTACAAATAATGTATATTATATATAACTTATTAAAATGAAATTTGAGATCTGTTGATCTCTGAAGCAGAAAGGTCACAGAGTTCGAACCCTAAAATCCTGGTAGGTAAAGATTCAACAACTACTTTCCTGTTTCCGTGAGGTTTGCAATGCAGATTCTGTTTGTTTAGTCCCTAACACAAAAGAAACTTACCCAAATGTTAGTATTCTGTAGTTCCTTTTCTCTTGGATATAGGGATTCTTCAGAGTTGAAAAGCTCAGAAGGGGTGTGTTTGTTGTTTGAAGTGTCTTATTCTTATTCTGTCTTAGGAGTTAGTTTTGTTATGTATGTGTCTTTCTTTAGGAGAGGCTACTTAATTTTCTTCCCAGTTAAACTCATTGTCAGTGTGTTAGTAACCAGAGATCATTTGGCATGTGATTCAGAGAAAGTATCAAGATACAATTTTTTTGTTCATAAGAGTACAATTATATTTAAACTTGTAATTAAAAAATCAGATTTAGAGCAATGATGAAACAAGGCTTAGTTTTGAGGCGCTGTTTAATTGGTAATAAGATGTAGATTTTAAAGATAATTTTATCTTACATCTTCTTAAATGAACACATTTTGCTAACAGATAATTAAAATTGAGGATTGGTAAAGAGTTAAATTTTAATTTTACCCAGTCATGTAATTGATATTAAAACGCAAATAAACTACATTTAGGAAAGAGTAACTTGTATTCACTTTGTTATGGCAAAATTTTTTCCTTTTCTTTATCTGTAGCAGCTGTGATTACCTTAGCTGAAAGTGCTGTGTGAAGACAAACTTTATAGTATTAGACTCCAAGTTAGAACCTTGCATTCTATTCTTCTTCTTCTTCTTCTTTTTTTTTTTTTTTTTTTTTTTTAAGATTTATTTATTTATTTGAAAGGCAGAGTTACAGAGCAGCAGAGGCAGAGAAAGAGAGGTCTTCCATCCGCTGGTTCACTCCCCAAATGGCCACAACGACTGGAGCTGGCCTGATCCAAAGCCAGAAGCCAGGAGCTTCTTCTGGGTCTTCCATGCGAGTACAGGGGCCCAAACACTTAGGCTATCTTCTACTGCTTTTCAAAGACATAGCAGAGAGCTGTATCAGAAATGGAGCAGCTGGGCCTCAAACTGGCGCCCATATGGGATGCTGGCACTGCAGGTGGCAGCTTTACCCGCTAAACCATAGCACTGGCGCCCTGAAATCTTTTCTTGATTCTAACATATACCGAGCTCACCCAGTTACTGTAATTTCCCCATGTATGCTCCTTTTACCCTCTAAAATTAGAGCCAACTTTCCTATTAGCTTACCTGCTAGGAATGCTGAGGATTCATGAAACAAACCAAATGACTTCCTTCCCTTGATGAGAGAGAGTAATGGCTAGTTAAGGGAGGTTTTGCAGCAAAAATAGTAATTGAAAAAATTGTCATTGGGTGACAATCCTAAAGATCCGTGATGAGCATATAAAGAAAGAATATGTAGATTATTTCTAGTAGTGTAAAGAAATGACAGTAATGTATTGGGAAAGAAAAATTAGAAAACACCCAGACAATATTAATGTTTTTGAAACTAGATAATATTTTGAAAGGTGTCATAAAGAAGGAAAGAAATATGAAATAATAATAAGTAAAGAAAACAAAAAACATGAGTGCCATAAAAATTTTAAATGCAAAAGTTTAGGAAAATATTCACGTTTTACAGTACTGCCTTTGCTATTCAAGTAAGAGAATAGTAGATAACCAAGAGAAATGTGGAAAGAATAATAATGCAAGATAAGAAGGCAACAAATTTCTTAAAGCTTCGAGAATATATTTATCACTCTGGATTATTTTTCTAATAAAAAGTCTATAAAGATAAATGCAACAATATATTTGAAATATCTTAGAACTCTTAGGAGAATTGCTACTTATATCCAAATGATAATACACAAACCATTTGGTAAACAGGAGAGTAGAAAGTTGTGTTTTTTCTCCCTGTGGTATGGCAAGGTAATTAAAACTCTGGAGGTACATAAAGGTCTTGGCTTGATTAAACTGTTGCATAGAAATACTGGGTAAAGTGTATTTTTTTGTTGTTCTTCTCCTTCAGATGAATTGCAAATATTTTTCTGAATTTGTTGCTTTTTTTCCAAGGCCAGGTTTATGAGGTATAATTTACCTATGGTAAAATTGTGCCCTTTTATCTGTGTAGTTCAGTTTTATCATAGGCATTCAGTTGTGTAACTACCACCACAAGCATACTTTTCTAAACGCAAGAATTCTGAGAATTGATCATTTACAGCAATGTCAGTATAAGGAGTTGCTAAAATTTGTAAAAGATTATAAAATATGCTTTAAAAGTTGCATGTATGTGTGCTTTGTTTTAATCTATTGTGTTCTTCCTGATGTTCTAAAGCATCTTGCCACAAAGTTGCTATCTGTATGTAACATCAGGTCTTTTTGGGTGCTCATACCCATATATGATTCAGCACCTTTGGCATTACATGGATGTATGTTTGTAGCAAATAACATTTTGGCCTCTTCAGGGGTACTTCGGAACCACTCTAAGTTGAGTATGCATTCATACTTGAACTCGGAACCTTTATTTTTTGATAAAGGATGCCCATCTGCACTACTAAACCTTGCATCGAGGGCATAGTCACCTTTTTCAGGCTCTAGTAGAAGAAGCAAAAGTTAGCTGGATTAGCAAAACTAATGCCATATTGGTGAAATAAAATGCACTTTTTAAGAAATATGTGTCAGGATTGTGTGGAAGTATTGGTGTTTGTGTTACTTATCACAGTGTGCTTCAGCTCTCTATTAATCTGCTCCATATTCTTATGTTTTTTCCAGGAATCCATTTGTTATTGATTCTTCATCTGTAAAGATGCGATTGTGATACTATTGAGACTAAGGACATGTCATTTTTTTTTAATATTTTTATTTCTTTATTTGAGAGGTAGAGTTAGAGAGAGGAAGAGACAGCGAGAAAGGTCTTCATCTGCTGGTTCATTCCCCAAGTGGCTGCAATGGACGGAGTTGGGCCAATCTGAAGCCAGGAGCCAGGACCTTCCTCTGAGTCTCCCATACAGGGGCGGGGGCCCAAACACTTGCGCCATCTACTGCTTTCCCAGGCCATAGCAGAGAGCTAGATGGGAAGAGGAGCAGCGGGGACACTAACTGGTGCCCATATGGGATGCTGGTGCCACTGGTGGAGGCTTATCCTACTGCGTCACAGCGCTGCCCTGACATTTATTTTTTAAAATAGCCCTGTTAGGGCCGGTACTGTGGAATAGCGGGTAAAGCTGCTGCGTGCAGTGCCAACATCCCATATGGGCACCAGTTTGAGTCTTGGCTGCTCCACTTCTGATCCAGCTCTCTGCTGTGGCACGGGAAAGCGGTAGAAGATGGCTCAAGTCCTTGGGCCCCTGCACCCATGTGGGAGACCCAGAAGAAGTTCCAGTTCCAGAATTTGGATCGGCACAGCTCTGGCCTTTATGGCCACCTGAAGAGTGAACCAGCAGATGGAAGACCTCTCTCTCTGCCTCTGCCTCTCTCTAACTCTCTCAAATAAATAAATAAATCTTAAACACACACACAAAAAAATCCTGTTGGCTACCCTCTTAAACAGTGGTAGACTACACTTCTGACTTTGATGACTACTTCATGGATTTGTCAAAAGAGGGAAGGCTTTGAAAGACTGTGCATCAATAGTATACAAATAAAATAGCCCTTAGACCTTAGTCAGGTGCTCTCCTCTCTATTTCATTCATTTATTTGGCAGATGCTGTTTCAGCTCCTTAGATACTGTGCTTTAAGAACTGAGCATATAAAGATACATGTCATGTAGCCTTTAAAGCTTGAGATGTTTCATTTTTCTAGTGATTCACTCAGCACATTGATACCCTACTTTGTGCCAGGCGTTGTTCTAGGTGTTCTAGGGAATATAGCAAGAAAAAAGCAGGTGTGGTTCTTTCTGTCATAAAACGTACATTCTGGTGGAAGAGACACATAGTAAACAGTAATTACAAGGTCTTAAGTGGCACACAGAATTTAAATAGATCACATGATAGTAAGTGACTGTATGTCCACTTTAGTTTGCGTGCTTGAGTGGTCATAGGAGGAAAATATGACATTTAAAGCCTTATTCTAAAAAAAAAACAAACAAACAAAAAACTAAGAAGGAGCTAACAGTATGAGTCAGGGAGAGAATATTTCAGGAAGCAAGGAGTAGCTGGTATCAAAGCCTCAAGATTGGCCTCCATTTGTCATGTTCAGAGGAAGGAAGCAAGGCCAGTTTTGGGTGTGTGTTGAGAATGATATAAGGAGCTAAAGATGGCCACCAGGTCATCTAGGCTGTGTATACTTAGGGTAAAGAATTTGGCATTTTAGTGTAAGTGGACTGGAAATCCATTGGAATATTTCATGCTTGCTGTTTTAAGATATGATAACATTAACAAAAAAGAGCCATTCTTGTCACGGTGTGCAGAACAAGTAGGAGGAAGCAATTAGGAGATTGTTGCTGTGGTCTAGGTGAGAGATGATGGTAGTTCAGACTAGGAAGTAAAAATGGAGAGACAGGTGGTGGCATTTGGGCATATTTAGAGATGTCTCAGCAGACTTACTAAGAGATATGGGGAGGGTGAGAGAAAAAGAAGACTCAAGGGTTGCCCTGGATTTTTGCCTGCAGCAACTGGGTAAATAGTATTGTCTTTTATTTTCAGAAGATGGGGGACATATGGGTTTGAGATGCTTATTGAACATTGAAGTTGAGATGTTTGGAGACATTTTAATGCATGAATCTAGAGTTCAGGGTAGAGACTATGACACATGCACTTTAGAAAATTCCTGGAAAATAGAATCAAAAGTGAAGGTCATTTTGGTGCAAATTTTGAAATCCATGACTAGTTTATTCCTAACATGCATTTTCCACAAACTTTTTGAAGACCCCTCATATTTTGGAGGTAGTGGCATGGAGGTACTATTTAAAGCCACACAACTCTGTGAGCTCATTCATCTGTAGCCATCAAGCCAGCAATAACTAGAACTGGGATTCAAATTTAGATTTGACTGACCCCTCAAATCTACTCTGCCTGTTTCCTCAAAGGCTTTATGATTATGGGACTGGCAGTAATAATTCATAATTACAGTGGTGTTTTCTCCTTTTAGTAATATTATATTAAAATTAATATAATATAGACTGGTGATACTCTACTTATAGGCCATTGTTGGCAGGATAGATTTCATTTTGTTGTTAGTAATACATAATTGAAAGGAAAAAAGAAAATCTTGAAGATTTTATGTTGAAACCGTCTTTATGATTATGTCTTCTTTGGAAATCTGAATTCCTTTAGAAGTGGTAAAATCAAAGTTCTATCATATTAGTGGTGTGACTGGATGATTGGGTGTCAGTTTTTTTGGACCAGCATCACAGCAGTATCTCCTCCGCTTTGACAGCATTCCGTGTATGCATGCATTAAAATACTTAGTAAATTGTGTTTTGTGTCCATGCCTTAGAGTAGCTTTCTTATTTTTATATATCTAGCATCTGGCACAGTTCTTGGCACACTGGAGACCTGCTGTTTTTATCTAGAGAATAAAGTCATAAAACAAATACAATCTTTTCCACCTATATCCTTTTAACACATTTAAAGAATACTACTACTTCAAAAAGCAAATTACACAACTAGTAAATCATTTTTTCTATCTTATAACTAAATTAAAACACAAAATCTGTCAAATTATAATATGATTTATTTCTTGTGTGACATTTGGCTTTTAAATTGATGAATAAAATATTTCTAAAAATAGTGTATTTTCTACCATACTAGTTAAATGACATTCATATTACTCTCGTTTCTGTTTTTTTTAGGCCTACTGAACTTGATGCATTGGTATTTGGCCATCTGTATACCATTCTTACCACACAATTGACCAATGATGAACTTTCTGAGAAGGTGAAAAACTATAGTAACCTCCTTGCTTTCTGCAGAAGAATTGAACAGCACTATTTTGAAGAGCGTGGTAAAGGCAGGTTGTCTTAGAGTTATATGTTTATTTAGTTATTATCAAAAAAATCATAGTTTTGAAATATGTGTTATTTGAATGTTATAATGTATATTGGTATCAGAATTTTAAAACCAAAAACACTGCTTTTCAAAACCTCAAATCAAATTATGTAATGTATCCTAAAAACACACTTTATATTGTATTTGTGTACACATTAAAATAATTCTGAATTGTTTCATTTGATATGTTATACTCTATACCTGGAAATTTTGTTTTCTTGAAATATATGCATATAAAAATAAACTTTAAATAACTATATGGATGTCACATTTACTTTCTTTGATTTTTCTGATAGTTACCTGCAGAGCTTTATAAATGTGAAATAAACATTCTTTTCTAAGGCAAATAATTTGTGTTACATACTCTGAGATGGTTTTGCTAGATACATGGTATGCCTGGTGATGGGAAAGTGTTCCTAACACATGTGTGCTTACAAATGTGGATAACTGGGGCCAGTGCTGTGTTGTAGTAGGCTCAGCCTCCACATATGGCGCTGGCATTCCATATGGGCACCGGTTTGTGTCCAACTGCTCCTCTTCTTATCTAGCTTTCTGCTTATGTCCTGGGAAAGCAGTGGAAGATGGCCCAAGTACTTGGGCCTCTGTACCCATGTCAGAGACCTGGAAAAAGCTTCTAACTCCTGGCTTTGGATCACCCTAGCTCTGGCCAATTGTGGCCATTTGGGGATGGAAGACCTTTCTCTCTGTCTCTCATCAGGAATTTTTTTTAAAGATTTTTTATTTATTTATTTGAGAGGTAGAGTTACAGAAAGTGAGAGGGAGAGACAGAGAGATAGATCTTCCATCCGCTGGTTCACTCCCCAAATGGCCACAATGACAAGAGCTGCACCTATCCGAAGCCAGAAGCCAGGATCTTCCTCTGGTCTCCCACGTGGGTGCAGGGGCCCAAGGACTTGGCCCATCTTCTGCTACCTTCCCAAGCCATAGCAGAGAGCTGGGTCGGAAGAGGAACAGCCAGGACACAAACCCGCGCCCTTATAGGATGCAGGCACTGCAGGCGGAGGATTAACCCACTGCGCCACAGCGCTGGCCCCAGGAATTTTTTTTTTTTTAAGATTTACTTATTTTTTATTTGACAGGTAAAGTGTCAGACAGAGAGGGATGGAAGGGAAAGATATCTTCCATCTGCTGGTTCATTCCCCAAATGGTTGCGATGGGTTAGTGCAGGCCTGGAACTCATCCAGCCACCATGTGGGTGGCAAGGACCCAAGCACTTGGGCCATCTTCTGCTGATTCCCAGGTACATTAGCAGGGAGCTGGATTGGAAATGGAGCAGCTGGGAAATGAACAGGTGCTCCAATAAGGGGTGCTGTGTTGCAAGTGGTGGCTTAACCTTCTGCACCACAATTCCAGTGCCAGACAACAATATCTTAATAATTCTCTTTTATTGCCTTTGTGGGGGAAGGAAGATAGTTTTTTTTAGTATTGACAAGAATTTATATGTAAACACTCAGGATTATATGTTGTCTTCTCAAATTTTCTAATATTTTATGTCTTTTTTTTTGAGATTTATTTATTTATTTATTTGAAACGCACAGTTACACACAGAGAGAAGGAGAGGCAGAGAGAGAGAGAGAGAGAGAGAAATCTTCCATCCACTGGTTCCCTCCCCCAATTGGCCACAATGGCCTGAACTCTGTCCATTTGAAGCCAGAAGCCAAAAGCTTCTTCCAGGTCTCCCACACAGGTGCTGGGGCCCAAGGACTTGGGGCATCTTCTATTGCTTTCCCAGGCCACAGCAGAGAGCTGGATCGGAAATGGAGCAGCCAGAATTTGAACTGGCACCCATTTGGGATATTGCCACTATAGGTGGCAGCTTTACCCTTAATGCCACAGTGCTGGCCCCAATATTATATGTCTTACAAAATCATGGATGCTATGGAGTCAGATGTAAATATAATTTCTTAAAAATATCTAGGATAGTAGGACTTTTTGTTTATGTTATGTACCAGGGAATTTTTTAACATTTATTTTAATTCACTTTCATCTACTTTAGAGGCAGAGAGACAGATATGCACACACACACACACACACACAGCCAGATTCATCCCTCAGTGCCTTCAGTGGCTACTACTGGGACAGGCTGAAGCCAGGAGCTGGGAAACCCTTCTGGGTCTCTCCCATGAGGGGCAGGTACCCAAACACTTTAGGCCATTATGCACTACCTCCCAGGAGGCAGGAAGCTGGATTGGAAGCAGAGTGCTGAGAGCTGAACCAGCACTCTGGTATGTGATGCATATCCCAGCCATTTAACGCACTTCATCACAGCACCTGTCACTGTACCAGGGATTTTTTAAAACTCGTGTAACTGTTCTAAAAACACTATGAAAGTTATTATCCTGGATTTACAGACAAGAAATGGAGGCAGAGGAAATACCTTGCCGAAGGTCATAGAGTTAGAGATAGAGCTGAAATTCAAACCCAGGCAGTAGGACATCAGTTTGTGTTTTAATAGATTTATCTCATATAAAAGATCTGTTAGGTTCTCTTTATTATAAATCCAACATAAACTCTGGATAATTTTTAATATGACTGCCCCTTAGTTTTTTTTTTTTTTATTTTATTTACTTGTTTTTACAACTGGCTGTATTCTTAATATGAGGAACCTAGAAAACATTGGTTCTTTATTCTGATTTGACGTGTTTATTATTTTCTCAGATAAGTGCAAATGGATCAGTCTCAGGGCTTGTGTCTAGTGCTGAGGTGAAGCACCATCGAAACAGAATGCATTAGCAAGTGGACATTCCCTTTTGGTGGCTCAGTTTCCCACTTCAAATTTTGAGTCTATAAAGCCAAGTTATAATAGCTAAAAATTATCACTGAAAAGCCAGTTAGCTAACAAGAATTAAATGCTGTTTTGTCACCAAAATAATTATATATACTGTGACAGTAAGTAGCGGGCTCTGTTATGTTTCTTTGTATTTTCCTAAGCACCCTATTTAAATGAGAATTAGCAGGTGAAGCCGCCGCCTGCAGTGCTGGCATCCCATGTGGGCACCAGTTCGAGTCCCAGATGCCCCTCTTCCTATCCAGCTCCTTACTGTGGCCTGGGAAAGCAGTGGAGGATGGCTTAAGTCCTTGGGCCCCTGACCCACATGGGAGATCGGAGGAAGCTCCTGGCTCCTGGCTTCGGATTGGCACAGCTCCGGCGGTTGTGGCCAGTTGAGGAGTAAACCAGTGGATGGAAGACCTCTCTCTCTCTCTCTCTCTGTAACTCTGACTTTCAAATAAATGAATAAATCTTTTTAAAATCATCATAAGTAGCTTTTCAGAGTCACGGTTTTCAGTTTACATGTGAAAAACTTTATATCAGTACAGATGCAATATCTAGTTATCACCTTTGATGACTCTTGAATGATGTATGTTACTGTGTTAAAGATAATTTTATCTGCAATGGAGCCCTTTAGAAGTTACCTTGTTGGGGTCAGCGAGACCTGGAAGAAGCTCCTGGCTTCAGCCAGGCCCAGCACCAGCCATGGTTACCATTTGGGAAGTGAACCAGTGGATGGAAGGGCTCTCTCTCCTTTCTCTCTCTCTTTCTCTCTCTCTCTTTCTCTCTCTCTCCTTCTATCTCTGACTTTCAAATAAATAAATGTTTTTTAAAAAGTCAACTTGTTAAATTTCAACACTTAAGAATAACTGTGTATTAATTACAGAATTAAACCAATCATATTAAGTAGAACTGTGTAATTAATACACAGTTATTCTTAAGTGTTGAAATTTAACTGAAATGTGATCCCTGTTAAACATAAGAGTGGGAATAAGAGAGGGAAGAGATGTACAACTTGGGACATGCTCAAGCTGACTTGCCCCAAATGGTAGAGTTAGAAACATACCAGGGGATTCCAATTCAATCCCATCAAGGTGGCATGTACCAATGCCATCTCACTAGTCCAAGTGATCAAATTCAGTTCACAATTGATCATAATGAAAGTTCTAAGAGTCAAAGGGATCACATAAACAAGTCTAGTACCTGCTAATACTAACAGATAGAATAAATAAAGGGGAGAGTGATCCAACTTGGGAAGCGAGATACTCAGCAGACTCATAGAATGGCAGATGTCCTAAACAGCACTCTGGCCTCAGAATCAGCCCTAAACGCATTCCAATCTGGCTGAAAAGCCCATGAGAGTATTCCAGGCATGGAAAGCCAAGACACTCTGGCAAAAACAAAATAAAACAAAACAAAACAAAACCTAAATGAAAGATCTCTGTGAGTGAGATCTCAGTGGAAAGAACAGGTCTTCAAAGAAGGAGGTACCTTTCTCTGAAGGGAGGAGAGAACCTCCACTTTGACTATGACCTTGTCTGAACAAGATAAGAGTCAGAGAACTCAAGGGGCTTCCATAGCCTTGGAAACTCATGACTGGTGCATAGAGAGATTACTGATGCCATAAACAGGAGTGTCAATTTGTAAAGTCAACAACAGGAGTCACTGTGCACTTACTCCTCATGTAGGATCTCTGTCCTTAATGTGCTGTACATTGAGACTTAATGCTATAACGAGTACTCAAACAGTATATTTCACTTTGTGTTTCTATGGGGGTGCAAACTGTTGAAATCTTCACTTAATGTATACTAAACTGATCTTCTGTAAAAAAAAAAAAAAAAAAAAAGAAATTATCAATTCCCAACTTGACTCTCACTGGGATTAAACATGACAATAGGTCTTATCTGATTTCATCATCATTTAAAAAATCATCTATTATTTTTCACTTTATGTTTCTGTGTGGGAGCAAACTGTTGAAATCTTTACTTAATGTATGCTAAACTGATTTTCTGTATATAAAGAGAATCGAAAATGAATCGTCATGTGAATGGAAGGGGAGAGGGAATGGGAGAGGGGAGGGTTGCGGGTGGGAGGGACGTTATCGGGGGGAAGCCATTGTAATCCATAAGCCGTACTTTGGAAATTTATATTCATTAAATAAAAGTTAAAAAAATAAAAAATAAATAAAAAAAGTCAACTTGTTACTTTTTTAAAATAATAAATTTTTGAGAAAGAGAACTTCCATTCACCAGTTCACTCCCCAGATGCATGCGGTAGGAAGAGTTGAAGGTCAGGTGGTAGCCAGGTGCCAGGAACTCAATTCAGGTCTCCCATATGAGTGGCAGAGACTCAACTACTTGAGCCATTATTGCTGCCTCCCAGAGTACACATTAGCCGGAAGCTGGAATCTCTAGCAGAGCTGGGACTCAATTCAGGCTCTCAAATATAGAGGGTTACTTGTCAGTTGATTTGTAATTAGATGTGTAGTTCTGCTATAAATTCATTAGGCACCTTAACTCCAGGAGAAATAGGAACCATAAAATGTCATTCTTAGTGATTCATTAATAATATGTCTTGACGCATTTCTCATAAATAATGAGTAATATTTTTCTTATTATATATGATTGTCATTTAATGATATGATGTATAGTGAGGTATTTCAAAGTGGTGCATTTAAGTGTAAAATTTAAGGTGATACAGTAATTTTTTAAAAACTTGTAACTTTTTGTTTTAAATATTACATACTTTGTCTCCCTGTATCTTTCTCTCTGAAATAATTATAAATTTTTTTAAAAAAATAAAGTATTAGAACCAGTTGCTTCTTGATGCGCTATTTTGTAATGTGTCTTATTCATGTCCACATACATGAAATGATTTGTAGGTCATTTTGAACCTTAAATGAAAGGAAATATTTAAAAACTTGTTTTTCTTTTTTCTTTTCCTTCCTTCCTTCCTTCCTTCCTTCCTTCCTTCCTTCCTTCCTTCCTTCCTTCCTTCCTTCCTTCCTGTCTGTCTGTCTTTTTTGACAGGCAGAGTGGACAGTGAGAGAGAGAGAGAGAAAGGTCTTCCTTTTTCTGTTGTTCACCCCCAAAGTGGCCACTATGGCCAAAACGTTGCGGCCGGCGCGCTGCACCAATCCGAAGCCAGGAGCCAAGTGCTTCCTCCTGGTCTCCCATGCAGGTGCAAGACTCAAGGACCTGGGCCATCCTCCACTGCCTTCCCGGGCCTCAGCAGAGAGCTGGACTGGAAGAGGAACAACTGGGGCAGAATCCGGCGCCCCAACCGGGACTAGAACCCTGGGGTGCTGGTGCCGCAGGTGGAGGAATTTATTGGAAAGAGAGAGGTACAGAGAGAGAGAGAGAGGTCTTCCATCCACTGGTTCACTCCCCAAATGGCTGCAATGGCTGGAGCTGATCCAATCCAAAGCCAGAAACAAGGAGCTTCCGGGTCTCCCACATGGGTGCAGGGGCCCAAGCACTTGGACCATCCTCCGCTGCTTTCTGAGGCCCTAGCAGAGAGCTGGATTGGAAGTGGAGCAGCCAGGACTCGAACCAGCACCGATATGGGATGCCGCCACCGCAGGCGGAGGCTTAGCCTATTGCACCACAGCGCCAGATTCAAGACTATTAAAGTTACCATTTTCTTTTTTTTTTTTTTTTTTTTTTTTTTGACAGGCAGAGTGGACAGTGAGAGAGAGAGACAGAGAGAAAGGTCTTCCTTTGCCGTTGGTTCACCCTCCAATGGCCGCCGCGGCCGGCGCGCTGCGGCCGGCGCACCGCGCTGATCCGATGGCAGGAGCCAGGAGCCAGGTGCTTTTCCTGGTCTCCCATGGGGTGCAGGGCCCAAGCACCTGGGCCATCCTCCACTGCACTCCCTGGCCACAGCAGATAGCTGGCCTGGAAGAGGGGCAACCGGGACAGAATCCGGCGCCCCGACCGGGACTAGAACTCGGTGTGCCGGCGCCGCTAGGCGGAGGATTAGCCTAGTGAGCCGCGGCGCCGGCCAGTTACCATTTTCTTATTAGATGAGCTTTGGCTTGTGCTTTTCAGGAAATGTTTATATTTTCTCTAAGTTCTTGGTATTTTTCTGAAGTTGTTCTCGGTATTCCTTAATTATTTTTTAAATGTCTGTGGCATCCCCTTCTTTCCTTTTTCATATTTGTAAATGTTTTCACTCTGGCTAGAGGCTTTTTTTTTTTTTTTAAGATTTATTTATTTATTTGAAAGGTAGAGTTACAGAGAGGCAGAGAAAGGTCTTCCATCTGCTGGTTCACTCCCCAGATGGCTGCAACTGCTGGAGCTGGGCTGATCCGAAGCCAGGAGCCAGGAACTTTTTCCAGGTCTCCCACACAGGTGCAGGGGCCCAAGGACTTGGGCCATTTTCTACTGCTTTCCCAGGCCATAGCAGAGAGCTGGATCAGAAATGCCGAGCTGGGACTCGAAGCCGTGCCCATGTGGGATGCCGGCACTGCAGGTTGTGGCTTTACCCGCTATGCCACAGTGCCGGCCCCTTTCACTGCTTTCTTTCACAAACTTGGTTTCATTGAATTTTCTGTATGGTTTTAATGTTCTCAGTTCTTAGCTCTTTTCATTATTATTTTTCCTTCTACTTCTTTTGAGTTTCATTTGCTGTGCATCTTATCCTTTGTTAATGTGGAAGCCTTGACTAATTTGATACTATAAATTTCAAATGTATGCATTTAAATTATAAATTTTCCTCTAAGCATTGCTTGGAGAGAATTTTGATAATATTGTGCTTTTATTTGTATCCAATTCAAAATATTTTCTAATTTACTTTTTGTTTTTGATTCAAGTGATATTTCTATGAAAATATTTGAGAATTTCCAATACAAGGTTGTGTTACTCATCTAGTTTAATTCTGTTGTCTTCCTGGAACATACATTATATAATTTCAGTTTTATAATTCAGAATGTGATTGTCTTGGTGAACATTATGTGTGCAACTGAAAAAAGTATTCTACTTTTCATTGGATGGATTAGTCTATAAATGTTAAGTTGGTCACACTGGTAGGTGCTGGTGTTTAGGTCTTTTGTATCCTTGATTTTCTGCCTCTTTGTTTTTCATCATTGAGAGAGTACATTGCAAAGAGAGGAGTGTTGACTTGCAGCTTCTTTTTCTCTTGTCAGTTTGCATCGTGCATTTTAAAGATCTTTTTGTTAGGGGCATATTTAGGGCTATTATTTCTTCTTGGAGAATTGATCCTTTTATTAGTATAAACTGTCCAAGTGGTATTGTAGTAACAACACTTAACAGGAGTTCTACCCTCTTAACAAGTTCTTTAATGTACACTCATCAACCAACCATGTTAAAGTGAACACTCTAGTGTAGTGGTATTTGATGTATGCACAATATTGTGCAACCACAACCATTGACTCATTCCAAAATTTTTTCGTTATGCCGTTATGAAACACTTATCAAACACTCTCCCGTTTTCATTTCTCCAAGTCCCTGGAAACCTCCAGCCTACTTTTTGTTTCTGTAGATTTCCCTATCCTTGATACTTCATATAAATGGAGTCATACACTAGATGGCCTTTTATAACTAGCTTTCATTTACCATGTTCCCAAGGTTCATCTACATTGTGTCATGTATCTGTACTCTCCTTGATAATATTTCTTGTTTTAAAGTTATCTGATAATTTGTCTAGTGTGGTTACTCAAGATTTCTTTAATTCTTTCAAGGTTTATATGTTTTTATCATTTTAGGCTACTTACATCATTTAAACTGTGTTTCTTACAAACAGTTTAGAATTAGGTCTTGGGTTATTTAATAGGCTTATTAATTGGTATATTCAAGGTATTTTTATTTAATATAATTCTCAATATAGAATAACTAAAAAATATCATCTTGCCAAAGTGTTTCCTGTTTGTTATACTTGTTCTGTGTTTCTTTTAATCCCTGGTTCTCTTTTTTATTTAATATTTTATTTATTTATGTGGAAGTTATAGACAGGGAAAGAAGAGAGAGAGAAAAAAAGAGGGAGATTCCGTCCATTGTTTCACTCCCCAGGTGGCCACAATGGCCAGGACTGAGCCTGGCCAAAGCCAGGAGCCAGGAGCTTTGTCCAGGTCTCCCTTGTGGATGCAGGGGTCTAACACATGGGCTATAGTCTGCTTTCCTCAGGCCATTAGCAGGGAACTGGATTGGACGTGGAGCATCCAGAACACAAACCAGTGCCCACATGGATGCTGGTATCCCAGGCAGTGGTTCTGCTTGCCGTACCAAAACGCCAGCCCCTACCCCTTGTTCATATATATATATATATATATATATGAACATATATGAACATATATGTTGAACATATATGAACATATATGTTGAACATATATGAACATATATGTTGAACATATATGAACACATATGAACATATATATATATATATATATATAAAAGTTGTATTTATTCATTTGAAAGGCCAAGTTAGAGCTCTTCAGTCTGCTGGTTCACTTCCCAAATGGTCTCAGTGGCCCAGCCCATGTCAGGCCAAAGGCAGGCAGGAGTCCAGAACTCCACCCGGTCTCCCTCATGGGTGGCAGGAGCCCAAGCACTTGAGTTATCATCTTCTGCTTTCCCAGGTACGTAAAAGGGAGCTGGATCAAAAATGGAGCAGCTGGAACTCAGACCAGCACTCTGGCAGGGGGTGCCATTATCACAGGTAACAGCTTAGCCCACTACACCACAATGCTGGCCCCTGTACTGTTATTTTTAAATGAGGCCATGTTGTCTCCACTGTTGCCTTAAATATACCTCTAAAAAAATTGTTTTAAGTGGATAAGATTGGTAGTGTATTTGAGGGTTCTTCATGGAAATGCATTTTTTTAATTCTGTTTTTTTCCCATGGACTTTTAAAAGTGTCTTCATATCTTTAATCGCAGCTTATGTTCAAATAATATATATAAGTGGTCCTGACTTACGTTGGTTTGACTTGGGATTTTTTTTTTAACTTTACAATGGTGCAAAAGCAATACATAGCAGTAGAAACAGTTCTTTGGGTCTTAGATCTTTCTTCGGGCTAGCTCTACGTGGTATGATGCTCTGTTATTGTAATGGTCAGTGGCGGCTCCCAGTTAGCCACACGTTACAGGGAAAGCAGCTGACACCCTACATTGTACTGTGTTGCTGAGCTGTGATGTCCAGTAGTTTAGGTGTGTGAAATGTGTTTTTAAAATCACAGTAGTTTAAACTTAGGGGTTTATCAGTGTGTAACTTCATCACAAATCGAAGAGTATCTGTCTTGTTTTACTCATAATCTGTGGCCTGTCTTTTCATCCTGTGGTGCCTTTGAAGAGCAGAAGTTTTTCATTTTGATGAAGTTCAGTTTATTAAGTTTTTCTTTTATGCATTGTGCTTTTTTGTGTTATCTAAGAAATCTTTGCCTACCCAAAGTCATAAAGATTTTTTTCTTCTGTTTTCTTATAGAACTTATGTTGTTTTAACTCTTACATGTAGATGTATGATCCTTTTTAAATTCCTTTTAATGTACAGTATGAAGAGTCCATGTTTTTTTTTGTGTGTGTGTGCATACGGCTGTAGAATTGATTTTCCTTGGCACGTTTTCTTTCATGTAAAAGGTAAGAGAGAGGAGCCAGCGCTATGGTGTAGTGGGTAAAGCCACAGCCTGCAGTGCCGGCATCCCATATGGGCACTGGGTTGAGACCCAGCTGCTCCCCTTCTGATCCAGCTCTCTGCTATGGCCTGGGAAAGCAGTAGAAGATGGTCCAAGTCTTTGGGCCCCTGTACCCATGTGGGAGACCTGGAAGAAGTTTCTTCTCCTGGCTTTGGATTGGCACAGCTCCAGCTGTTGCAGCCATCTGGGAATTGAACCAGCAAATAGAAGACCTCTCTCTCTCTCTCTGCCTCTGCCTCTGCCTCTCAGTAACTCTGCCTTTCAAATAAATAAATAAATATTAAAAAAAAAAAAAAAAAAGATGTAAGAGAGGGAAGAGTCCCGGAGAGGGCTTTGAGCCTTTGCTAAGCTGCTATTTCTCTAAGCCTTACTCCGAGGGGTCATGAGGGATACTTTCTCAGGATTCTTCCTACCATGTCTTCAATTTTTTTTTCTCAACTTCCTGTGAAGTCCTTGAGGAAGAGCCAGTGAATGAGTATCAATTTCCCTTTTGTCTGTGGCATTGTGTCAGCTTTAGCAATGAACAGTTTCAGCTCTGTTGTTACTGTTGTCCAGTAGTCTCGGTTTTGGGTGAGCTGGTGTTTGTCCCTTCTCCCCTTAGATCTTGGATCTTGACCCTGCAGCCTCAGTGCTCTAGCTTGCTCTCTCAAAGATACTTGAAACGCAGGGTGATAGAGAGGAGAAACGGGGAGGAGATCATCCATCTGCTGGTTTACTCAAAAATGGCTGCAACACCTGGGACTGGGCCAGGCAGAAGCTAGGAGCCAGGAACTCCATCTGGGTCTCCCACGTGGCAGGGATCCAAGTACTTTGTGGCTGTGGGCCATCTTCTGCTGCTTTCCCAGGTGCATTAACAGGGAGCTGGATTGGAGGCAGAGCAGCCAGAACTCAAACTGATGCTCTGCTACTGATGCCTGTTGTAAGCTGTTGTTTAACACTGTCACAGTGCTGGCCCCAGCCTCAGCTTTCTTATGGGTTCAAGAATCAAGGTGAATTTGTATATTGTCTAGCATTTATTGTTTTGGTAAACTAGGAAAACAGTGTTCTTTTCATCTTTCTATAGCATAAGCAGAAGTTAGAGATCTAGTGTTTTTTTTTTTTTTCTTTTTAAGATTTACTGATTTGTTTATTTGAGAGGCATAGTTACAGACAGAGGGAGAGAGGAGACAAAGATCTTCCATCCACTAGTTCATTCCCCAAATGGCCACAATGGTCAGAGTTGGACTGAATCAAAGCTAGGAGCCAGGAAATCCTTCTGGGTCCCCCACATGGATGCAGGGGCCCAAGCACCTGGCCATTTTCCACTGCATTCCCAGGCCATTCATCAGGGAGCTGGATCGGAAGTGGAGCAGACAGGACTCAAACTGGTGCCCAGATAGGATGCTGGCGCTGCAGGCAGAGGCTTAGTCTACTACACTACAGCGCTGGCCCCCAGAGATCTAGGTTTTTAATTCCTGAAATAAGAAATACTCATTTGTCCTCTGGGGTTCCAGCTTACTGCTCATATGTGCCGTGGGAGGCAGCATGTGATAGCTCAAGTAGCTGGGTCCCTGCCTCCCATGTGGGAGGCCTAGATTTGGTTCCTGCCTTCACTGGTCAGGCCATTGCAGGCATTTGGGGAATGAACATGCAGATAGGAGATCCATGTCTCTGCCTCTCAAAATAAATAAGTTTTAAAAAAAATAGTCACTTAGAATTTAAACTACTGACTGTTTTATACCAGGGGATTCCAATTCAATCCCATCAAGGTTGCATGTACCAATGCCATCCCACTAGTCCATTTGATCAATTTCTGTTCACAATTGATCATAATTATAGGACTAAGAATCAAAGGGATCACATAAACAAGACTAGTGTCTGAAAATACTAACTGATAGAACAAAAAAGGGAGAGAACGATCCAACATGGGAAGTGAGATACACAGCAGACTCATAGAATGGCAGATGTCCTAAACAGCACTCTGGTCCCAGAATCAGCCCTTAAGGCATTTGGATCCAGCTGAAAAGCCCATGAGAAGCCAAGACACTCTGGAAGAAAAAAAAAATGACCTAAATGAAAGATCTCTGTGAATGAGATTCCAGTGGAAAGAACAGGTCATCAAAGAAGGAGGTACCTTTCTCTGAAGGGAGGAGAGAACTTCCACTTTGACTATGACCTTGTCTAAATATGATCAGAGTCAGTGAACTCAAAAGGCTTCCATAGCTATGGCAACTCATGACAAGAGCCTAGGGTGATTACTGATGCCATTAACAAGAGAGTCAATTTGTTAAGTCAATAACAGGAGTCACTGTGCACTTACTCCTCATGTAGGATCTTTGTCCTTAATGTGCTGTACATTGTGATTTAATGCTATAACTAGTACTCAAACAGTATTTTTCACTTTGTGTTGCTGTGTGGGTGCAAACTGTTGAAATCTTCACTTAATATATACTAAACTGATCTTCTGAATATAAAGAGAATCGAAAATGAATCTTGATGTGAATGGAAGGGGAGAGGGAGCGGGAAAGGGGAGGGTTGCGGGTGGGAGGGACGTTATGGGGGGGAAGCCATTGTAATCCATAAGCTGTACTTTGGAAATTTATATTCATTAAATAAAAGTTAAAAAAAAAACCACACACACACACACACACACACACACACACAAACTACTGACTGTTGTAAAAGAGATTATATTACTAACTTCAAACATACAAGATTAGACAAGAAAAGAACTCTCTCCTGCCTATCAACCACTACCTTGTTTTAGCAGTTACAACTCAAGGCCAATCTGTACTCCAATTCTTTCTAATGTTTTATTTACTTAATATTATGTGTTGCATATCAGCTCATCTTAGTCTGCTTTTTAAAATGTAGTATACAGGGGCCGACATTATGGCGCAGTGGTTCAGCTGCTGCCTACAATGCCAACATCACCTATGAGTGCCAGTTTAAGTCCCAGCTGCTTTCTTTCCTGTGCAACTCCCTACTAATACGCTTGGCAAAGCAGCAGCAGATAGCTCAAGTCCTTGGGTCCCTGAACCCACATGGGAAACCAAGATGGAGTTCCAGGCTCCAGGCTTCAGCTTGGCTTAACCCGGACCTCCACTGTTGTGGCCATCTGGGGAGTGAACCCTCAGATGGAAAATCTCTCTGTCAGCCTTTCAAATAAATAAATAAATCTTTCTAAAATGTACACAAATATGTTCCTTTTTTTTAGTATTTTGTTATATATATCATGTTCACCTCTAGGTGAAAAAAAATTGAATGTTACTAATATCTTCGGAGACCTCGGTGTAACACCCATTTCATCTAAGCCCAGTTTTCTACCCCACCTGATTTGCCATTATCCTGGATGTTTGTTAATCATTCTCGCGATTGAATTTTCTGTTTTTAATCTTGATACAAATAAAATCATACTGTATGTCTTCTGTGTTTTGCTTCTTTTGTACAATGTCATATTTTAAAATTTCATTCATTTTGTTGATCCTAGCAGTGGTTAATATCCTTATCTGTTTTATAGTATTAATTTATATGTTATTATTTCTCTAGTCTCTGTTTTTAGACGTTGGGATTCGGGTGGGTATTTTGCTATTATAAAAATAGCTACTGGGTCCAGCACTGTGGCTTAGTAGGCCTGTGGCACCAACATCCCACACAGGCGCTTGTTTGTGTCCTGGTTGCTCCTTTTCCAATCCAGCTCTCTGCTATGGCCTGAGAAAGCAGTAGAATATGACCCAAGTGTTTGGGTCCTTGCACTGCTGTGGGAGACCTGGAAGAAGCTCCTGGCTCCTGGCTTCAGATTGGCTGGGCTCCCACCATTGTAGCAATCTGGGGAGTGAACCAGTGGATAGAAGATCTTTGTCTCTCCCTCTCTGTAACTCTGCCTCTCAAATACATAATAAATAAATTAAAAAAAAATTAAGAAAAGCTGCTTATGAACAATCCTGTGAATATCTCCCTGTACAAGTATTCAAGAGTTTTTCTAGGATATATACTTAGGAATGTAATTGCTGGGTTGTCAGGTGTGTATATGTTTAACTTTACTAAGTAATTCCAAATTGATTTTTCAAATGTGCCAATTTATACACTTAACACTTATCTACATCTTTGCCAACATTTGCAATTATTAGACTTAATTTTTTTCTAGTGTGGATTTAGTTTGTATTTTTTAAAGATTACCATTGAGCTGTGTTTAATGTTTATTGGATTCTTGTTTTGTGTGTGTGTGTGTGTGTGTGTGTGTGTGTAAGAGAGAAAAAGGATGGTGGAAAAAGACAGTAGTTATTCATAATGGCATTGCCTGTTTTTTTGTTGGGTTGTTTGTCTAAGTGATTTGTGGGAAACCCATGTGTGTTATAGATATTAATGCCTACTTAGTTATAATGGTTACAAATATCTCCTTGTGGTTTGCAGTTTGTCTTTTCATTGCCTTTATGTTGTTTTTGGGTGTACAGAAGTTCTTAATGTTAACATAGTCAAAATGATGATCAGTCTTTAATGATTATTTTTGTCTTGTTTAGGATGTCCCTCCCAATCCTCATGTTTAAATCAAGGTTCAGTTTTAGGGTTCTGTCACTGATAGGACTTTAAAATAAAAAAGGCCTATTTCCTTCCATGAAAAGCAGTGGAAGATGGCCCAAGTGCTTGGGTCCCTGCTACCCACACTTGGAAGAAGCTCCTGGATACTGACTTGGCCTGACCCAGACCTGGCTATTGTAGCCACTGGGGAGTGAATCTGCAGATGGAAAAATCTCTCTCTGTCTCTCCTCTGTAACTCTGACTTTCAATTAAATAAATAAATAAATCGTTCTTAAAAATTATTTTTATGATTTTTAATTGAGACCTCTTTCTGAATTTGGGGATATTACCTAGGAGTTAAAAAAAATGGAAAGACATTCCTATAATAGACTTCCTTATCTGTGTATTCATGCAAGCGAAGTTCCTAACATATATAGAAAAACAAAACAAAAAAATGTAATTGAGATTGAATCTCATCTCTTTGGAGCAAAATCCTCTTGATCACTGCATACAGGAATGAGTTGGTTGGAAAAACAGACCTACTCATCTTAAGAGATGTTATTTTCAATAGAAGTTTACTATCAATCAATATTACTAACTGTGTCAGCTTTTCATCACTATAGTGAAATACCTGAGACAAATGATTTTCAAAAGAGAAATGGTTTATTTAGCTCACATTCTTGGAGATTCAAGTCCAAGATTGGCTGGCCCCATTGGTTTGTCTTCTGGCAAGGCTGTCAGGTAAGAATGGTGGCGAACAGGCAGGGGAAGGGTGATAGGCCAGCTGGGAGACAGCTGAGCTGCTGGGCTTTTCTCACTAGTCTCTTGTGAGAATGATCTGCTGAGGGTGCACCCAGAGTGACCTAAGGACATCCTCCTAGGCCCAACTTCCAAATACCATAATCAGGTCAGTACCCTGTTAGTACTGTTAACTTACCGCTTTGAAACAAATCATATTCAAACCATAGCAGTAATGTATTTGTGTTTTATGAAAAACTGAACTGAAAGTAGCTGGAAAAATAAAGAGGTGTTAACAGAGTTTCTTAGGAAATAAATTTTTTTTTCTTTCAAACTTTTATTTAATGAATATAAATTTCCAAAGTACAGCTTATGGATTACAATGGCTTCCCCCCCATAACGTCCCTCCCACCCGCAACCCTCCCCTTTCCTGCTCTCTCTCCCCTTCCATTCACATCAAGATTCATTTTCAATTCTCTTTATATACAGAAGATCAGTTTAGCATACATTAAGTAAAGATTTCAACAGTTTGCTCCCACACAGCAACACAAAGTGAAAAATACTGTTTGAGTACTAGTTATAGCATTAAATCACAATGTACAGCACATTAAGGACAAAGATCCTACATGAGGAGTAAGTGCATAGTGACTCCTGTTGTTGACTTAACAAATTGACTCTCTTGTTAATGGCATCAGTAATCACCCTAGGCTCTTGTCATGAGTTGCCATAGCTATGGAAGCCTTTTGAGTTCACTGACTCTGATCATATTTAGACAAGGCCATGGTCAAAGTGGAAGTTCTCTCCTCCCTTCAGAGAAAGGTACCTCCTTCTTTGATGACACATTCTTCCCACTGGGATCTCACTCGCAGAGATTTTTCATTTAGGTTTTTTTTTTTTTTCCCCAGAGTGTCTTGGCTTTCCATGCCTGAAATAGTCTCATGGGCTTTTCAGCCGGATCCACATGCCTTAAGGGCTGATTCTGAGGCCAGAGTGCTGTTTAGGACATCTGCCATTCTATGAGTCTGCTGTGTATCTCACTTCCCATGTTGGATCATTCTCTCCCTTTATTATTCTATCGCTAGTATTTACAGACACTATTTTTGTTTATGTGATCCCTTTGGTTCTTAGTCCTATCATTATGATCAATTGTGAACAGAAATTGATCACTGGGACTAGTGGGATGGCATTGGTACATGCCACCTTGATGGGATTGAATTGGAATCCCCTGGTATGTTTCTAACTATACCATTTGAGGTAAGTCAGCTTGAGCATGTCCCAAATTGCACATCTCTTCCCTCTCTTATTCCCAGTCTTATATTTAACAGCGATCACTTTTCAGTTAAGTTTCAGCACTTAAGAAGAATTGTGTATTGATTACAGTATTCAACCAAAGGTATTAAGTAGAACAAACAAAAAAAAATACTAAGAGAGATAACATATCAAGTTGCTCATCAACAGTCAGGGTGAGGGCTGATCAAGTCACCGTTTCTCATAGTGTTCATTTCACTTTAACAGGTTTCCTTTTTGGTGCTCAGTTAGTTGTCACCTATCAAGGAGAACAAGTGGTATTTGTCCCTTTGGGATTGGCTTATTTCACTCAGCATAATGTTTTCCAAATTCCTAACAGGGATCAATTTTCAGTTAAAATTTAAACTCCTAAGAATAATTGTGTGTTAATTACAGAGTTCAACCAATGGTACTAGAACAAAAAAAATACTAAAATGGATAAAGTATTACATTGTACATCAACCGTCAGGACAAGAGCTGATCAAGTCATATAAATTTTTAAAAATTTTGATTCATATAAATTTTTTTTTGTTATAAGGAAGTAAGTTTGAGTGAGCATAGAAGACTTTCAGGTGCAAAAGTACCAATACATTCCATGGAGTCAGATTCTATGAGAGAAGTGGAAAGGAGTTTAGGGAAAATGAGAACTTCCCAGGGGACGATGGGCCATCCACATGCCTGTTGGATATGGAATATTTTTCTTTTTTAATGGTGTGGAAGAAATACATTGAATTTCATTCTTTTCTCAAATAGATAAATAATTTTTCCAGCATTGTTTATTGACTGATCTGATTTTTTTCTGCTAATACTGCATTCCCTATTACCAGGTTGCCATATTCAGATAGAATCATTTCTTGGCTGTTCTGTTATATTGTATTATTTTCCATCAAAATCAAAAAATTTTTTTTAAGATTTATTTGAGTTACAGATAGTCAGAGTCAGAGAGAAACATTTTCCACCCACTGGTTCACTCCCCAGATGGCCACAACAGCCAGAAGTGCACGGATCTGAAATCAGTAGCCAGGAACTTTTTCCAGGTCTCTCATGTGGGTGCAGGGCCCAAGCATTTGGGCCATTTTCTACTGCTTTCCCAGGCCATAGCAGAGAGCTGGATTTGAAGTGGAGCAGCCAGGACTAGAACCAGTGCCCATATGGGATGCCAGCAATGTAGGCAGCGGCTTTACTTGCTATGCCACAATGCTGGCCCCTCAAATTATCTTAATTCCTGTAGTTCATATCAAGTTTTCATAGCTAAGGTAAGTTCCCATCTTAGTTTTTACCTTTAGGAATTGAAGTTCTTTGCACATTCATATGAATTTTAGAATAAACCCCAAAAGTTTAGAACTCACCTCAAATAAAAACTATGATTTTAGTATTGGATTTACATTGAGTATTTGGAGGAGAATCACTACTTTTATAAAATTAAGTCTTTATATACATAAATATGCAATGCTTATATGTTTGTACTTTGTTTAATGTTCTTAAATTTTATGATTTATCTCAATGAAGGTCTTGACAAGATTTTGTTCTTATGTGCTTGCTCTATTTTTTGGAAATCAGAATTGATATTTAATTAAAATGCAGTATTTGGGGCCGGCACTGTGGCACAGTGAGTTAACGCCCTGGCCTGAAGCACCAGCATCCCTTATGGGCACCGGTTCAAGACCCGGCTGCTCCATTTCCCATCCAGCTCTCTGCTATGACCTGGGAAAGCGGCAGAAGATGGCCCAAGACCTTGGGTCCCTGCACCCACGTGGGAGACCCGGAGGAAGCTTCTGGCTCTTGTCTTCGGATTGGCACAGCTCTGGCCATTGTGGCCAATTGGGGAGTGAACCAGCGGATGGAAGACCTCTCTTTCTCTGCCTCTCCTCTCTCTGTAACTTTTTAAAATAAATAAATAAATCTTTAAAAAAATGCAGTATTTTTGGTAAAGTGTTTTTAGGCTTTTATATGAACTGCATCTGCAACCCTGTTGTACCCTCTTCCCTTAATGATCTTTTTATGGGTCCTTTTAGGTTTCCTGTGAATAAATAATATCCCTAGATAGTGACGGTTTTCTTTATTAGGTCTTTTAAATTTTTGTATGTTTTTCTTATCTTTGTATGGTTAGTAGGGCCTCTAAGTTAATGTTAAAGAGAAGTAGAGGATGTTTTTCTTATTGATTAATTAGATGGGAATTGAGATTTTTAGAATACTGAGCTTCTTGCCTTAAAACAGTAAACCTCTCTATTTATATCTTCTTTTTCAAAAAAATGTTTAATACTTAATTTTCCTTTTACTTGAAAGGCAGACAGAGATTGGCCTTCTGCTGATTCACTCCCCAAATGACAACCAGGGCTGAGCCAGGCTGAAACCTGGAGCCAGAAACTCCATCCAGGTCTTCTTCATGGGTGGTAGGGTCCCAACTACTTTGGCTGTCATCCATTGCTATCCTAGGTACATTAGCAGGAAGCTGCATCTGAAACAGAGCAGCCAGGATTTCAGCTGGCACTTTGAAATGAGATGCTGGCATTGCAAATGGTGGCTTAATCCACTGTGCCACAATACCAGCCCTTCAAGATCACCTCTTACAAAATACAGGTATTTATGTTTTGATGGTTCAGTAGAATTTGTCCAGAAAGGTTTGCATTACTACTCTTGCAATATTTTAGGCAGACTTATATGCTGCCTTCTAGCTGCAGTTGATGCTTCTCCATCCTTTGGTTATTGTCTTTCTAGGCTTTCTTCTTTTTTTTTGAATCAATTTTAATAGATTTTCTAGAACATACTTTTATTTTGTGAAACATTTTGTAAAGGATGCCTCATCTTACCAGTGTATCTTCTCTGTGTGTATAAATGTGTTATTATTAATTAAAACTGGCAAACATGTTTGAGAGCATGGGCTACTGCAGTAGACATAAGAATACCTCATTTATGAGAGAGAAGCACTTGCTGTGTACTTAAGATGTAAAAACCCTAAAATTGAAAATATGCCTTTGCAAAACATAACTTGTAAACAGTAGGTGGAACTTGTTAATTTGAAGACACTAATAAGACAAAGCAGTCTTGAGCCAATAGGTATAAGTCATATTTCAGACGCCCAGGTCACCAGTGAAATCAAACAGTTCACCTGCCGCACCAGCAATCAAAAACTAATACTGAGTACTACACTGCCTTTCCTGTGTCTTCCTCAGGCTGCATAAACCTAGCTGGCAGCTGTCATATGTAGGCCATAGAGTGACTCATTAGCCCTAAATGTTTTGTATTTTTGATGTTGCTATAAATGGTTTTGTTAAAAATTTTCATTTCATGTGATTTTGCTAGTATACAGAAATGGAATTTTTTAAAAAAGATTTATTTACTTACTTAAAAGGCAGAGCTACAGAGAGGCAGAGGCAGGGAGAGATAGAGAAAGAGAGAAGTCTTCCGTCTTCTGGCCCACTCCCCAGATGGCCACAATGGCCAGAGATGAGCAGATCTGAAGTCAGGAGCCAGGAGCCTCCTCTGGGTCTCCCACGTGGGTACAGAGGCCCAGGGACTTGGGCCATCCTCTACTGCTTTCCCAGGTCACAGCATAGAGCTGGATTGGAAGAGGAGCAGCCAGGACTGGAACTGGTGCCCACATGGGATGCTGGCACTGCAAGCGGTGGCCTTACCCGCTACGCCACAGCAGGGGCCCCAGGAACTGATTTTTGTATATGGCTCTTGTATACTGCAGCCTTGCTTAAACTCACTTATTTGTTCTAGTGTAGCTAACTACAGTGTAACTTTTTTGTTGATAGATTCAGTCAGATTTTCTACCTACATGATAATGTTGTCTTTAAACATAATTTTGTGTCTTTCTTTTGCTCTGGATATCTTTTATTTATTTTTCTCCCTTATTGCCTCATAGGATAGAACCTCTAGTGCAAAATCAACACAAGTTGTGAGAGAGGGTATCCTTGACTTGTTACCAATCTTGCTGGGGAAGCATTTGGCCTTTCTGCTTTGGTAGTGTAGACCTGCCATGCTATGAATAGTTCTAAGTACAGCTTTGGCAGCTTCTCACAGAGTGTGATATGTTGTGTTTTCATTTTCATTCAATTCAAAATACTTTTTAACTCTTGATTTCTTCTTTAAACCTGGGTTTTTAGAAGTTTGTTTCCAAGTACTTGGAGCTTTTTTCTTTTGTCTTTCTGTTATTGATTTCTTGTTTGATCTCATGGTGATCAGATAATATTCTTAGTATAACATGAATCATTTTAAATTTGAGACTTGTTTCGTGTAGCAGAATGTGATCAAGCTCATGCTAAATGTTCCACATGCACTTGAAAAGAATGTTTATTTTGCTGTTACTGCATGGGATACTTTATAAATATCAGTGATGGGGATGGATCATATCTAGATGGCTGATAATGTTTCTAATTTTTGTGCCCACTTCTGTCAGGTATTGAGAGTGGAATAGTTAAATGTCTGACCATATAGAAAGATTTTTTTGTTCTATTTTTACTTACTGTCATAAAAGTTTTTACTTCCTGTATCTGGAGGCTCCATTATTGGGAGCATTAATGTTTAGAATTGTTATTTCCTCTTGATGAACTGACCTCTTTATCTTTAGAAAATGACATTTTTATCCATGGTAATAGTCTGTTCTGCATGTACTTTGGTAACATAAATCTTCCTTTGAATTAATAATATATCTCTTTCTTCATGTCATTTGTTTGTGTTTTTATGTTTTAAATTAAAGTCTGTTTCTTCTAAGCAGTGAATAGTTGGGTCTTATGTTTGTATCTCATTTGACAATCTGACTTTTAATTAGACCATTTACTCCTAACATGGGTATCCATTTAGTGAGGTCTAAATGTCTTATCTTGCTTGTTTTTTTCTGTTTGCCCCATCTGTTCTCTCTTTTTTTTTTTCTGTTTCTTCTTTTGCAAATGTTTACTTTTCCTTTAATTCTCTTTTTTGTTAGCCTATTAACTATAACTCTTTTTAAAAATATTTTTTATGTTCCACAAATTTTATACATTTGCCTATTTTTAAGTCAGGTGATTTTGAGCGGTGCTGTGGCCTAGCAGGTTAAGCCTTGGATTGGCAGACCTTCTGCTGTTGCTGCCATTTGGGGAGTGAACCAGTGGATGGAAGATCTCCCTCTCTCTCTCTCTCTCTCTCTTTCTCTCTGTCTCTTCCTCTCTCTCTGTGACTCTGCCTTTCAAGTAAATAAATCTTTTTAAATAAATAAATCAGGTACTTTTTTTGTTTTTAAGATTTTATTTATTTATTTCAGAGGTAGAGTTACAGACAGTGAGACGGAGAGACAGAAAAAAGGGTCTTCTATTCACTGGTTCACTCCCCAAATGGCTGCAACAGCTGAAGCTGAGCCAATCCAAAGCCAGGAGCCAGGAGCTTCTTCCAGGTCTTCCTCATGGATACAGAAGCCCAAGCGCCTAGGCCATCCTCTACTGCTTTCCCAGGCCATAGCAGCGAACTGGATCTGAAGCGGAGCAGCTGGGAGTAGAATCAGCACCCATATGGGATGCCAGCATTGCAGGCAGAGGCTTTACCCCCTCCGTCACAGCGCTGGCCCATGACTTTCTGGTTGTTGAGTTTTCAGAAAGATTTATTTCTTTGAAAGGTAGAGTGATATATATATGACATATATATATATGATAGATATATAGATATGATATATATGATAGATATATATGATATATGATATATATATATATATATATATATAGAGAGAGAGAGAGAGAGAGAGAGAGAGTGTCTACCTGCTGGTTTATTTCCCCAAATCCCACAACAACCAGAGTTAGGGCAAGCTGAAACCATGAGCCAGGAACTTCATGTTGTTCTCCCTTGTGGGTGGCAGGAACCCACCCACATCTGCTTCTTAGCAGGAAGCTGGATCAGAAGTGGAGGTGGAATTTGATCCAAGACACTCCAGTATGAAAATGTGGTGTCCTGTCCCTCAGCGGTAGCTCTTTGCTATTTTACTGGTTGTTTTAGGGTTCTGGTATTTATAACTCACCATATTCTACCTTCAAGTGATATTATACTACTTCTTCCTTGTATTTAATATAAGAAGCTTCCATGGCTGTATTTTCATTTCTTCCCTCTTAATCTTTGTACTACGATTTATTTTGCTTCTATTTAATGTTTTACATTCCATAATCCCTTATTTTGTTTTAAATAATTATTTATAAAAGGTGAATTTTTTCTTTGCATAGATAGGCATTTCATTTACTATCATTTTTCTTCACCAGAAGGACTTCTAAATCATTTCTTATAGTATGTTGATAAATACATTCATTCAGATTGTGTATATTTGAAAAAATATTTCACTTTCTCTCTTCAAATTGTTAAGTTGAGAATTCTTTTCCTGAAAGAAAGCTTTTCAGCTGTTTAGCCATGCTTACTCTCTGTCTTCTGGCTTGCTTTGTTTCTGATGAGAAAGTTGTCATCATCTCTGTCTTGGTTTCTCTGTATGTCAGATCTTTTCCTCTGGGTGCTGTGCAGTGTACTTCAGTGGATTCATCTTTTGTACTGGAGGTTATTGACCTTGGATTTGTGAATTTATACTTTTCATTAATTTTGGAAAAATCATGGCTATTAATTTGTTAAGTATTTTTCCGGGTCTCCCCTTTCCAGAGACTGAAATTGTGCATATATTAAACCATTTAATACTGTCTGCACAGTTCACTGATAGTTTCTTGTTGCGTTGTTCTCCTCCTCTTGGTTCTTTTTTGATAGTGTTTATTGATGTCTTCAAGTTCACCTGTATTTTCTTCTGCAGTGTTTCATCTGTTATTGCTCTCATTTAGTGTATTCATCACCTCAGACATTTTAGTTTTTATTTCTAAAAATTTGAATCTCTTCAATAACTTTTGTGCCTCTGTTTAACATGTTTGGTTTTTTCCTATCATGTTTTAAACATTTGGATATACTGGGGCACTTCAAAAAGCTCATGGAAATTGGAGTTTTAAGGAAACTATTCTGGTGCAAAAATTTTTTTTGCAATTCATGCATACAAAGGGATTGCAAAAAATTCATGGAAAATGTGGACTGTGGTAAAACTAGCAGGGCTGGGGCCGGCGCTGTGGCACAGTGGGTCAAAGCCCTGGCCTGAAGCACCGGCATCCCATAAGGGCGCCAGTTCTAGTCCCGGATGCTCCACTTCCAATCTAGCTCTCTGCTTTGGCCTGGGAAAGCAGTAGAAGATGGCCCAAATGCTTGGGCCCCTGCACCCATGTGGGAGACCCAGAAAAAGCTTCTGGTTCCTGGCTATGGATTGGCGCAGCTCCAGCTGTTGCGGCCAGCTGGGGAGTGAACCAGTGGATGGAAGACCTCTCTCTATCTCTGCCTCTCCTTCACTCTCTGTGTAACTGTGGTTTTTTTCAAATAAATAAAAATAAAATCTTAAAAAAAAAAAACCCAGCAGGATTGGCACTGTGGCATAGCAGGTAAACCACCACCTGCAGTACCAGCATCCCATACGGGCACCAGTTTGAGTCCTGTCTGCTTCATTTCTGATCCAGCTCCCTGCTAATGCACCTGGGAAAGCAGTGGAAAATGGCCCAAGTCCTTGGGCCCCTGTACCCATGTGGGAGACTCAGAAGAAGTTCCTGGCTCCTGGCTGTGGATCAGCCCAGCTCAGGCCATTGTGGCCATTTAGGGAGTGAACCAGTGGGTGGAAGATCTCTCTCTCTCTCTGCCTCTCTCTCTAACTCTGCCTTTCAATAAATAAATAATTTTTTTAAAAGAAAAATTTAAATCCATGAATTTAAATTTTTTTACACCAAAATAAACAAGTCATTTTTTTAAGGTTCTGTCTTGTTTCTTTTTTTTTTTAACTTTTATTTAATGAATATAGATTTCCAAAGTACAGCTTATGGACTACATTGGAATCCCCCACCCTCCAGATGACTTCCCTCCCACCCGCAACCCTCCCCTTTCCTGCTCTCTCTCCCCTTCCATTCATATCAAGATTCATTTTCAATTTTGTATATATACAGAAGATCAGTTTAGTATACATTAAGTGAAGATTTCAACAGTTTGCACCCCCATAGAAACACAAAGTGAAATATACTGTTTGAGTACTCGTTATAGCATTAAATCTCAATGTACAGCACATTAAGGACAGAGATCCTACATGAGGAGTAAGTGCACAGTGACTCCTGTTGTTGACTTTACAAATTGACACTCCTGTTTATGGCATCAGTAATCTCCCTATGCTCCAGTCATGAGTTTCCAAGGCTATGGAAGCCTTTTGAGTTCTCTGACTCTTATCTTATTTAGACAAGGTCATAGTCAAAGTGGAGGTTCTCTCCTCCCTTCAGAGAAAGGTACCTCCTTCTTTGAAGACCTGTTCTTTCCACTGGGATCTCACTCACAGAGATCTTTCATTTAGGTGTTTTTGTTTTTTTTTTTGCCAGAGTGTCTTGGCTTTCCATGCCTGGAATACTCTCATGGGCTTTTCAGCTGGATCCAAATGCCTTTAGGGCTGATTCTGAGGCCAGAGTGCTGTTTAGGACATCTGCCATTCTAAGAGTCTGCTGTGTATCTTGCTTCCCATGTTGGATCACTCTCCCCTTTATTTATTCTATCAGTTAGTATTAGCAGGTACTAGACTTGTTTATGTGATCCCTTTGACTCTTAGTCCTTTCATTATGATCAATTGTGAACTGAATTTGATCACTTGGACTAGTGAGATGGCATTGGTACATGCCACCTTGATGGGATTGAATTGGAATCCCCTGGTATGTTTCTAACTCTACCATTTGGGGCAAGTCAGCTTGAGCATGTCCCAAATTGTACATCTCTTCCCTCTCTTATTCCCACTCTTATACTTAACAGGGATCACATTTCAGTTAAATTTCAACACTTAAGAATAACTGTGTATTAATTACAGAATTAAACCAGTCATATTAAGTAGAACAGACAAAAAAATACTAAGAGGGATAATGTATTAAGTTGTTCATTAACAAGTCAGGGCTATGCTGATTAAGTCACCGTTTCTCATAGTGTCCATTTCATGAAGTCTTTTTTTTTAAATGATTTATTTATTTACTTGAAAGTCAGAGTTACACAGAGAGAGGAGAGGCAGAGAGAGAGAGGTCTTCTATCCACTGGTTCACTCCCCAGATGGCCACAATAGCTGGAGCTGTGCATATCCAAAGCCAGGAGCCAGGAGCTTCTTCCAGGTCTCCCACGTGGGTGCAGGAGCCCATGGACTTGGACCATCTTCTGCTTTCCTAGGCCATAGCAGAGAGCCTAATCAGAATTGGAGCAGCCGGGATGTGAACCGGTGCCCACATGGGATGCTGGCGCTGCAGGCAGCTTAACCCATTACACCACAGCGCTGGCCCCTAAACTGAAATCTTGATTCTGTTTTTCCATGAATTTTTTGAAGTGTCCTCATATGAAGATGTATTATAAGTAATCAGCCCTTATTGATAAGATCTCTAGCTGTTTTAGGTGTATATATTATAATGAATTTTCAGTCAAAAGGTATGTGCTTTTTGCTTTTGATAAATTTTTAAGGTATATAGTGCCAGCTGGTGTTTGGTGCAGCTGTCAAGCCACCGCTTGGTATGCACAGGTGCCTGGGTTCAAGTCCAGCCCGGCTCTCCATTCCACTTTACTGCTAATGTGCTCCCTGAGAAAGGTGCAGGTGATGACACAGGTACTGAGTCCCTGCCACCTATGCAGGACACCCAGATTGAGTTGCCAGCCTCTGGCTTTGGCCTGGCCCAGCTCTTACCATTATGGGCATTTGGGGAGTGAACCAGCAGTTAGGAGAGTTGTTGTTCTTTCTTCCTTTAGATAAATTAATAAATAACTTTAATGATATATTGTCAACTTATCCTTCTAAAAGGTATTTATTTAATAAGACATTGCTTATAGAATGAGGTGTTGTTTTAAACTCGTGACAGATATTAAATAATTCATTCTTCACAACAGCTCAATAATATAGTATCTCCATGTTCAAGATGAGGAAACTAAAGAGCAAAGAGATTACACTCAAGATCACAAAGCTGAATTGTATCAGTTTACATTCCCATAAAACTGATTTGCCAGTAAGCATTTATTTGGTAATCTAAGTGCAAAATAATGTCATTACTCTTTTGATTTTGTGTTTCTATATAAGTGAGATTAAACATTTTTGTATGTTTCTTGGTTTGTTGTAATCCCTGTTTTTACCCACTGTCAATCAGATTGTTCATTTAGTGTGATCTTTGTGTCATGGATGAGTTGACTGTTTGCATAATTGTGGATGTTTGTCCTTCACTTACCATTTACTTTTTGACTTCTTTTTTTCTGGAAATAAATTCAAAATTTAAGAAAATGATTTGAGCTTTCTTTGTGCTCTTCTCATTTGTGTGTTGTTTTGGTTCATCTGAAAATTATCTTGAAGCAAAAGTGAGAGAGTTAAGGACTTGGCTTTATTATTTTTTTTCATACCTATTTACTTATTCACACAAATGGTTAGCCACTTATCTCAATATTATTTTATGAATTCGCTGATTAGAAATATCACATTTCTTATATTAAATTCCAATTAGACATTTTTCTCAGAAATGTTATAGTGACTTTAGTTATTATAAAAAGTTATTTTTTTGTATGGGCTATCAATTTTCAAATTATAATACAGTAGAACGTAGTAGTGAAATTGCATCAAATATTTGAATTTCTCAGAATGAATCAGAGAATTTTCTAACATGTAATGTTTCAGGGTTATTATTATTAAAACAGTTATAACTAGAATGATGAATTTTAGTGCCAACTAATTGATATATCTAGTTACTAGAAAGCCAAATACATCTGTTTATATACTATAATCATTAATCTTTCTTATAAAGTTCTAAAACATAATTTATTTGATTGGCTTACAGCCTATTTTAAATGCTAAAGAATCTATAGTGTTCATTTTATCTTTGCCTCTCTCCTGATAAAGGCATTTTGGAGGAAAAAGATTATTGATTCCAATTTGAAAAACAATGTTTCTCTCTTCCTGACTTCTACCTTCCCTCATTGTCAAAGACAATGCCTTAAACAACAAAGAATCCAACAATTCTTTTGCATATTCTAAGTATATTGAAAATGTGACAAAATATGACAAATTACTAAGGTATTGACTTAGTAGATTAAATCATGCTGACTATTGAGACTAATGTCCTAAGTTTGGTGAATTTAACATTATTCAGTATTTTTCTGTTTTTATACCCAAAATATTTAATATATGAAATTTCTATGTTTATTGGGTTGAAATGTTTGTGTTCCTGAGGGGAGCACACATGTACATCTCTCTGCTTCTGAAAAATGTGTATTTTGTTGATGTTGAACATGTAATTATTTTATTTTGGTTTAATCATTCAATCAAAAGGAATACATTCACAGTAGGCACCAGGTTGTTTCTAGATGATTAGCTCTTTATTGTTTTTCACTGCCTAGGGTTTAAGGCTGAATTCAAAAATTGTTGTAGAACCAGCGTGTTTTAAACTATAATTCAGACTAAAAAAATGACTAATTTATGATTTTCCCTTTAAATCAGAAATGTTTGCTTACCAAGATTAATACACTTTTATCTGCAATGTTTCACTCCTATAAAACCAGAGATAATTAAAAATAAAAAAAAATGAGGACATTGCTAATTTTAGCTTTTTTGTTGTACATATTTACTTAGAATTCCTGGTCCTATTTACTTTTTTCTGTTAAAACAAGCAAATTATGTACTTAAGGATCTTATTAAGAACTTGCACGACAAACAGAAACTGAAAGACAAGATGACCAGCATGGAAGGGAAGTGTCTTTATTAACCAAATATGGAATCTCAAAGCTGTGAAGGTAAAGCTGATAATGAAATTGAGGCGATTAGGAATTTTGTAACTGTCTAGACTTTTTCTCTGTAGGACACAGAGCACCTGAGGAGCTGAGCTGAGCCCGGAGGGAGGCGGACTTGCTTGCCTGGCTGGGCCTTGGTCTCCCTGCTCTTTGCCTCCAGCACACAGCAGCGTGCTGGGCCGCTTTGGGCCTGGCTCCACGTGATGCATGCAACTGAAACTGCTCCTCCAGGAGACCGCGGGTCTGGGCATTCTTTTTCTTTTTGCCACATTTCTTTTTCATTTTTCTTTGATGGTATTTTGATTAAAATCTCATCCTCCTTGGGAGTCATCTTGGAGCCCTACTTGCGGCTCAGGGGCAGCCCACAGTGGGGCTTGTACCACTGTTGGTGCTGTGTGCTGTCAGGAAGCACCAGGTTTTGCACCAGTGGCTTGGAGCTTGCTTCTTTTGGTGGGGCTATTCTCTTGCCCCTGTTCTGGTTATCCTGGGAGATGTCCATGGCTGGATGCCCATTAGGAAGAGCTGATATCTAGGCACTTAAATAGGACAGACAACTCTGTCTAGGTGATGTTTAAATAGACTGGAAAATTAGTTAACAGTCTATGAACTATTCCTGGATGTAAGCCCATCATGGAGTAGACAGTGACTACACATTACTCATAGGGTGTTAGAGCCATAGTATTACTTATTGGAAGTCATTTGACTCTATGATGTTAAAACTATTTTTCCAACTGATTTGGCTTCCATTATCTGTTTGTTCCCTGGGAGAATTTAGAAGTGCTGAATATCTCATTGGACAGCACAAAGAAGCATTATTTTAGCAAGTTCTTGAACCATAATCTTTATCTCAGTATCATATTTCATTACTAGACTAATACTCTTGAGAGTTAAGTTGTAATACAATTTCGTGTTTACATCCCCCAAAGTGCTTATTTTCATTCATCAATAAATATCGGTTTATCAGGTAAGTACTCTGGGTAAAGAAATGCTGATTCATTCACTTCCACTTATCTATCTTATTTGTTGGGTGCTCAACAAATAGTTGCTGAGTAAACTGAGGTCATGGAAAAATCCCAAAGATGTAATCCTAAATATTTAGGGATTAACACACTTCACAATAGCCTAGGGTCAAAGATGATGCTACCACAATGGAAATTTAAAAAAAAAATTTTTATAGATTTACTATTCATTTATTTATTTATTTGAAAGGCAGAGCAAAAGAGAGAGAGAGAGAGAGAGTTTGGTGGTTTACTCCCCCAAATGGCCACAATAGCCACAGCTGGGCCAGGCTGGGCCAGGCTGAACCAGGAGCCTGGAACTCCATCTGAGTCTCCCACCTGGGTTCCAGGGGCCATCATCCACTGCCTTCCCAGACACATTAGCGGAAAGCTGGATCAGAAGTGGAACAGCCAGTCCTCAAACTGTTAATCCAATATGGGTGCTAGAGTCGCAAGCTGCAGACTAACCCTCTGTGTGACAACATTGGCCCCAGAAAATATTTTTAATTTAGGGGTAATGAAAACACAATATATTCACAGTTGTGAGATTCAACCAAAGCAGCTCCTAGAGGGAAAATTTCAGTTTTAAATGCTCATATTAGGAAAGAAGAAAAGTATACAATGATCTCAGCTTCCACTTTTAGAACTTAGAAAAAGAGGAGCCATTAGACTCTAAATAAAGTACTATAAAGGAAATAATGGAGTCGGAATCAATAAAATGGGAAATGGACATGCAATAGAGAAAATATACTCAAAATGACTTAGAAAAAACATAGAGAAAATCAATAAAACTACAGGTAATTCAGAGGGGGAGAGGAGTAGTCCTTTAGGCACACGAGTCAGTAACATCTTGATATCATTATGAAAAAATAAGTAAGTCTTAGCTCAACTGTACACAAAAAGTAGCTCAAAAGATATTACAGATCTAAACGTAAAAGTTAAAACTGCAAGTTACAGAGGAAAACAGGAGAAATCTTGGCGAGCTTGGAGAAGGCAAAGGATTTCCAGATAGCACACACAAAGTACTTATGAAAAAAAGAAAAATAACTGAAAAATTGATTTCGTAAAAATTTAAAACTTCTGCTTTCCCAAATCCACTTTATAAAATGGGAAGGGCTACCACAGATAGGAAACAATTTTTGCAATAATAGATTTGATAAAGGTTTTCTATGCAGACCAATAAAGGACTGTTAAAATTTAATAAGATAAACCAGGTTTAAAAGTGTGCAGAAATACTAACAGACATTACATAAAGAAAAAGATATATGAGTGACCAATAAATACATGAAAAGAAGCTTAATATCATTAGTCATCAGGGAAATTAAACCACAATGAAGTACCACTAAAAACCTATTAAGATGGCTAACATTAAAAGTTTGATAGTATTAAGTGTTGGCAAAGATGTGAATCAATTGAAATTATCATACACTGCTAGTGGGAGTGTGAATTGCACAAGCACTTTGGAAAATGGCAGTTTCTCAAACATATATTCACTATGTGATAAATTCTCCTCGAGTTTACTCTAGAGTAATGAAGCTATGTCTTTGCAAATAATACACTTGAATTTTCATAGCCGTTTAATTCATAATAGCACAGAATTTTAAAAAATCCAAATCCAGAAAAAGATCTACAGGTGGATAGGTAAATTATAGGACAGTTAAACAATACAATGCTACTCAATAATAAAGATGAATGAACCCTTATTCGCAACAACCTGGGTGAATCTCAATCTCAAAACCATTACATATGTTGAGAGTAAGAGGCTAGGCATGAAAGTACATACATTGCATATATATTAGATTTTTAAATAAGCAAGTTAATCTACAGTGACAGCAGATCAGTGGTTGCCTGGAGAGAGGTTTTTGGATTGAATGCAGAGGGGCACTTTTTGGGCTAATGGAAAAATTCTATATTTTGAGTTTACTTGTAAGATGTATATAATTGTGAAGTTCATCAAATTGCAATGTATTGTATGTAAATCATAACTCAAAGTTGATTTAAATAAATGAATTGGGAGATGCTGTCTCTCTACTGTGTTCTGAAACTCAGATGGGAAACGGATTATCCTTCAAGAGTCACTGGCTTTGGGGGAGGGAGTAGATTTTTGACTACCAATTCAATTCATTTTATGGTCATTAATTTACTTAGGTTTTCTATTTCCTCTTAATTTAAAGAGTGTATCAGTGATAGCTCAGTTGTGTAGAATTTCAATTAAAGGTTCTTCACTTATCATTAAGAATTATGAGATATTTGATTAATGAGGAAAGATGGCTCTTATTTTATTGTTTGTTTCTCCACTTCAAATCTGAGTAAAACTGTCCTTAAGAGTTATTCTGAGATCCAGACTGGGGTTACATTCCCTCTTCTGTCTTCCCATTATTAATTATAGTGTAATGCAGTTTTCCAGCGACCTTGACACCAGGTCAGATATTTCTTGTTTAGATAAGGGCATAACTGAAATTTTTTAATTGAATAAGTTCATGTTTAATTTGTAGTTCTTGGAAATTTCTGTTATAGTCACATAACTCTATTCAAGTTATTTACTTACTTTTTTTCTTTGTTATTGTTTAATACTTTTTGATTTAGCTAGGGATCACAAACTCAATTCCAAAGCCAGACATATAATGAATAGAGTCAGATAGATAGAGTAGGTATTAGATAAAGGGAACAATGGGGACTGTGCCAAACTGGGATAATGCATCCCTCTACCTGAAGGCATTACAAAAATTTCATTAGCTTGCCTGCCAAACAAACATGTCTATAGGCCATGTTGAACCAGTTAGCTCCATTTTGAATCCATTGACTTCTATAACTTAAAATACAGGGTACTAACTAAAACAGTTTCTCAATTAGGAGACAAGAAATATTCTGGGAACCTCTTCAAGCAATATACACAGTCCCCTGACCATCTGTCTAACTGAGGACCACTGGTAATCTACCTTGGTATCTTGTGCTAAGTGATATAATCAAGTTGATAGTATCATGTGACTTTAGTTACTGGCCATTGCATAGTTTTCTTTATGCCAGCAGAGAATGTTCATTTTGTATGGGTTTAGCAAAACTACATTTGTGCATAATTGCATTATTAGGGAAATGGCAAGAGAGAATCAGATGTAGCTCTCAAATGACCCGTATTACAATGTCTAGCACTTGGGCAAGAATTTTATTTTCTCATTTATTATTCAGTCATTCATTCATCCATCAGTAAATATTTAAATCTATTCAAAAACAAGTTACTGGTTTCTTTTCTCTGAAGATACTTAAAACTTAGTGTTGGGAGGGAGAAACCCTAGCACTGGTGTTCAAGTGGCGAATGTCGCTGAGATGGGCTTAATGAAGCCTCGTAGGATCAGCTGGACTGCTAGCAAACGCTTCATTTCCTGTGGATTTGTCCCCTCACAAGCTGAGCTGAGCTTCAACAGTTCTCACAACAATTATCACCCACTTGTTCTGCTGGTCTCAAGTTTTTTCACGTTAGTCAGGTTGAAGGATTCATGGTATTAATCACGACTGAAGTTGTTATTTATCACCTGCTGGGTGAGAAATAATAATTTTGGCACGAGTGGGGCAGCAGGCCAGAGGTACCAAATTAAGTAAAACATCTAAACACTAGCAAGGATCATTTCTCTGATTAATGAATTGTTACAAAGAAAAAGTGCTACTCATTATCTGGTCTTACCAATACAAAGTGGGGCACGTAGGGAAAAGTACCAGCTTGCTCAGACCAATGTTTCTGTTTATTTCATTCCTCTTTCTCCCTCCCTCCCTCTCTCTCTCACTCACTCAGTACGCCAAGTTCGTGTTACAGTCCCACTGTTTTCTGCTATCAAATACCTGAAACGGATAACCTATATTTTAATATTAATCAGAATATACATCTTGACTACTGATGTAATATTTTTTATGACCTTTAAAAAATGGAAGTGATTTTGAAATAGGTAAACTACGTTTAAAGTGTTGAATTACCTCCTCAAATTAAAAATTTTACTCGAAAGCATTAATGTGTTTGACTTTGTTTACTTTGAACTGAATACTACTGCTGTGGGGCTTATTTTAGAAAGGGTAAATTTCTTTTATGCTACTTTTGTTGTTCTTTGACAATTTCAAATAAGAAAATCTCACTTTCATTCTGATTTCTAGAGCTGTCCAAGAACTTCCGCTTCCAGGCGTAATGGGAGTAACAAAGACTGGATTACTCTTTCTACCTTAACTCAGGAAACCAGACAAAATACAGGAAACAGTGTTTTTGGACACAGAGCAACAGGACATGCTCCCTGCATGAAGCGAAGCAAGCAAAGCGAGTCCTCCGATGGCTCCAGTTTCTGCTTGCAGGGCATTTCCAGGCATCTCCAGATTGCAGCCAGGCAGAGGGGAACCCAAGCAGAGTTCAGCAGTTGCCTTGATTTGAGAAGAGTTCAAAGTTCAACAGGGTCCCGGTGGCCAGAATTCACAAAGCTGGGTACAGGGGAGAGGGACGGCACAGAGGAAGAGCTCTGGAGACCTATAGTGGCTGCTTCTTTAGTCTTCAGTGAATATGAATCGTCGTATGCACATGAAGAGACTAGCAGGGCTGAAGAAAGAACTATTGGGAAAAAGGAGGCATAATAATCTTCAGCGCTCTCAGAGAGCCAGAAATAGTGCTCCACTGCTGAGCGTGGAAAGGCCACTCTTGATACTCATGGTATCAAATAGAGTTCTCAGAAGAGTATTGTCTCCGTATTGGGGCCAAATTAGACCTAGGCTAATGGCTCTCTGGACCCACTTACTAAAGCTTAAAAGCAAGCCTCAAAAGGCTTGAATTAATTCCAAGTAGCTTAACTGCATCCCGGAACAAAACCTTAAAATAGTTAAGGAACACAAAAGTCTCCAGCATTTGGCAATGTAAAATTCACAAATGTTTGGCATCCAAGGAGGAATAACCAGGTATGCAAAGAAGCCAATCGGTAGAAAACCCAGAAATGATGACAGTCTGTAGACAAGAATGTTTCTTAAAAAAAAGCTATTATAAATATACTCTGTAGGTTCAAAAAGGTAGTGAGAGAATAGTATCTAAAATAAGAATTATTCTAGATAGGCAACTTTTAAAGTGTGTGAAGGACTGGCCAAATGCAAAAAGGCCAGAGTTGGTATGGTTGGATTTTCAGAAGATGTATTTCAATAAGTATAAAAAGTCTTGAGAAAAATTGTTTTTAGTATTTTCAAACACTAGGAAAAGACAATAATCTTTTTTTTTTTTTTTGACAGGCAGAGTGGACAGTGAGAGAGAGAGACAGAGAGAGAAAGGTCTTCCTTTGCCGTTGGTTCACCCTCCAATGGCCGCCACTGCAGCCGGCGTACCGCGCTGATCCGATGGCAGGAGCCAGGAGCCAGGTGCTTTTCCTGGTCTCCCATGGGGTGCAGGGCCCAAGCACCTGGGCCATCCTCCACTGCACTCCCTGGCCATAGCAGAGAGCTGGCCTGGAAGAGGGGCAACCGGGACAGAATCCGGCGCCCCGACCGGGACTAGAACCCGGTGTGCCGGCGCCGCAAGGTGGAGGATTAGCCTATTGAGCCACGGCGCCGGCCAAAAGACAATAATCTTGAATGGCAGCTTGAAATGTTGAATTTCTTATGTGTGTTGTATTAGAAGTTCTTTTATGATATATGTGAAGGACAGCATTGTGGCATAGTAAGTTAAGCTGCCTACAACGCCAGATCCCATATGGGTGTCCCAACTGCTCCACTTCTAATCCAGCTACCTGCATATGTGCCTAGCAAGGCAGTGGAAGATGGCCTGAGTGTTTGGGCCCCTGCACCCACATGGGACACCCGGATGAAGCTTCTGGCTCCTGGCTTTGGCCTGGACTGGCTTTGACCATTATGGCCATTTGGGAAGTAAGCTAGTGGATGGAAGATCTCACTCTCTCTGTCTCTCTCTGTAACTCTGCCTTATAAAAAAAAATACAATAAATCTTTTAAAAAATGAATTTAAACATGTGAACAATTACAGACATTTAATGGAATGATTGCAAAAGCTTCATGGAGAGGATAAACTGAATTGTACTTTCAACATATGTAGACTTTGAATACAGAAGACTTTTAGATTAGAAGACAACAGAATGAGTGAAAGTGCTCAGCCAGCTCATGAACAGCATGTAAATCCATGTGACTGGATCAGAAAGTGTCTGTAGGGCAGTGATGGGAGATGAAGTTAGACGTGAACATTTGGACTACATTACAAAAGACCTTGAGGGCAATTAGGTACATTTGACATCTAGGCAATGTGCAATCATCATAGACAGGATGGAATGGTAGAAATCACTCTGGGCTTCCTGTCTAAAGATTTGAGCTGGACTCCTGGCCCCAAATGGAAGCTGTGTACACTTGGCCTCAGGAAAGTCACTCCCTCTGTAAGTTTCAGCTTCTTCATTCACAAAATGGCAGTGTCAGTACTTGTTCTGTCCACCTCACAGGTCTGGTGTGAAGATCAAACAATTTACATGAAAGTGCTTGGTGAACTATGAAGCACTGCACAAGCCCAAAGTGTTATTTTTATTGGAGAGCATAGGCTATGATTAAGCCGGTTGTTGAGCAAGATTGGTCAGGAAGTAGTGTGTAGTATGCTTCTTGTAGCTAGGAGACGAACATGAAAGGCCATTTTGCTAAGTTTATGTAACGAGTATCTGCCTTAGTAAAGTCATCAAGAAAAGGAAATAGAAGAGCAGATCTGAAAAATATCTGAAAGGAAGGGCTAAGAGGGCTGATAGCTAATGGGCTGTGGTGGGTAGTAAGGTAGGGTCCAAGATCTTGAGCCTCAATGGCAAAAAGATAGAGTTGATTAAAAAAAAAAACGGAAATGGTGGGGGGCTGGTGGTGAGGAGGCCAGGGTCGGACGTGCTGCATTGGACGTCTGAACAGAAGTATCCAGTAGGCGATTTTCACAGCATTGATTTTCACAGTCTAATTTAACAACTCTCCCAAAGAATCTTCTGTGATAAAATGAGAGGTCCTTACAAGCCATTTCCTTGAAATTTTTAGGTAAAAAAGAGCAAAATGGCTGGGAATGGGGTAGGGGTAAATTGGGTATAATGTAGCTCTGCCAGTCTTGACAATGCTCACTTAAAACAATGTAAATTAAACTTGTCAGGATCAGCTCCTAGGGGGCTGCTGGCCACATCTTAAGAACTCTCCAAATGTAAATTCACAAAATCCATCATGCTTGTTTTTCTCTAATTTTATTGCTAACATATGTATGTTTCCATTTTCTTCCATCATGTCATTAATTGAAAGAATTACAGGTAATCAGAAGTGGCAAATATTGATGGAAATTCTGTTAACTGCCTGCTAGTTTCAATGGAGAGTATTCAATTTCTGGAAATCCCATTGAGTCACTACTAAAATGGCCTCAATGACTCTGGTTTCACTTACTCCCATAAGCATAAATGGCCCTAAGTCAGACATATTTTTGTTTTGGCATACGTAAATTTTTGTCAGTTAATTTGAGGAATTATTCCTTTTTATTAAAATTAGGTACTTTTCTTCAAATTTCAAAAGTCCACACTTGGAAATGTTTTTATTTATGTCTGAATATGGTTAAGTGGCAGAGGACAAGAGCTAACCACCACATGTCTTCTTTTAGTTCTCTCACCCACCCATCATTGAAAAAAGGAGGTGGGGGAGATATTTTTATGTCCATGTGAATTTTACAGGAAAATAAATCCATATGTTGCTGATGAATTTACACTTAACTCATCAAAATGTGTGGTTTTTGTAAAAGCTATTTGATGTTTAAACAGATCCCTTTGGGACCATCTTTAAACTTTTTATGATCCTCCTCTGTTTCTCCCTCCCCTGTCTGATAAAAAGAGAATAAGAGAAAAACACTGTATATTCTGCCTGAACTGAAGGTCTAGCATTAGGAGAGCTCTTAAAAGCAGAAGGAATCATGTTGTAGGATCTTATTCTCATCTTTTATGTGATGTGTGTGTGTGTGTGTGTGTGTGTGTACATACATGAGGGTACTTAAAGTTCATGGAAATGGAACTAAAAGATAAATGTATTCTAGTGCAAAACATTGTTTTGGAAATCCATGCACAGTGTTTTTGCAATATGCATTTTCCATGAACTTTTTAAGAACTCCTCGAATGCATGGATTTTGAAATTTTGCATTAAAACTTATCTTTTAATTGCATCTCCAAGAAATTTTAAATTATTAATAAATTTCATCTTCATAAGAAAGAGTGAGAGAGGCAGAGATGTACAGAGGGGGATCTTCCATCTACTGGTTTACTCCCTACATGCTCTCAACAGCCAGGCCTGGACCAGGCCGAAGCCAGGAACCAAGAGCGCCGTCTGGGCCTCTTCCTTAGGTGGCAGGGAGCCAACTGCTTGAACCATCACATGCTGCCTCCTGGGGTGTGCATTCACAGGATGCTCGAGTCAGAAGTGAAGCTGGGACTCAAATTCTGATACGGGAAGTGGTCCTAAGCTGTGTCTTCACCAATGCTCCAGATGCCCAACCCTTCCGTGAACTTCTTCATGTACACTTGTATGTAAAAGAAAATCCTATGTAAGCGTTCCTAAAACTGTGTGGAACTACAGAAGAGCTTGCCTTGTCATTGTTACTTTGCAGGGATGACAATGCCCTAGTCTACAGGAAGGGCAAATTTCTGAAACTAATTGCATCTGCTCCTTGCAAGTGGACCCATTTCTGCTTCCAACTGGCGATAACAAGTTTGCGTCCCACGACATCGTCTTTGTAAGGAACAAAACGCGGGTCATTTCTAAGGCATTTGGCACAGCAGTCAGCCAGGGACAGCAAGGGTGCCCTTTGCTTTCCCCTTTACCAAAATATATTCATTCCCGTTTTCAAATTGCTGTGTTTGAGTCCTAAATCTCTACCCACACTAATTTCTGCAGGTCAGACTTTGACCCTGATTGGAACCAAATGTGGAGTCGGATATTCACAGTAGAATGCCTCCACCTCCCTGCGTGTCAGAAGCCATACCGCTGCAAATGCTTCACACACCTTGGAGCGCGCCTTGTGGAACTGATGAGGTGAGCGCACAGCACAGCGGCGCGGGCCTGGTAATCACAGGACTGAGGAAACACATACATCATCTGCCACACAGGTTGGCATTTCAAGTAAAAAACCTTCACACTGTGTAAGATGTTGGACAAATGATGGCCATATGCATGTTTGTCTGGGTGCAGATGGCTCTGCATTCTCCGAGAGGAGAGAGCTGAGCTCGGCTCTTTTTGCAGACAGTTTAATATTGGTGACACAGTTTATGTCCTCTGCAAAAACAATAATGGAGGGGAAGGTGACATAAATTATTTGCAAATCGTTTGACATATGCAGGGCATTGTCCTTGCAATAATCACCATCAGTCTGTCAGTTTAAGATATGAACCGTGCCACTGCCATTTTATATCACTGTGTTAAGCTTTCACATGTTGTAATTTTACAGATTTGTTCTTTGCAGCTCCACGGCAACACAAATCAAATTGGATTATGTTTAGTCATGGACTGTATCATGCACGTTGCATAGATAGAAATAAAAAGCACATATTCCACGGGATGGGCATGGTGAGGCAGTCTTCCATCTCCTATCTTTGTGAGGTGATGGTTCAATAAAACTTCCCCTTTATGCCATCGCTAACTTTAGTAAATTTTTCAAGTTAGGGAGGTTATTTCTGGGAATGTTAGCTTTCCTTTCTCACCATCATGTTATATAAAATGTATGTAAGATGGAAATGGCCCATTATAGGGATTTTCTGTATGTTTTCTAGTGCACTGAAGGAGTTCATATGCAAATGTTCGATGAAGTCTCCTAGCCATCTTTACCTTTTACATATGGTTTTATTGGATTTCTTTCTCAACCTGGGAAATGGTGATTGAATAGCAGTCGGTGCTGTCCCTGTTTCTGTTGCATGAACTTAATGCCATATGGCGTGCTTTACTTACTGAGCTCTTAATGCCAACTGCCGCTGAAAACTGTGTATCACAGTTCAACCGGACATAGCAAATGCTGTAAATGCTTCTGAGTCAGTGCTCTATCGTGTGTATTTGGACCAATTGATAAATGGACTTTGGAAACAGTTCCTCAATTTCCCAGAGTTGCCCAGGAAACAAAAATTCTGAAACAGGGCATTCAGAAATTGAGTACAGAAATCTCAAGAAGAGAAGTATGATTTGTTTTCATTTGGAAAAGTTACTTTCATTCAGTTATGGCAACAGAGCTGCATCTGCCTCTTCCCATTACACAGCCCTTAAAACGAGGATTTATTACATTTCCACCTTTGAAATAACATTTTTCTCATCCAAGTAGCCATCATCACTATGCTATTTTATATCTATATTGATAAGTGCAGGGAGGCAAGCATTTACAAATAAATTATTTTAATCTATCTTAAATGAGGCACTGAAATGGTATGTCGGGGGATTTGACAGTAAGTTCAGATGATTCAGAAAGTCTTTATAGTAGCGCTAAGTTGGAATAGTCTTTACTTAGCACTCAAGAAAATATTAAATAAATATGAATATAAACTTGATGAGGATACTAATAAAATATTTATTTGTAGGACCAAATGTAAAGATAATTTTTTAAAATTGCCTTCCAACAAACTTAATTAATGCATTTATTTTGGGAATTGTTGCCCATATGGTGGTATAAGCTTTATACCTGTCTAACCTCCTACTGAACCTGTTTAACCAGTGTCCCATAAACACCTTAAATTCTGCGTGTCCTCTCTCTCTCTCTCATTATGTATTTACTTTAACAGGCAGGGGGATGAGGAAGGAGAGAGATAAAGAGAGAGAGAGAGAGAGAGAGAGAGAGAGAAAGATTACCCATCTGCAGGTTCACTCTCCAAATGCCAAAACCAGGAACCAGGAACTCAGCCTGGGTCTCCACATGGGTGGCAGGAACCCAACTACTTTCCCCCAGGGTCCACTTTAGATAAAAGCTAGAATTGGGAGCTGAGCCAAAACTCAAACCCAGGCACCATCCTACTCTGCTATGGGATGAGGACAGCCCAAGCAGCATTTTAACTGCTATGCCAAATGCCCACCCCCACATGTCCTTTTTTTTTTTTTTCTTTATAAGACATTTGTTTGAAAGGCAGAGTTACAGAGAGAAGTGGAGGAGAGAGAAAGAGAGAGGAGAGATATCATCCATCTGCTGGTGCACTTGTCAAGTGACCACAATAGCTGGTACTGGGCCAGACCAAAGCCAGGAGCCTGGACCTCCATTCAGATCTCCCACTGGGCTGGCAGGGGCACAAGCACTTTGGCCATTTTCTGCTGCCTTCTCAGTCACATTAACAGGAAGCTGGATTGGAAGCGGAGTTTGAACCTGTGCTCATATGGGATGCTGGTATTGCAAGTGGCAGCTTAACTCACTGCACCACAGCACCAGTCACTGCATGTCCTTTATAAACGGCCTTTCCTCCCTGTTTTCCCCGTCTCTGTTGATATCACCATCTCTACTCCATTGCCCCTTTGTCTGCGATCCCTTACAGTGTCCATGCTAACTTCTGTTATGAGAACTTGCACACATTATAGTTAATTGTCGTAATTCTCTGTCCTGCACTTGGACTGCCAGTCTTTGGGACTGTGTCAATAAATGTTTGTGAGTTGAATTGAATCATTGCTCGCTCCTCTTATAGTCCTCAACTCACTGCCAGCTGTTCTTACTAATCCTCTCCCGGGTATCCCCTCATCTTCATTCTGTGGCCCCTGCCCGGTTTCAGATCTTCATCTTTCTGTCATTCTTCTCTAGCTCTTCCTTCTGGACCAAGGTCCCCATCTCTGCCCTCTGTTCCAGGGGCCACATGTTTTCTCCTGGCCTGTGGGCTGCCTTCTTCCTCCTCCAGGGACCGCCTGGTCTTATTATATGTTCCTATTCATTTATTTCTGGTCAAACTGGACTTCTAAAATAGTATCTCATTCAAACCACAGCAGGGCTTTTCTGTTTGGCACAGATGCAATTCCTTACATCGCATTGTGGTCACCAGCTATGATCTCTCTCGTACCCAACATCCGTTTTTAGTTCACATGTCCGGATGTACACTTTTCTTTTTCTTCCAACTATTATGATACATAAAAAAGTGTTTCCATCAGGAAAAAGTGTAACCATACAAAAGCTTAGAGAGAATGTGTAATGGACCTCTATAGCAATCCCCTGGCTTCAGCAGGGATGACTTCATGTACAATCTTAGCTCCTCTGTACACCCCTGTTCTCCATTGTTTTCACTCAGAACCACATGACGTATATCATCTTCAAAGAGTGTATGGATTTGTCAATGATAAAGACTCGTTTAAGGGTTTTTTGTGTGTGTGCTTTATTTATTTGAGAGGCAGGCAATGGAGGAGAGAGAGAGGAAGAGAGAGAAAGAGAGATCTTCCATCCACTGGGTCACTCCCCAAAAAGCTACAACATCTGTGGCTGGGCCAGGCTGCAGCCAGGAGCCAGGAACTCCATCTGAGTCTCTCATGTGGGTGGCAGGGGGCCAGGCACTTGGGCCATCATCCACCAGCTTCTCAGGTACATCTCTTGAATTCTCTTGATTTTTAATTGTAATATTTATTCAACTTACATTTAATGTGATCATCAATATGTTTGGGTTTAAGTCTATGATATTCCTTTTTGTTTTCTATTTATTATATGTGTTTGCTCTTTGTTTTTTTTTTTTTTTCTTCTTTCTCTCCCTTCCTTACTTGGGAATAAGTGAACTTGTTTTGTATTCCATTGGAATTTTACTACTAGTTTTTTTTTAGCTGTATTTTTCTATTACTATTTTTCTTAGTGGTTACTATAGATTTTACAATAAACATCTTTATGTTGTCAAATCTAACTTTGAATATTAGCATACTGCTTCCTGTATAACGTAAGAAACTTACAATAGTATATGTACATTTCCCTCCCATTTTTGATTCATCATTAATTTTATTTTATAAACCCTGCGATAGAGTATACTGTTTTTGCTTTGAAAAGCCAATTATCTTTTAACAAATTTAATAAATGAAATATGTAAATCTACATATTTTCTGTGGCCCATACTTTTCATTCTTTTAGTCTGAGGAATTTCTTTTTTTAAACTTTTATTTAATGAATATAAATTTCCAAAGTACAGCTTATGGATTACAATGGCTCCCCCCCCCCCAACTTCCCTCTCACCCACAACCCTCCCCTCTCCCACTACCTCTCCCCTTTCATTTACATCAAGATTCATTTTCAATTATCTTTATATACAGAAGATCAATTTAGCATATATTAAATAAAGCTTTCAACAGTTTGCACCCACACAGAACCACAAAGTGTAAAATACTGTTTGAGTACTAGTTATAACATCACAATGTACAGCACATTAAGGACAGAGATCCTACATGAGGAGTAAGTGCACAGTGACTCCTGTTGTTGACTTAACAAATTGAGTTTCTTTAAGCTTTCTTGCAATACAGGTCTTCTGTTAACAAATTCTCACAATTTTTTTATTAATCAGTTATTGCCACATTTTTTAAAAAAGATTTTATTATTTATTTAAGAGATAGTAACAGACAGAGAGAGGGAGAGACGGAGAGAAAGGTCTTCCATCCACTGGTTCACTCCCCAAATGGCCACAATAGCCGGAGTTGTGCCGATCCAAAGCCAGGAGCCAGGAGCTTCTTCCAGGTCTCCCCTGAGGGTGCAGGGACCCAACCACTTGGGCCATCTTCTACTGCTTTCCCAGGCCATATCAGAGAGCTGGATTGGAAGAGGGGCAGCGGGGATACAAACCGACACCCACAGGGAATGTTGGCGCCGCAGGCAGAAGCTTAGCCTACTACGCCACAGTGCTGGCCTCTCAATTTTTATTTATCCCTAAAAGTATCTATTTGCTTTCCTTGTAAAGAGTATTTTCTCAGGTATACCATTTACAGGAACAATTTTTTCTTTAAACATTTTAAAGGTATTGTTTTACTGTCTTCTTGTAATAATGTTTCAGATGCGAAATCTGGTCATTCTTTTGTTTTATTGTTGCTTCTCTTTCTGTAATGTTCTTTTTTTATTCTGGCTATATTTAAGATTTTCTGTTTTGTCCTAGTTTTCAGCAATTTGATTATAGTGTGCCTTGATGTGGGTTGTGGGTGTGTGTGTATATGTACTCTTTTTCTTTCTGGGATTTGTTGAATTTTGGGTTTGGGGGTTTATAGTTTTCCCAAGTTTGGAAAAATTTTAGACTTTTATTTTTCAAATGTTATTCTATGTTTCCCCTATATTTTCTTCTAAGGAATCCAAATATTTATAATGTTGGATTGCTTGATATTATCTAACTTGCCAACATGACCCTAACATGCCAACATTCCCCAAGCTTTTCTTTCCTCATTCTTCAGTTTAGATAGCTTCTATTGCTTATCATTATGCTCAGTGATGTTTTCAGTGTCTAATCTACTAGTCTCACCCAGTGAACTAATTTTTCATTCAGGTATTACACATTTTAGGTTCTAGAGTTTTCTTTGTACTTTCTTATTTTTTATTTCCTTCTCATGATTTGTGTGTGTGTGTGTGTGTGTGTTTAAATATTTGAGCATACTTATAAGAGCTTTAAAGTCATTTTTTGCTAATGCCATCATTTGGTCGTATAGTCATCTCTTTCTAGTGGCTGAGTTTTCTTCTGGTTGGGATTTTCCACCTCTTATATATTTTGACAGAACGTTGAGCAGTTTGAATGTCACATTATCAAGCTTCTGGATTTTGTTATCCACCATCAGAGAGTTCTGAAGTTTGATTTGGTTGGAAGCTGTTCCTGGGGCACCAGCTTGATTCTTTGAGGCTGTCTTTAGGCCTTCCTAGGAGAGTTCTAGAGATAGTCTTTGTTCTTGGGCTACTTGAGATTACTCTTAAGGTGTGGTCATTTGGGGTTTTTATTGGACCGTCTAAGAGCCCAACAGAGTTTCAATTCTGTTGGTCAGCCCTACCGTAGCCCTGGTAACTGTCTGTCTTCCAGCTCCCTGGTTTTTACTTGGTCTGGATTTTTCATGCTGCTCATGTATACCTACAACATGGCTGAAGACCCAAAGGAATCCCTGTGCAGATTTTGAAAATCGTTTTCTGTATACCTCTCTCTCCTTATTAGCACAACACACCACAGATCCTTGACGCCTTAGCCTCCTTGATCTCTTGTCTTCTTAACTTGGTGAGACCATTCTGCTGTGCTTGGCTTCCCCTTCCTTTAAGGGTCCACAAGTGCCTCTAGACAAAACCCTGGGTGACTGCGGGACCCACCTCGTTGTTCCCCTTCCCTGTGATTCCGTTCCTGCGCTGCTGGTTGCCCACGTCTGAAAGCAGCTAGTTGTTGCTCAGAGTGGGAGGACACGGCCGGTACCAGTTAGCTTCTTGCAGTCAGAGGCAAGAAGTCTTTCTCTTACTATACTTCTGATTTTCATTGCTCTTATTATGAGTGAGTTTGGACACCTTTTCATATGATTAAGGGCAATTTGTCCTTTGGTTAGCCTACTTTTCTATCATGGGACATAATATATGTGTTTAAATATTTTATGGAACAAGTTGCTAAATTTTCCCTTACTTAGTCACTTGTATCTTTTATTTTCACACATAAAATTATCAATTAAATCCTTCCAAGTTATGAGGAATGTATTTCTGTTAGTACCTGTATAGCTTCGTTTTTCATGTATTGCTAGAAATTATTCTGGTGTGTGGTGTGAGGAATGCATATTACTTTCTTATATAACTGTCCAGTTATGCCAGTGCTACTTATTAAAAGTTCATTTTTCCCATTGGTTTGAAACACTGCCTTTACCATCATACACAAAAGTTTCATATGCAATTGGGTGCACTTCAGGGTTTTTCATTTTGTCTCATCATTCCGCTTATGCATGCACCAAAACTGGGATGCTTTGCCATTTGAGGCTTCGTGGTGTGTTATGTCAGGGGAACAGAGAACATTGTTTCCTCACTGGCTGTTTTGGTCTGTCTGTTCTGTCTAATGAACTTTATAATCACCTTATGTAACTCCAGAAATGAGCGGGGCTGAGTGGGAAGGACTTATTCAGAGATAAAGATTTATAGAGAAAGTCCCATTTCAGGAGCATTTTGAAGGTTAATTTTTCTGAAGCAGGTGTTGCATGGAAGGGTAATTGGGAAAAATTCTGTTTGGGAACTTGGAACCTGGCTGACGCATTAACCTTGATGTTTCAGCAAGCTAGTGAGAGAAATGCAAAGAGTACAAATGCAAAGAAAGCACCGGGAGGAATACCAATGTGTGTTCATTTTGTGCTAATCCGGTTTTATGTGCCTCCTCACAGCACTTAGTGAGCTTGTCCTCGTTGGGCTTTCTCAGCATGGGAAAGGACGGGGCTGTCTGTCGCTTTCTCACACGAGAAACGCCTGCACATGTCCAGTCTTAGATACGTGCTCTGAATCGAGCAGCCACTAGCAGTGACAGCCTGCTGCAAGCCACCTCCCCTTGGCGTGGTGGGATTTGTGGCCGTCGTGACTCCTTAGTGAAAACCCAGCCTACGGGGTTATTAGACCTGGATGCGTTCAAGTTGTGATAGCAGTGCTTCTGGGTCTCTAGACCATGTGGAAGACTGTTTCCTCATTTGTAAAATGTTCCTGCTCATGCGGACCCGATGGGTGCTGAGCTGGTGAAATGTAAGGTATGAGTGCACTTCAGAAAATATATGGGAAATTGAGTTCAAAGATAAGCTTATGTTGATCCAAAACACTTTGAAATCCATACCTAGTTTTTTCATAATACACAGAGTACAATTTTCCATAAACTTTTTTGACATCGCCTCATAGGTCATAGTCTCCCCTCTCTCCGCTTTGTCTCTGATGAAGGCGTCACTGTGGTCTTTCTCTGTAGTGTGTCACTAGACACATCCAGGAGTTGCAGCTGTGATCTGGGCTTTACTGGATTGGGGAAAAAAACTGGTATTCAATTTATATTTCATTCCATTTGGAGTTAAAATGTTATAGAATAAAGAGGATGTGTTTGTTTCTTAAAATGGTGTTTACTCAAAGGCATTTTTTAAAAAGATTTATTGATTTATTTGAAAAGCAGAGTTACAGAGGGGGAAAGGCAGAGAGAGAGAGAGAGAAAGAGAGAGAGACAGACAGACAGTCAGACAGGTCTTCCATCTGCTGGTTCATTCCACAAATGGTTGCAACAGCCAGAGCTGGGCCAGTCTGAAGCTAGGAGCCAGGAAATTCTTCCAGGTCTCACATATGGGTGAGGGGCCCAAGTACTTGGGCCATCTTCTACTGCTTTCCCAGGCCATTGCAGAGAGCTGGATCAGAAGTGAATGAGTCAGAACTTGAACTGGCACCCATATGGGATGCTGGCTCTGCAGGTGGCGGGTGGCTTTACCAGCTATGCCACAGTGCCAAAGATATTTTTAAAAAGGGCGTATGCTGCAGCTCATTTGGCTAATCCTTTGCCTGCAGCACCTGCACCCTGGGATTCCAGTCCTGATTGGGGCGCCAGATTCTGTCCCAGTTGCTCCTCTTCCACTCCAGCTCTCTGCTGTGGCCCAGGAAGGCAGTGGAGGATGGCCCAAGTGCTTGGGCCCTGCATCTGCATGGGAGACCAGGAGGAAGCACCTGGCTCCTGGCTTCGGATCGGCACAGCACGCCAGCCGTAGCAGTCATTTGGGAGGTGAACCAACGAAAGGAAGACCTTTCTCTCCGTCTCTCTCTCTCACTGTCTAACTCTGCCTGTCAAAAAAAAAAAAAAAAAAAAAAAAAAAAAAGTAAGCACATCACCATAATGTGATGTCTTTCTCTGCTTCAGTCAAGAACAAGGTTATCACTGACGGTTTTCCTCTGTACCAGTTCTGTAGCTCTTTGCCTAAGTACTCATGGTCTTCACTGACATTGAATAGATAAGTTAGTTTAAATTTAATTTCTTATCTGTTAATTGAAGTGTGGTCTCCTCTTTTAGTGATGAACTGATAGTGTTACCAGATAAAACATAAGATACCCAGCTAAATTTGAATTTCACCTAAAGAATACATAGATATTTTTTTAGTGTAAGTACATTCCAAGTATTGCATGCTAAAAATGATTTATCCTTTATCTGAAATTTAAATTTAACCAATGTTCTTTATGTTTTGTTATAATCTTTCTTTCAAAATTTTTATTGTAAATTGACAAATTATAAATGTATATATTCAGGAAGTAAGATGTAGAAAGTGGGATGATTAAATCACACTAACTGGGGCCGGTACAGTAGGATAGGCTGCCACTTGCAGCACCGGCATCTCATACTGGAGCACTGATTCTAGTCCCAAATGCTCTGCTTCTGACCCAGCTCCCTGTTAACGCACCTGGGATGGCAGCAAAGGATGGCACGAGTACCTGTACCCCTGTCACCCACATGGGAGACCTGGATAGAATTCCAGGCTCCAGGCATTGTTCTTGTCCAGCTTTAACTGTTGTGGACATTTGGGGAGTGAACCAGCAGATAAAACTTCTCTTTCTCTCTCTGTCTTTCCTCTCTCTCTGTTACTTTGCCTTTCAAATAAATGAAATAAATCTTTTTGTAAAACTTCTTTTTAAAAGATTTATTTATTTACTTGAAAGTCAGAGTTACACAGAGAGAGAAGGAGAGGCAGAGAGAGGTCTTCCATCCGCTGGTTCACTCTCCAGTTGGCCACAATGGCTGGAGCTGCGCTGATCTGAAGCCAGGAGCCAGGAGCTTCTTCCGGGTCACCCACGTGGGTGCAGGGGCCCAAGGGCTTGGGCTGTCTTCCACTGCTTTCCCAGGCCATAGCAGAGAGCTGGATTGGAAGTGGAGCAGCCGGGACTCAAACTGGAGTCCATATAGGATGCTGGCACTGCAGGCGGCGGCTTCATCCACTTATGCCACAGTGCCAGCCCCAGTGAAATAAATCATTAAAAAAATCATTCTAAAGAACATATCCATCACTTCAAATACTTATCACTTTTGTTTTGAAAACATTTAACATTTATTCCCTTAGGAGTTTGCAAATATACAATATCATGATTCACTTTAATCACCAAGCTGTCCAACAGATTTCAGATCCCTTATTCCATCTGTTTATCTGAAGATGTTCTATATTTT